>NC_089505.1:355272567-355581658 GCF_036850995.1 Saccopteryx leptura
AGCTACTTACAGAGCTCCCTCTGCAGCAACCAGGAGAAGAGGAGTCTCTTGTGCGTATTAACCTGGAAGATCTCAGACATACCTAGAAAGGTGGGGGTTTCAGAGATCTCTCTGTAAGTTCTCATTTATCAGGAGAATTAATCAGCTCGCAAGCCCATGTTTAATGGCTTGTTCAGAAGGATTATGGTGCGGTTTTTTGTTTTGGGGTATTTTTTTTTTTTTTTTTGCCATTTTCGAGGAGGGTCAAGTTTTATTATGCCCATGCCTTACTTGTTACTGTATTATCTCCCTGGAAGCTTCCATTAGCTTCACCTTTTGAAATCCTGTCTATCCTTTGAGGCTCACCACAAAATGCTGTCTTCCAAGCTTCACCCCCTCTTCTTTTGCCCAGTCTTCCCTTACATCATGCCTCCTTAACCAAAGCAAAAACATAGTAGCCAACCATATTAAAAACACTGAATGTGGAGTCAGAACACTAAGCCATATCCCAGGTGCTGGGCTTCTGGACCTTTATGTCCATAGAATGAGGATATAGAATTCAGCAACTTTGGATGGACACTTACAGAGTATCTACTATATGCCATGCAGTTATAAATATCATCCTCATAACCTTATTTGCCCGCACAACAACCCTACAAAATGCGTAGCATTGTTTTATTTTATAGATGAGACAGGTAAGGATTCAAACCTGGGACTGACCGGCTATAGAGGCCAGACTCCTTGCAGCCTGAGCTACCATTAATCTCCAAGAGCATGTAGTACCCTTTCTCTTCCTTATCTCTTTTATTATAATGAGCATTCCAAAGGCTGAACTCACTGCAATAGAAGCACTTCTGTTTTTTGAATTAGAAAATAACCACCATAGCCTTCAGAGTTAGTCTGGGCTCTCTAAGCATTGCAGTGATGAAATAAGCAACACGAATTTTTTTTTTTTTCTTTTTTCTGAAGCTGGAAACGGGGAGAGAGAGTCAGACAGACTCCCGCATGCGCCCGACCAGGATCCACCCAGCACGCCCACCAGGGGCAACGCTCTGCCCACCAGGGGGCGATGCTCTGCCCCTCCAGGGCGTCGCTCTGCCGCGACCAGAGTCACTCTAGCACCTGGGGCAGAGGCCAAGGAGCCATCTTTGCTCCAATGGAGCCTTGGCTGCGGAAGGGGAAGAGAGAGATGGAGCGGAAGGAGGGGGGGGGGGTGGAGAAGCAAATGGGTGCTTCTCCTATGTGCCCTGGCCGGGAATCGAACAACACGAATATTAATTAAAACTGAATGAGGCCCTGGCCGGTTGGCTCAGCGGTAGAGCGTCGTCCTGACGTGTGGGGGATCCGGGTTTGATTCCCAGCCAGGGCACATAGGAGAAGCACCCATTTGCTTCTCCACCCCCACCCCCTCCTTCCTCTCTGTCTCTCTCTTCCCCTCCCGCAGCCAAGGCTCCATTGGAGCAAAGATGGCCCGGGTGCTGGGGATGGCTCCTTGGCCTCTGCCCCAGGTGCTAGAGTGGCTCTGGTCACGGCAGAGCGACGCCCCGGAGGGGCAGAGCATCGCCCCCTGGTGGATCCTGGTGGTGGTGCCGGGTGGATCCCGGTAGGGCGCATGCGGGAGTCTGTCTGACTGTCTCTCCCCGTTTCCAGCTTCAGAAAAATACAAAAAACAAAAAACAAAAAACTGAACGAACACAACATCCTCCATACTGGTAGAAATGTAAACAAGTCATCCGGGAAACCAGCTATTAAAAATTTATCTCATCAATCAATGATTTGACTTGTCATTATTATTTTTTACCACTTGCTTTGTCAAGTTGTTCAGTTAAAATATCAAGGTGCATCTATAAAAACAAAGCTTGTAGACAGATTCATTGAATTGGTCATTTCACTCAAACAACTTGTTTGTAACCCGTTACTATGTACTTAATGGCCATTCAATATATATATTAAAAACAACTCATCCATTTGGTAGAGCCTCACTGACATTTTTAAAACCAATCTGTACTATGTATCCAAGAAAATGTATTAATTAATTAATACCCATCATCAATCAAATCTTGGGATTGTCTAAGGTCTGACCATTTATCTCTTACTGTATTAGCACAAATGAATTCTTACAATGTTGAGCAGATTTTTTTGTTTTTGTTTTTTGAGAGAACAAGGAAGGGAGAGAGAAAGAGATGAAAAGAATGAGAGAGAGAGAGAAGCACCAACTCATTCCACTTAGTTGTGCACCCTCATTGATTGCTTCTCATATGTGTCCTGACCAAAGGTCATCCGGGGCAATGCTCTATTCACTGTGCTACCAGGCAGGGCTTGAACATATTCTAACAGTAGAGTTGAATTTCATAATCCCCCTTAAGAGGGTTGTAAGACCAGTGACCATGGCCATGCAGGTTTGCATTGGATTCAGGCAGATGGGAAAGGAACTGTGGAGCCAGGAAAATGGTGGGCCATTCTGTTTATTAGAGTCTCACAAAAGCAGACAAGAAAGTAGGCAGGGAAGACAGCTACTCCCTCTCAGGGCTGACAAGCAAACAGGCGCCAGGGGTGGGGGGACCCCTTCTCTGACAAACAATAGCAAAAATATCCATTCCCAATGGTGGTAAGAACCCAAAATTTACAATCAGCCACCCTGAGGGCAAGCACCTGCAGCCTTACATAGACTATACATACGTGGTGCTGCCCCGTGCTCATACACCTCAGGCAAAGTATAAGCGAGCAAGCCTAACACACTTGTTTGCTCAACAAGGGTTAAAACAATACAGATTGCTCAAACTTGGATCAAAAGGAAAGTCTAAGTATTGTTTTCTTTGACCCTGCTTAATAACACAAAGTCCTGCTTTTTAGTGGGCATCTTTTTCTCTCAAAACTTTGAATGATTTACACATTTCTTCAATTCTATATAAGTTAACTCTAGATTGATAAGATCTTCAAATTTCACAAGTGGCACACATCTTGTTTTCTTCACTGATTTTCTACTATTTTTTTAGTCCTGTGTCTTTCTCTTCATTGATGAATAACTTTGAAAGTGTCCAGAGAAGGTATTTTATTGTATTCTGGAGGATGGGAGGGGCATTATTTGACTTGGGTGTTCCCTGAAACTTACAGTCTCACTCTGAAAAATATAGCAACAGCCAAGACCCCTGGATTTTTGTAACAAGCTCTCATCCCCACCCTAGCTAGTATATGTAGCATTTTGTACATGGGCAGTAAGCCCAGAGGTAAATGTGCTATTGTTGGTTATCTACAGCTTTTATAGGCTCTCGACCAAATTTTAAATTACTCAAGATCTGTGTCTTCTACAGAATAAAAGCTTCTTACATGTTCTTGGCTATTTCAGATTCCCCTGCTGGTTACATGATTTGGTTTTAAGGGATAGTTGATATATCACAACTCATGAGGAACCATCTAGAGCAATATTAAAAGAGCGTTGCTTTGTTTCCAAGCTTTCATGTTTGCCTTCCTCTCTTCTCTTTCTCCAAATTATCAAAGTCTTGCTTTCTTTCCTTCCAAAGATTTTTGGATAGTGTCGACCTAAGAAATGTCCAAACCTGTAGAGAATTTTTATGAGTTTATTTGAGCCAAACTGACAACAATTGCCAAGAAACAAAATCTCAACGAATTGCGAAAATGCTCTGGAGAATGGCAGTTTCGCAGCTTATTTTATACATTAGAATCAAAGGAGGAGACAGAAGGCGGGTTACATGAAATCCACTGGTGGGAGACTAAGGGGTGGGAAAAAGCAAAGCAGAGAAATCTCTAAGATTGGTTAAAAAGGAAGACAGAGAGACACATACTTCTTTTACATTGGTGGATATAAGACAATTCATAATTAATACTTACAGCACCGAGATGGTACACAGAGAACAGGGCAGCAATGAGGGGTTCGTGCTCTGATGGGAGATTTGCCCTGAGGGTTCTGAAAAAGGAGGGTACTCTGACATTTCAAAGGTATGTTATCTAAGATGCAAAAAGACAATAGACAGGCGCAGTTGAGGTGAAGTTTGACCTTTGTCAAGGAAGTTACAGGCCTAGGATGTGGTACCTGCCACATTCCCCTTTTAGTGAGGGATTTTTATGTTCAGACCAACCTATGTGGTTACTTTCATTCTCTGAGTTTGTGAGGCTTGCCATACTAGCCTCCCCTGAGCTTGTCAGGTTTAGGATGGAGCTCTTTTTTTGTCCATAAAAATGCAGGCACTCTTCAATCCATTGATCCACTGAGATAACATTGAGTTGTAACATTTACTCTGTGTGTCCATTGATGGCTGTATTTCTAGGCTAAGAAATCAAACTCTTAAACCTATGTAATTTTAACAACATCTATATGGGTACTCACCAGGGAATACTTATAAGTTTTAATTAATATTTTTATATTTTATATTGTTTTTTTTTTAGGCTAGAAAATGCTCATTTTACCACAAAAATAATTAAAACAATGTATATATAAAAATATCTACCATGCAAGGCCTGTGGTGGCACAGTGGATAAAGCGTCGACGTGGAACGAATCCCTAGGCTTGCCCAGTCAAGGCACATAAAGGAAGCAACTATTATGAGTAGATGATTCCTGCTTCTCCCTCTTCTTTCTCTCTCTCTTTCTTTATCTCTCTCTCTTTCTCTCTCTCTCTCCCATCTCTCCAAAAATCAATACATAAAATCTAAAAAAAAAAAAATCTACCATATTTCCCCATGTATAACATGCACCATTTTTTGAAAAATTTGGCGCCTAAAATCTGGATGCCTCTTATACAGTGATTGTAGATTTTTTTACTTGCAATGCTTGCTTTTACTCACTTGTTTTTGTGTTCACTGTTGAAGACAGTGATTCATCATCAGACAAGAAGATGAGGACAAGCTAATGGATGGGAGTTTTGACAGTGATGTGGAGTTGTATGAATTTTATGACGACTAAACTTGAGTTAAATAACTTTATGTGATACATTTTTTTTCAAATTTTGGGCCATAAAATTTAGGTGCATCTTATAAACAGGAGCATCTTATACATGGGGAAATACGGTATGCACTGCAAAATCCCATGATATAGTGAAAAAGCCATAATACAAAATTAGATATATACAATTAAAAATCTGTGATACAGTGAGACCACAAAAAGTGAACCTCGATATGGCAAGGGATGACTGTACCTCACAAGATGTGCTTCACTCTCTTCACTCTTTTATGAGTGTCAAACACTAATTCTGCGCACAATGGGTACTCAGTAAATGTTGGACAAAAACATAAAAGGATGTATAATGAAAGGATGGAAGGGCCCTTAGGTGGAGAGATTAGATGGGTGGATAAAGGTCCTAATTGATAAATGGACAAATGAGAACTGGAAGTTTATGACTATCATTCCCAAACCTTTAAACAATTTGATGGTTTAAAAATTGATGCGATTAACAATGATCTCAGACACTTGTCCAGAGTTCACACCTGTCCACATGTATTGCACCATGCCCCCTTCCTGGTCCTCCACAGCCCTCCTTTGAGCTCCATGCCTCAGGTTGCATTGTTTCTATTAATTCATGTTCCTAGCCATGTTCTAGCCATTGCCTGGCCCAATTTCTGATATATGTCCTCTAATTATTCTCTCTCTACATTTGCCCTTTCCATCTTTTTTGAGCCTGGCCAGCTAGGTTGACCCATTATCTCCCAACTTGCCCCTGAAGAATTGAGTAGTTTACTTGAGCTGTTAGACTTAAAACCAACACAATTTCAATTGCTTTTTAAAATCTCCTTTGTTGTTGCCTTAATAACAAAGGACTGTAACACCATGGTGTGTTAAGGGTCCTTCCTTATACTAGATTCCCAAATTTTATCAAGATTAAAGCTACAGTGGCTTAAAGAAGGTAGAACTTGCTTCAACTCCAGAGGGAAATGTGTAAAAGTAATTTTTAATTCCTAATTTCCCATTTGGAATAAATTACTATTTGGGCTCACTAGCTGTCAACCCAACTCCAAGATATTGAATATAAAGTCTAATTTTTTATCATTCAAATGCATGATGTCTCGAAAGTGCAGAGGTTGTCAGTTCGGTCCCTAGTCAGAGCACATACAGGAACAACTTGATGTTCCTGTCTCTCTTTCTCTCTCTCTCTTTTTCTCCCTTCCTCTCTCGCTAAAGTGAATAAATAAAAATTTAAAAAATAAAAAAACATTTATCATCCATGTGCATGATATTTGAAAAAGCCTATTTGGTATTTCAGTCCCAACCCTCTGGATGATTAGTGGTCAATAAGCAGAAAAAGTCAGTGTTTGTCATTTGTAGATTTTTCCTATAAAGTTTAAATACCCTAACTGTACTACAAACAGAGAAGAAAATATTATGGCTAGGTTTTTAAAACGTTGATCATATGCAAAAATGGTCAAGCAATGTGAGGCACTTAGCTAAAAAATAAATGGCCACTGGCAAACCAGATGATTATTTTGGTTTTGGATACATTTCTGTGCTTTGTAGAAATCATATCTAATGTTTTAGAGTGTAGTTCCTTTTACAAGTATTCTCTATAGTAGTAGTAAGAAAATGAAGTGTTCCACGGACAATGTCTCTCTCTAGTCTGATTAAATTTAACGGGACAACCAGTATGTGTAAGTTTATTGTCACCCAATGATTTTGATGTTTGGAAGCCCCAAACTTAATCATAGCATATCATTTTGTAACCATTAATTACCCTAACATTTAATGAGCACATATGAAACTCAAATACAGCAAGACCTTCCTTTTCTACTGCAGAAAATATTTGTTGCTAACCTGTAGAAGGTGCTTAAAGAACTCAATTTTATGTTCTCTCCTACCCTGAAGGAACTTTTCTGCTGCTATTAGTAGCTACTGGGTTATCATCCCAGTCCTTGTAACGGCTTCACTGTGTAAGTGAGGGAATATTTGCTGTGTTGATCATATTACTACAAGAATTCACAAGATGACTGGAAGGCTAATACCTTCTCTTCCCTGAGAACCACTTTATCTTCCTTCCTCATGATAAATATATACTAGACTATGATGGGAACAAATAAAGAGACAAGTGTGTAAATCTCAAAACAGCAGTACAGGGTCACAAGAAGAGAGGTTCACCTTGTCCAACTTACACATTCATTTATGTCTCACCAGTAAAAGTTATCCTTGACAAAAGTGCTCCAAATGAATTCTCTATAGTACCTTAATATTCTTTATTATATTTTTCACACAACCATTTTTCAAGTTCTCTGTTCTAATGTCTCTCAGATAACTCTTCCTCTTCCCCCAATAAAGTCCCTCCATCTCTACTTAACTTTTACAAATTAAAGAGCTTACTCAACTCAGCCCAGTTTTACTCATGAGAACAGGGTTGGATCAGCGTCCTGAGGATGAGGCAGAAAATAAAGGCTTGGAGTTTCATCTCCTGTCATCAAGCGGTTCAGCTGATAGTCTCGTGTTTACCTAAGAAGGGTGGGTACTGTAGGGCAAGAATTGATTTTTTCCCCCCATAAAAACAAAAGAAACCAAAACCCAAAACCACAGTCTATTCGAATATTGTGAAAAATGATTTGTCTAACTTTGACCTCACCCTTTGTGGAAACAGTGACCCTAGAATTATTGAGGGAGGAGCCTTTGACTCTTAGGTCTGATTTATACTCTGCCATCGTAATGGGATAACGCCAGCTCCAATTAGGTTGATTTTTACAACAAATATCCTTACACATTCAATGCTCATAACTACCCACTGAGGTCATGATTTTCCTGCCCACTTTACTTTTTTAGCTCCCTTAGAGTTCTAGAATTCTCAGATTTTAGTTAATCATTCTGGCATTTGTGAGAAAACTGCAATCTGTAAGCGCAAAAGAAAAAGTCATCATAAGTTTATTTGAACCGTCAGTCATGTTTCCCATAAACTATATGAGCACCGTTGCCTAACTTTTCCAAAAAAATAGTAAAGCATCTTGCTGATCTTGTGGCCTTCAGCCTGTTGTAGAAAGTGGTTAGGCAGTATCCATTTAGAGAACTTGAAGAAGACAATCTTCAATCTTCATTAAATGGACATCACCCCATCATCACAGATGGGGAGTGTTTCTATTTCTCTGCATTGCACGGCATGGAAAAGTATGTTATACAACACACTCCTATAGCGACTTTATAAATTATAACCCATTTTTCAGATGACAGATCTGCCCAAGAAAAATGAAGAAATGAGGATGAGACTTCTATTTTTTCTAAAACATGCTACATTCCGATTTATCTTCCATATCAGAAGATAACTGATGCTATTTGGATGAGCTCATTTAAACATGTCAAACTCTCTTCACAAAGATTAATTAGACTATGTCAGCTAGGCTGGTGGCAAAGCCATCTTGGTTTAAATCTTCAAGGAGTAATATACAAAACAGGATTACAACTGCTCAATCTTTAGCATGACATGCATAAAATCAATATTTCAAGCTCCTTTGGGAGTGACAGCCCAACATGTTGCTTATGAATCGTCATAATGACCTCAGCCAGCCCCTCCTGTCCAGTGGGGAAAATGGGATTACTCAGCCTTCACAAAGGGACTGTGGACAGGCTGATGGTTTTCTAGAAGACAAATGTCAGATGTGGAAGTTTCCTAGATGCCATGCCATAATCAATCCCAGCTGCTCCAAAGTCAGAGCCAGACTCAGTCCTAGGGAAGGCTTCAGGAACAGCAAAGAAGGGGCATGTTCAGAGACCATCCCGGGTGACTTGTCACCACTAGCTCAGCAGTCGCAATAGTGGGACCCCTGAATATTCCATGCAGAAAGGGACCTCAACATTTCTTCTGGTCTTACAGGATGTTATCTTGGATCTCACTGCATGAAAGCAGGCCCTGTTGATTGATCTTTCTGGGCTTATTTATTAACCTTTTCTAAATTTCTTAATGCTGTGAAAAACTGAGGGTTTACTCTGCAGTTTGGGCAATCTTATGATTTTCCACCATTTCTCCCATGGGTGTTCTGAGATCTCTACCCAAAAATTCTTTAAGAATAATCTGAGAAAGGATGACTTAGGGTGTACTAGCAAAACGTTTTCAGCTGAGGATAATTTTGCTTTCCAGGGGACATTTGGTTATATCTAAAGACATTCTTGATCCTAAAAACTGGGGAGTGGGAAGGTGTAGGGGGACGCTGCTACTGGCATCTAGTGGGTCGAGGCTGGGGATGCTTCTAAACGTCCTACAGTGAGTGGGCAACTCCCACATAGAGGAAATATCCAGCCCAGAATGTCAATGATGCCCCCGTTAAGAAGCTTTGAAATAACATAATAGCAAAAGGCTAAGTTTAACCAGTGGCGAAAGCTCAAAGTTTAACTGCAGATTGCAAACTCCATCATACCGTGTTGCAGGGGGCAAAGAGAAAGGCAGGCTAATTAGTCCAATGTTGACTACTAAGAAACCTCTGGAAACCGGTGTTGCACAAACCACTTTTGTGACAAGATCAGGCAAGCCAAAAAAAACATACGTGGCCTTACAGTTGGCCACTAACACAATTTGGAACAGCAAATTATAGGGATAACTGGAAGAAAAGAATTGATACCCAAACAGATTTCCCCCTTGTGATATATTTTCACTTACTTAAGGACACCCAAGTCCCCAAAGTATTACCGTTAATTCCCAGGAAAAAATGAAGGAGGGGTTAAGATAAAACTTCAGCTGCAAGCATTTCTTTAGCCACAGTGGAAGGGAGGTCATGAAATATATTTTTCATTCATTTTCTGTCTGTCTCTTTCCTATGTGAGAAACATGGCATGCACAATTGGCGCCTATATTATCCTTTGGCCAATACTGTCTCCCAGTTGCCTTAGCAACTGTCAATATTTGTCTGGTATGTCACAGCCCCAGTTGGCTGATGTCTGGTTAGCATCTACTTGTAACGTTTGGGGAAGAGAGACACCCAGTGGTCTAAATAAACTGGTCTGCTGAAAACCATCTCCTGCTTCATTCTCCTTCCCTGGAGAAATGCTTATTAACTTTAAATCTGACTTTCTTTTAAGAATCAGCAGTCTCCACAGTTGAAGTTATGACAGCAGAGAAAAACGGGTTGGAACACTTGTTGTTGTTTTTTCTGTCAAGTAAGCCATCATTCTGTAAATGTACCAAAGAGTAAATATTTTAGGCCTTGTGGGCCCTAAGATCTCTGCTGCAACTACTCAACTCTGCCATTCCAGCGTGAAAGCAGCATTAGGCTATATGTAAACAAGTGCGGACAGCTGCATTACAATAGAACGTTATTTAGGAAAGCAGGCGGCAGACCAGATTTGACTCAAAGGCAGTAGTTGGCCCACCCTGTAAAAAGAAATAGAATCTATATGTTCTTAAGATGTACACACACAACTGTCCCCTCCAGTTTTCCAAATTTCAAGACACTGGGAAGTATCAGTGTAAAAAAGAAATAACATTAACATTTAGTCAATAACATTTTTACAATAACTATGTGTTGCCTGTGTACTGTGTCTCGGGGCTGTCCTAAAAACCAGGATGACAATAAAGTTCAAGACAAGTAAAAAAATGAAATGTTCCATGAGCCAAATGATAGAAAGCATTAGATAAAAAATGCAGCTAAAAATCAGGACAAGACATACTGAGTCAAGGTCCTACAGGTTGAATTGTGTCCCCAGAAAGACATGAAGTTTGAAACCTTGGTATCTGTGAATGTAGTCTTATTTGGAGGCAGAGGCTCTGCAGGTGTAACTGAGTGAAGAAGAGGTCATTAGTCTGGGCCCTAATCCAACATAACTGGTGCCCTTATAAGAAGAAGAAATGGCATGTGAAGACAGAGACACACCGGAAGGACCCCAAGATATGACAGAAAGAGGTATTGACAAGATGCCGCTGGAAGCTAAGGAATGCCCAGGAGGGCTAGTCACCACCAGCACTAGGAAGAGGCAGGAGAAGATTCGATCCTAAGTCTCAGAGGAAGCATGCCCTCATGACACCTTGATTTCAGACATCTAGCTCTGACAGGAAGAGCTTCAGGGAGAAGGTGCAGGAGTCCCTCCTGGGGCAATGGTGTGTAAGTGATGCAAGCAGAGGAGACAGCAGATGGTCAGGCCCTGAGGCAGGGGAGATCACAGATGTGCTCTTGTGTTTGAGGCAGAGTCTCCAGGGGAAGAAAAGGAGGTGGTGCCATCACGGAGGTGGATGGAATGGGAAAATGGCGGGCCTGTGCGCAACTGCCTGGAATCTGTATTTTATACTGAGTGAGGTAGGATATTAAAGGATTGTCAACAGAAGAGTGGCATACAGGATGGGGCAAAAGTAGGTTACAGTTTTGAGTACCCAAAACAGTTCATTCTTGTATTAGTACTCATTAATTTTTGTATTATTTTTCTTTTTTTATGATTTTAATTCATTGTGTTTACATAGATTCAAGTGCCCCACCGAATGTATCTTCCCCACCCCCCATGTCCCCCTCATCCCCCCTTGGTCTCCTCCCCCCAATGCCTTCCCCCCTTCCCTCCAGGATTTGCTGTCCTGTTCTCTATAACGTTGTGTGCTATGTGTATATAATTTCATTAATCTCTTTTCCTTCTCTGATCCCATCTTCTCTTCTACTTTCCCTCTGACCGCTTTCCTTCTGGTCCCTTTGATCCCACCTCTGCCTCTGTTCCATTGCTCAGTTCACATTGTTCATTAGATTCTTCAAATGAGTGAGGTCATATGATATTTTTCTTTCTCTGCCTGGCTTATTTCACTTAGCATGATAGTTTCGAGGTCCATCTATGTTGTCATAAAAGGTAAGATTTCCTTCTTCCTCATGGCTGCATAGTATTTCATTGTATATATGTACCACAGCTTTTTAATCCACTTGTCTACTGACGGACACTTGGGCTGTTTCCAGATCTTGGCTATTCTAAACAATGCTGCAATAAACATGGGGATGCAGTTCTTCTTTTGAATCAGTGATTTGGTATTCATAGGATATATTCCTAAATGTGGGATAGGATAGCTGGGTCAAAGGACAGTTTCATTTTTAATTTTTTGAGGAATCTCCATACTGTTTTCCACAGTGGCTGCAACAGTCTACATTCCCACCAGCAGTACAGGAGGGTTCCCTTTTCTCCACACCCTCGCCAGCACTTATTCTGTGTTGTTTGGTTAATAAGCGCCATTCTGACAGGTGTGAGGTGGTATCTCATTGCGGTTTTAATTTGCATTTCTCTAGTGATTAATGATGTTGAACATTTTTTCATATGCCTATTGGCCATCTATATGTCCTCTTTGGAGAAGTGTCTATTCATTTATTTTGCCCATTTTTTGATTGAATTCTTTACCTTCTTGGTGTTGAGTTTTACAAGTTCTTTATAAATTTTGGTTATTAACCCGTTATCAGGTGTATTGGCAAATATATTCTCCCATTGTGTAGGTTGTCTTTTTATTTTGTTAATGGTATCTTTTGCTGTGCAAAAGCTTTTTAGTATTATATAGTCCCATTTGTTCATCCTATCCTTTATTTCACTTGCCCGTGGAGATAAATCAGCAAAAATATTGCTATGAGAGATATCAGAGAGTTTACTGTCTATGTTTTCTTCCAAGATGTTTATGGTTTCATGACTTACATTTAAGTCTTTTATCCATTTTGAGTTTATTTTTGTGAATGTAAGTTGGTGATCCAGTTTCATTTTTTTGCAAGTACCTGTCCAATTTTCCCAACACCATTTATTAAAGAGACTGTCTTTACTCCATTGTATGCTCTTACCTCCTTTGTCAAATATCAATTGTCCATATAGGTGTGGGTTTATTTCTGGGTTCTCTGTTCTGTTCCATTGATCTATATGCCTGTTCTTATGCCAGTACCAAGCTGTTTTGGGTACGATGGCCTTGTAGTATAAGGTCTACCAGAAAGTTCTGTCCATTTTTGGAATAAAACAAAATACAAATTTTTCTTACTGTCAATAAACTTTATTAAATAATATAATTGCCATTATTATTAATGATTTCTTGCCAGTATGAGGGCAATTTGTATATCCCATTTTTGAAAAATGTTTTATCTTTTGATGCGAAAAATTGAACCAGTGCTTGTTTGATATCTTCTTCATTTTTTAATTTTTTGCCCTTCAAAAAATTTTGTAAGGACAAAAACAAGTGATAGTCGGAGGGTGCTAAGTCCGGGGAATATGGTGGATGCGACAGGCATGCTTCTGTAGCATTTCTTCCTTGTTGAAATTTGTAAAAATTATAGTGGCATAAATGAACTTTATCAGTAGCCATGGGTACACTATCGCTTCACACATAAGATTAACGTGAATCAACTTTGTTTTAGTTAATTTGCTACATCAGTATGTATACATTAAGTGATAAAAATAGAGAGGCACACATGTGCCAAATAAATGTGCTTACGTGTCGAAACTTGTTGTGATAGAAACGTACAGAACTTTCCGGTAGACCTTATATAACTTGATATAAGGAAGTGTGCTGCCCCCACTTTATTCTTCTTTTTCAGGATTGCTGAAGCTATTCATGTTCTTTTCTGCTTCCATATGAATTTTTACAATATTTGTTCTATAACTTTGAAGTAAGTCGTTGATATTTTAATTGGTATTGCATTGAATTTATAGATTGCTTTGGGTAATATAGACATTTTAATGATGTTTAGTCTTCCTATCCATGAATACAGTATATGCTTCCACTTGTTTGTATCTTCCTTGATTTCCTTTATGAATGTTTTATAATTTTCTGAGTACAAGTCTTTAACCTCTTTGGTTAAATTTACTCCTAGATACTTTTTTGTTGTTGTTGTTGCAATAGTAAAGGGGATTGTTTTCTTAATTTCTCTTTCAGACAGTTCATTGTTGTTATATAAAAAATGCCACGGATTTCTGAGTATTGATTTTATATCCTGCCACCTTGCTGAATTCATTTATCAGGTCCAGTAGTTTTTTCAATGAGACTTTAAGGTTTTCTAGTTACAGTATCATATCATCAGCAAATAATGATAGTTTTACTTCTTCTTTTCCAATTTGGATGCCTTTTATCTCTTCTTTCTATCTGATTGCTGTGGCTAGGACTTCCAGAACTGTGTTGAATAAGAGTGGTGAAAGGGGGCACCCCTGCCTTGTTCCTGATCTTAAGGGGATTTCTTTTCATTTTTTCCCATTGATTATGATGCTGGCTTTGGGTTTGTCATAGATGGCCTTTATCATGTTGAGGCATGATTCCTGTATCTCCACTTTGCTGAGAGTTTTAATCATAAATGGGTGCTGGATTTTATCAAATGCTTTTTCTGCATCTATTGATATTATCATGTGATTTTTATCCTTTCTTTTGTTTATGTGTTGAATCACATTGATTGATTTGTGAATATTGCACCAGCCTTGTCTCCCCGGAATAAATCCCACCTGATCATGATGTATGATTTTTTTCATGTATTGCTGGGTCTGGTTTGCTAATATTTTGTTGAGAATTTTAGCATCTAAGTTCATCAGGGATATTGGTCTATAATTTTCTTTCTTTGTAGTGTCTTTGCCTGGTTTTAAAATCAGTATTATGCTTGCCTCATAAAAGGAGTTTGGAAGTCTTCGCTCCTCTTGAATTTAGCTTGAGAAGGATAGGAGTTAGTTCTTCTTTGAATATTTGGTAAAATTCACTTGTGAAGCCATCTGGCCCAGGACATTTGTTTGTTGGAAGTTTTTTGATAACTGTTTCGATCTCATTTGGTGAAATCGGTCTGTTTAGGTTTTCTGATTCTTCCAGATTAATTTTTGGAAGATTATATGTTTCAAGGAATTTATCCATTTCATCTAGGTTGTCTAGTTTTTTGTCATACAGTTCTTCATAGTATTTTCTTACAATCCTTTGTATTTCGGCTGTGTCAATTGTTACTTCTCCTCTCTCATTTCTAATTTTATTTATTTGAGTCCTCTTTTTTTCTTGGTGAATCTGGTTATGGGTTCATCCATCTTGTTTACCTTTTCAAAGAATCAGCTCTTGGTTTCATTGATCCTCTGAATTGGTTTTTTTTTAGCCTCTATGTCATTTATTTCCACTTCTGATCTTTATTATTTCCTTCCTTCTACTTTCTCTGGGTTTTACTTGCTGTTCTTCTTCTAGTTATTTTAGATGCAGGGTTAAATTGTTTATTTGAGCTTTTTCTAGCTTCTTATGGTGTGCCTGTAGTGCTATGAACTTCCCTCTCAGGAGTGCTTTTGCTGTGTCTCATTTGTTTCAAGGAAATTTTTTTTATTTATTCCTTGATCTTATTGTTAACCCATTCATTATTTAATAACATGCTATTTAGTTTCCAAGTGTTTGAGTGTTTTTCAGTTTTTCTATTGTAGTTGATTTCTAGTTTCATGCCATTGTGATCCGAGAAGATGCTTGATATGATTTCAATCTTCTTAAATTTATTAAGACTCGTTTTGTGTCCTAACACGTGCTCTATCCTATAGAATGTACCATGAGCACTTGAAAAAAAATGTATATTCTGCTGCTTTAGGGTGAAAGGTTCTAAAGATATCTATTAAATCCAGTTGATCTAGTGTGTCCTTTAAGTCTGCTGTTTCTTTGTTAATTTTTGTCCTTGAGGATCTATCCAGAGATGTTAGTGGGGTATTAAAATTCTCTACTATTATAGTATTGTTGTTGATCTCACCCTTTATGTTTATCAAAATCTGCTTTATATACTTCGGTGCTCCTATATTAGGTGCGTAGATATTTATAATGGTTGTATCTTCCTGTTGAATTGCTCCCTTTATCATTAGGTAGTGACCTTCTTTATCCCTTACTATAGCCTCTGTTTTAAAGTCTATTTTGTCAGATTGCTAACCCAGCTTTTTTTTTTTCATTTCCATTTGCATGAAATATTTTTTTCCATCCCTTTACTTTCAGTCTATGTGTATCTTTTGTTTTGAGGTGGGTCTTTTGTAGACAGCATATGTATGGGTCTTGTTTTCTTATCCATGCAGCTACCCTATGTTTTTTGATTGGAGTATTTAATTCATTTACATTTAAAATTATTGTTGTTATGTAATTGTTTATTGCCATTTTACTCTTAAACTCTACATTCTTCTTTTACTAGGTCCCCCTCCCCCACTTTGTTCTGTTTACAACAGGCCCCTTAACATTTCTTGTAGCATTGGTTGGGTTGTAATGAATTCCTTGAGTTTTTTGTTTTTTTTGTTTTTTGTCTGGGAAGCTTTATATTTCTCCTTCAATTTTAAAGGATAGTCTTGCTGGATAGAGAAGTCTTGGTTGTAAGCTCTTGTTCTGCATTACTTTGAATATTTCTTGCCATTCCCTTCTGGCCTCTAATGTTTCTGTTGAGAAGTCAGATGTCATCTTTATGATAGCTCCTCTGTAGGTAATTGACTGCTTTTCTCTTACAGCTTTTAGTATTCTTTCTTCATCTCTTAATTTTTGTATTTTAATTATGATGTGTCTTGGTGTGGGCCTCCTTGGATTCATCCTTAATGGGACTCTCTGTGCTTCTTGAACCTGTGTGACTTTTTCCTTCATCAATTTAGGAAAGTTTTCAGCTATTATTTCTTCAATCAGATTCTCTATCCCTTGATCTTTCTCTTCTCCTTCAGGGACCTCTATGATGCGGATGTTGTTTCTCTTCATGTTGTCACAGAGCTCTCTTAGAGTTTCCTCAGACTTTTTGAGCCTCTTTTCTCTTTGCTGCTCTGCTTTCATGCTTTCATTTATCTTGTCCTCTAAATTGCTGATTCAATCCTCAGCCTCATCCATCCTGCTTTTAATTCCTTCTAGTGTGTTCTTCATTTCTGATATTGTATTTGTCATTTCTGACTGGTTCATTTTATTTTTTCCATGTCCTTTTTGATACTTGCTATCTCTTTATTTAGATGATCATTATGTTTATCCATTGTTGCTCTAAGATCTTTGAGCATCCTAACAATCATTATTTTATACTCTGCATCTGGTAATTTAGTTATTTCCATCTCATTCAGATCTTTTTCTGGGGATTTCTCTTGTTGATTCATTTGGGTTGCATTTCTCTTCCTTCTCATTTTGTCTGTGTATAAGAAGGGTTTGGCCACAGGAGTCCAATGGGTGTGGCCTTTGTGTTCCTTAGGTGTGGACTGTCTGCAGGCCCACCACCTATTCTGCTGCTGCCTCTGGAGTTTGGGCATGGGCATTGCCAGTGCTGGTCTCTGGGGTGGGCTGTGTTCACATGCCTGGGCTGCAAGTCTTAGCCAGCCCCCAGCCTCTACACTGGGGGAATGTGTTTATGCATTTGGGCTGCAAGCCCTGGCCGGCCCCTGGCCGCCATCTGGCCTTGCAGTCAGGACTGTGCTCATGCACCAGAACAACAAGCCTTGCCCAACCGCATACCTCATCTGGTTCCCTGGCTTTTGCCTTGCCCCCACGGGCAGGACTGCAGGCTAGACCGCTTTCATGTGCCCCATCCACAGCCGTGGCTGGCCCTCAGCTTCTTCCCCCTTGGGCAGGACTGTACTTGCACCCTGGCCACAACTGAGACTGGCCCCCTGCTTCTTCCTCCACCGGCAGGACCGCACTCCCATGTCCTGCCACTGCCCACCCTCCGGCAAGCACTCAGCAGTGTGGGGGTGGTGATATAGCTCAGACCTCAGCACTCAATACTGTACTTCTGATGGCTCCCTGCTTCTAAGCAATTCTTTGCTCTGACTTCAGCAGAAGAGCTTCGGTTTGGCTGGTGACCTGCTTCTCTTTGCTGGTATTGCTGGTTCCAGGAAAGATATTCACTTTAGATTTGGGGAATGACTCAGCCCAGGGGTTAGGGTGGCTGTCCCTCAAAGTCTTTCTCCCTGTGCCTCCTAGATTACTCTCTTCCTGCTACACTGGTCCTCTCAGTTCACCCCATCCCCTAGAGCCCCAGGTGAGTGGTTGAGAAAGAGGTTTTTTGTGCGGTCCCTTTAAGATAAATCCTGGGTTTGAGAAATCTGTCTTTTTCTCACAAACAGTATTGTGGCTTGTTTCACAGCTAAATACTGTTCGTATGCCTGTTCTAGGCTCTGGGGCCGCAGGCTGGGGCTTTGTTCCTGAGGCCCAGGACCTTCTCCTCTATGAGTAACTCCCTTCCTACCACGTGAGTCCCTCTGGGCTGCCACTCACTCCCGGGAGCTGGGAAGTCCTCTCCGTGTTTCTCTTTTTCCTACCAGTCTCAGTGTGGCTTCTTTGGTGATCTTTGGTTATAGATTCCTCTTGGTTTAGGTCAAAGTTGTTTTTTCCCTATGGTTTTTCTTAAAATTAAGTTGTAATCCACTTTGGTTCTGGGAGGTAGAAGTTGGTATATCCGCCTACTCCATCACATGTTGCCGTTCTCTGTATTATTTTTCTATATGAAGAATTTAAGCCTGCTTTTACCCCACCTTGTATAATATGATTCATTTGTGAGAAGAATTGCTTGGGCTGCTCTATTGAGACTATATCCTACAGAAGAAAAGATGGAATGAGGAAGGCCTGTTATGAGGATACTGTCATAATCCCAGCAGGAGATGCGTGAAGAAACAGTGGAAGTGGCGAGAAGGGTGGGGTTTGATATTAGAACTAATGGGATCTGATGACGGTGCAATAGGAGAGGGGGTAAAGTTCAAAGGTGATCTCAAGGTGTTTGCTTCCTGCTAACTGTACTTCAGACTTATGATGGGGAAGGCTGGGTTATGAGCAATTATTTTTGCTGGAGTATATCGAATTCATTTTCTAATGTTATGATTGGGTTACTATCAGATAAACAGTTGAATATATGAGTCTCAAGTTCAGGGGGAAGTTCTAGGATAAATATTTAAATGTAGATAATATTAGTATGTGAATGGTGTTTAAAGCCATAAGACCAGAAGAGATTAACAAGGAAAAAGTGTATAAATGGGGTAGAGAACAAGAGTGCAAACGACTGAGCCCTAGTGCACTGTAACCCTCACCAATTAGAAAGAGGAGGAGGAACTGGTTAAGGAGACTGAGAAGAAGATGCTAGAAAGATAAGAAGTGCATCAAAATGTGAAATTCTAAAAAAAAAAAAAAAAAAAAGACAGATGT
The DNA here is from genome assembly GCF_036850995.1 of Saccopteryx leptura. Classification (NCBI taxonomy): domain Eukaryota; kingdom Metazoa; phylum Chordata; class Mammalia; order Chiroptera; family Emballonuridae; genus Saccopteryx; species Saccopteryx leptura. The sequence goes on from NC_089505.1 coordinate 355,291,517, forward strand.
GATATGTTCCATACTAGTAGCTTAACTACAACGAGCATGAATACTGCTGAAGTTTGTTGGTTTTATCAACAAGGAGGTCATGAGCAGGGCAGACATCAAGACACTTTGTGAGTGAAAAATTATTCCTGAAGAACAAGATTGTCTATACAAACTGAGATGTGCTGTCACCCTACGTCATGGCAATATTGGCAACAGCAGTTTCATGCGTGCCGTGGAGTGAGTGTCTGAATGGATTGAGTTCAGTAGAGAATGGGGAAGGGGATAAACTCAGGACAGTGTTTCCAAATAATGTGTCAAGGTGTTTACAATAAAAGGAAGTAAAGAAAATGATCTACATTTAAGGAGGGTTTTTTTTGTTTTGTTGCTTTTAATATGGAGGACGTTAGAGAATTTTTGTGTCCTGATGAGAATAATCTAGGCCAGTGGTAGTCAACCTGGTCCCTACCACCCACTAGTGGGCATTCCAGCTTTCATGGTGGGCAGTAGCGAGCAACCAAAGTATAAATAAAAAGATAGATTTAACTATAGTAAATTGTTTTATAAAGATTCATTTTGCCAAACTTAGCGAAAATCCGACAGAAAGTACTTGGTAAGTAATTATTATTATATGCTTTAATTTGCTGTAACTCTGCTTTATAAATTTTATAAAGTAAAGTTACTTCCCTACTTTATAAATCACCATTACTGTGGAACCAGTGGGTGGTTAGAAAATTTTACTACTAACAGAGATACAAAAGTGGGCAGTAAGTATAAAAAGGTTGACTACCCCTGATCTAGGCAAAAAAAAAACTGAATTGGAGAGAATTGGAGCCTGGGATATAAAGCACAGATAGAAGAATTGGTCTTAGATAAAAATGCAGATATTTTATCCACAATTGAGAGGCGAGGCAGAGAAACTATGTACAGATTCAGATGAATAAATAAGTGGCCGAGTGGAAATTTGTAGAATTCCTCCTATCATTGCTTAAAATGTCTTACCCTGAGAGAGCGAGGAGGAAGTGGGAAGGAGGGGAAGCCAGTGCGTAGTGGGAGCACTAGGGTAATACAGTAGGCCCCATGAACAACCCTAAGACTGGGTGGACTGGATGGGGCACAGGTTTGGGGCTCTGGAGGTGTGGTTGAGCCAAATGAAGGCAACCTGTGAACTACACGTGGAAAAGCACCGATTTCTCAAGTGAAACCTGATACTGAAGTAATACTAAATAAAGATGGAATAAGTGTTGGGAAGAGAGATTCAATAGGTCACAAGTTCTAGTCCCAGTTCTCCCATTTATCATCTGTGTGACTTGGAACAAATTCATTACCTCTTTGAGAAAATGGATAGTCCTCACACACAAACTGCAGATCATAATACCTATCTCTCATCATTGAATGAGGTAGCAGATGTACAAACACCAAGTTCTGTTTTCAAGAAAAGCTTTTGAATTGGAAATATTTTGAATTCTATAGAATCCAACTCTTTCAAATTCAATCTTTCCAATTCAAAAGACCTTACTGAAAACAGTATTTGATGTTATGATGTATCAAATGATGATTATTTCATAGTCAAATTCTGAAACTAAGCTATATAATAGTTACAAAAATAACTATCATCATCATTATTATTATGTTTCCAATATATTAGACTACTCTCTATAAGCTGAGCCTTTGACCTCAAAATTCAGTTAAGGTCAGAAAAATGCATGAGAGATGTTCAAAAAACTCTTGCATTTGTGGGAAGCTAAATTTGGAAGTAAACATAGAATATCTATTTTTTATTATTCTGAGGCCAGTATGGGAGGGAAATTACTGTCATTTATACTAAAGAAAGTGTTCACATTTAAGCCAAACAGCTAAAGTATATGACCTCTAAGAGCCCTTCCAATGCTAAGCTTCTATATTCAAGTCTACTCAGGTTTATTCAGATCGATGGCTTATCAGTTCTCTGCAAATTAATTACTCCCTGAATCCAGCACTGCTGTCACCTCAAAGTCACCAGATCCTTCTTGTCTGCAAATACAAGTGAACTGGACTTTATGTCTGTGGTCAAAGTTTCTATTCCGGACCTCTAACTATTTCTGCAGAACCCCTCAATACCCATCCTCATCACTCCCTCAAGCATTTCAGGAATTCTCCAAAATAAATGTTCACATATGAAATCTGCTAGCTACTGACACCACTTGAAAATCCTCTATAGTCTTCTCTTTGGTTCTGATTTCCCCAAGTCAATAATTGTCCATAAAATCCTGAGATCGGTTTTCCCTTGACATTGTCAATAACCCCTCCTGAGGATGCCAACAGTAACCCAAGAGAATTGTCTCGGGAGGCTCCCAAAGCTGTCCAAGTTCGGTGTCAGAGAGGTGCTGGGCTCTGAGCAGAGGTGGGAGGAAAGGCCACAGTTGAAATCTCACCACTCATTCATTCAAAATTAATTGAGCACCTGCTGCATATAGTAGTGGAGCTCAGTGGTTACGAGTAAGAACTTTGTTGTCAGACATACCTGGAGGTTCAAAGCCTGCACTTCCACTTACAGGTTTTGTGGTCTTTGTCAAGTCCTTTATTCTCTCTGAGCCTCAGTTTACTCTCCTGTAAGGGAGAGTCACAATAAACCTCTCTCGTAGTGGTTACTGTGAGAACTACATGAGATCATCTATGTGCTGGAAGAACCTGCAGTTTTCATCCTCACCTAGGTTCCAGACTTAGTTTGGCTCTAGGGATGCTTACTGTATTTTAAAAAAAAAAAAGATTTTATGTATTCATTTTAGAGAAGAGAGAGAGAAAGAGAGAGAAGGGGGAGGAGCAGGAAGCATCAATTCCCATATATACCTTGACCAGGCAAGCCCAGGGTTTCAAACCAGCGACCTCAGCATTCTAGGTCATTGCTTTATCCACAGTGCCACCACAGGTCAGGCTTACGGATAGTTACTTTAAACGCATCCTGCAGGCCTACTCAAGAGCCAGACCGAAAGCTGTCACAGAGGTCTATAGGCAGATTTAGGAGTTCCTCTGGGCCAGTGTCCTCTGCATTCATTCCAAACCGTTTCACATGCTGGCTTCAGAAGGCCACTGTCTTGTTGGGCTTTATTCTTTGGCCCCTTCTCTTTGCTTATACACTTTTTGAGAATGGTGAACATCTTTACTTCTTTCTTTAGCTCACTTATCTCTTGCCTGAACTACTTCAAAAACTTTCTACTTACTCTTCTCACCTCCTCCCTCACCCTGCTCCATTGTTTTCACAACAAAGCATATGAGTAGTTATTCAGCAGCTGATCATTGCATTTTTAACAAAATCCAAATGTATTACCATAAGGTGGAGAGGAGGACTGAACTTGCTATCTACTGATCTCTTCTGTAGTAATAGACTTGTAGCAGAGAAGCAGTTCCCTAACCTTGTAGTGACATGTGGTCTTCTTGTGTGTTAGTTGTAACAAACCCTCTCCAAACCTAGTGGCTTCAGGCTATTTCTATTTCTTATTGCACAGTTTCTGTGGATCAGGAATTCAGGGGCCAGGGGTTCTGTCTCAGGGTCCTTCATGAGTTTGCAGTCAAGATGTTGGACAGGATTCCAATCACCTCAAGTTTTGATTGTGGCTGAAAAAATCCTCTTCCCATCTCAGCAACCTGGCTGTTGGCGGAGGCCTCAGTTCCTCACTGTCTGATGGCTAGGATTTACTTCTATGTCATGGGGATCTCATTTTAGGTGAGTGTCCTCATAACATGACAACTGGCTTCCCCTAGAACAAGCAATCCAAGAGAAGAAGCCAGCAAGAACCCACAGTGCCTTTGATAACCTAGTTTCTGAGTCACAAACTATCACTTCCTTTTTTTTTCTATTCATTATATACAAATCTTTAAATCAACCACACTCAAAGCGTGGGGAATTCTCCCCCATGGGTAGCACTACTCTAGACCCTTTCAATTGAGCTTCAGGCTTATATTCTCAAATGCCTAGTAAAATCTCTCTCAACATGTGTTGTAAATGGCTCTTACTGAACTTACCTTCAGAGGGGCTCATTTTCTCTACTATCATCGACCCCCTACCCCAGTCTGCTCCTCCCCTTATATTTCTTATCTTGGTTAATCATACCCATGAGGACAGGTAATGGCTTTCACTCTCCCATTCTTCCCACCTCTTCCATCCAGTTGGTCACCAATTTTGTTCAAGTGTATCATAGTCTCTGAACAGTCTTTCCTGGTCTCCATCTTTATGGCAACATTCTGGATAGGCACCTCAAGCTTTCCTCCTGGATTATTACAATGAATTTGTACCACTAATGCCCTTTCCAGTCCTTCCTCCACTAATACCGAGGATCTCTCGCTAAAACCAGAATCTACTCACTCTCCAGCTTCTAATGTATATCACCTACTTCGCATGTCTTTGCATTATCTGAATCTTGTACTCATCCCCTACCAATTTTTTTACAGCCAAAGCCCCACGTGTAGCCGATGCTCAAGCCACTACCAGGAAGGCCAGGCCAGGCCTTGTCCTTCACTCCTCTGAGCTTGGGACCACGACCTTCATCTGCCTGGAATGCCTTTCCCCTACAACCCTACCTGAAAGATGCATATCCACTCCTCAAAACATAAATTAAAAATCATAGTTTTTGCTTATCCGTCTGTATCCCCATAATATTGTGAGCTCTTTGGGAGCAAGTTTCACGAGAAAGTCATTTTTATGACTGTCAGACAGTGACGTCAATATATTGGCAAGTAAAAAGAAGATTTTTAGTATGCGTAAATGTTTTTTTAAAAAGGGAATGGGTTTTATTTCTTCAGCCAATCTTATGTTCTTTTATGAGTGATTAAAATATAGTCTTGGGGAAAGGAAACTTTCTTGAATTTCCAAGTCTTCAACTTTGACTTTAAAAATATTATAGTCTTGCATTTCAGAATACCCAGCACATCTATTTGTGGAATAGTACCTCAATGCTGTTCTTTGCTCTGATAGTAAGTGGCCACTAGGGTGCGTTATAGTTACATTTACTCTGTAGAATTTCAAGTAATATTCCCGGCAGCAATGTTCACTGAGGGTAACAATGTTCAACTGCTGTGCCTCAGGAAGTTTTTTGTGTGTGTGTGTCAGAGACAGAGAGAGAGACAGAGCGAGGTACAGATAGGAACAGACAGACAGAAGAGAGATGAGAAACAACAATTCTTCATTGCAGCTCCTTAGTCTCCTTAGTTGTTCATTGATTGTTTTCTCATACGTGCCTTGACTGGGGGGTTCCAGCAGAGTGAGTGACCCCTTGCTCAAGCCAGAGACCTTTGTGCTCAAGCTGGTGAGTCCACTCTCAAGCCAGTGACCTTGGGGTTTCAAACCTGGGTCCTCTGCGTCCTAGTCCAATGCTTTGTCCACTGCACCGCTGCCTGGTCAGGTGCCTCAAGAATTTTTAAAATGTAATACCTGACTATTTAGTCAGGGGCACTGACCTTTCCCTTAGATGGTCAAATTAAAAAATGACAACAGCCAACAAAACAATAGCCATCCAGTGTGAATGAATCAAAATGATAGCTTTTTATTTATGTGTCAGAACAGCAAAAATATATACATTTTGGTGTGCTGCAGAATTTTAGCTGTTAGTTTATGTGTGCCATGAGATGAAAAGGTAAAAAATTGCTGCTTTAAGGGAAAAGCTAGTTTGAAAACAAGTTTTTTTATATCTCACATTTGTAAAACTATTTAGGATTTTACCCCCCCCCCCCAAAAAAAAATAGCATGAACCCTTCCAACCCCTTCTCTCTATTCTCCATACTCCTCTGAAACTCTCCCACAGATAGTCATATTTGGAATATTTGCAAAGAAAAAAATTTACCTCCCCATTTTCCCTCTAAGTTTAATGAATTCTTTATTAAACATTACCTCCAAATCTCTACTATCTGCAAACCACTTTGATAGGAAATATGGAAGGTAGAAAATCTTCAACCGAACACATTAAAAGTTGGACACTGTACTGAACTACAAAGTCCAGGAAAAGTAACAGGTGTATGTATCTAGCTTTAGTCTATGTATAACCTAAGGTAAAAAAAAATAATAATAACTTCTTACATTTTAAAGAGGTAATATAACAAATGAATATATAGATGCAAATCAGGCAACAAAGAAGGAATTTAGAAATAACCAAGTTGAATCCATTAGATTTAGCCACAGTTAGGGGAGGAAAAAAATAAATTTAGGAATAGCATATGCAAAGAAATTTAAAAGGACATGGCAAAAATTTCTACTACTGAAGTCCTCATTTCTAAAATGAAAAAAGAAAAAAAGAAATTCTTGGGTCCTTTTTGTTCAATAAAAATAGAAAAATTAAAAAAAAAATGAGCTTGACCAGGCGGTGGTGCAGTGGATAGACCATCAGACTGGGATGCGGAGGACCCAGGTTTGAAACCCTGAGGTCACTGGCTTGAGTATGGGTTCATCCAGCTTTAGCACAGGTTCACCAGCTTGAGCGTGGGATCATAGACATGACCCCATGGGTCACTAGCTTGAGCCCAAAGGTCGCTGGCTTGAAGCCCAAGCTTCCTGGCTTGAGCAAGGGGTCACTTGCTCTGCTGTAGCCCCCTGGCCAAGGCACATATGATAAAGCAATCAGTGAACAACTAAGGCACTGCAATGAAGAATTGATGCTTTTCATCTCTCTCCCTTGCTGTCTCTCTGTCCCTCTCTCTGAATTTCTCTCTGTCATAAAACAGAAACAAAAAATGAAAGTAGCTTCAAACTGTTGGAGAAACAAGCAAGTGAAGACAAAAGTTGAGGTTGCCTGAAGGATATATCTTCAAAGTACATCAGAAAACCACCTAAGTAATCATTATAACAATATATTTGGGGTTTGTAACATAGAGCTGTAATATATAATAAGAATGACAAAAAGAAGAAGAAGAAGAAGGAGAAGGAGGAGAAGGAAAAGGAAAAGGAGAAGGAGAAGGAGGAAAAGAAGGAGAAGGAGAAGGAGAAGAAGAAGAAGAAGAAGAAGAAGAAGAAGAAGAAGAAGAAGAAGAAGAAGAAGAAGAAGAAGAAGAAGAAGAAGAAGAAGAAGAAGAAGAAGAAGAAGAAAGAAAAGGAGAAGGAGGAAGAGAAGGAGGAGGAGGAGAAGAGGAAGGAGGAGGAGGAGGAGGAGAAAGGAGGAGGAAGAAGAACTAAAACTAACTAGGAGTAACATCTTTATATCTCTTTGGAATGAAGTCAGTATAAATCTGAAGTTACATCTAATAAGTTGTTAAGATGTGTATGGCAAGGCTTATAACAATCATCAAGAAGATAACTAAAAGTATATATAGTAAAAAAGTTGTTTTAACTGACACTGTAAAGTTAAAGGCAAAAACTGCATACGTTGTACTCTAGTTGAAAAATGTGTTTTTCACACGGATATGGATAACCAGTCTGTAACTAGCTTACAAGTAAGTATATAAGGATGGGCCCATTTATAATAGCACATAAATTGTAGGGAATAAGAGCCAGGTTTCTCACTATCAGAGAAAGAAGTCACAAGTAAGGCAAAGGGGAGGTGTTAGAATGAACCCTGTTATCCTGTGGATGGCACTCAGGAACGTCAGTATGACTCCACATTCACTCTACTGTGTGTGTTTATGGATACCTAGCTATATTTGTGTATATACAGACAGATACAGAAATAAATATAGATTATAAGTGTCCATGGGTTAGTGGAAATACATATATTTCTTGGATGTTATCATAAGGAATAGCTGGGTATAGGAAGTATAAGAACTCTCTGTAATATTTTTACCTCTTTTCTGTAAGTCTAAATTATTTAACGATAAAAATTGAAAAGAGTAAATTATGTAAATGTATAATTGAATAAATTATATGGAAAATAGGAAAAGAATAAAAATGAACTACTGACAGATGCAAAAACGTGGATGGATTTGCAAAAAGTTATGCTAAGTGAAAGAAGCCAGACCGAAGAATACATACCCCGTGATTCTATTGATACAAAGTTTGAGAACTGGCAAAAAGCCATGGTGACAAAAGTCTTATTAGTGAGTGCTCTTGGATAAGGAGAGAATGATTACAAAAATGTATAAGGGATCTTTCTGGGTGTAAAGCCAGTATACAAGGCCAGGGCCACCATCACAGCAGCCGCCTGGCCCATGCAGGTTCGCATTGGATTCGGACAGTCGGTAAAGAAACAATGGAGCCAAAAACTGACGGGCCATCATCTTTAATCCTAGCTTGCACCCGGCGGGCAAGTAAAAACACACAGTGGGCTCCAAAACCCACTCACGTTCAGTGCTCACAAAGCTACTGACTTATCCGAGTTTCCTAGAATCAAAGGTTTCTAGCTCACCAGACTTATTCACCTCTGTTCCCCATCTCTTTCCTCCTCCCTGCACAAACTCTGCACAAACTGGCTTCTCACTCAACACTGCCATCTTGGCTGCTTCTCCTGGCCTTCTCCACGTGGCCTTTCTCTGCTCTCCTCTCCTCTCTCCTCTAATATTAATCTCAGGAACCAAGGGAACAAGCTCCTGTTCTGCCCCCATTTTATAGTGTAGATTCATAACCTTTAATCCAATATACAAAATAGGGGAAGTCTCTAATACAAAGTCACTTATCTGGGGCATGATGGGATTGTACCACCCCACATCAAAATGGGTGGGAAAGGCTTAGTCCTAAAACCAAGCCCCAGGCTACAAGGATCCTGCCTGCCCACAGCCCGCCCCCATCATACATTAATATCACCTGGGTAACAGCCTCCACATGGGCAGCGCCATCTTTAACAAAGTGAGCATAATATATTTTATCTGCCCAACACTGGGCTACTGGAAATAGCCCATATTTTAACTGGGGTGACAGGTACATGGGTTGATTACATTTGTAACATCTCATTGAACTGCAGTTTAAAAGGTGTAGTTGTTATATTTCAATTATATCTCAGTAAAGTTCCTTTAAAAAAAGGTTATAGAGTAGAAACATGAATAAAAATGCATTTATATAATATATAAGACATAAATAAAATCACAGTAACTTGATCAAGGAAAAGACTTAAGAACAAGCGCAAGTCTGTTTCAAGTTTTGAAAATAACCATAACCTCCAGATTGACCCTAAATTTCTGAGCACTGAACCTGGGAAATGTTCTAAATTTCCAGGAAACAAGGGTGAATGCCGGCTGTTCCTGCTAGTTCTGGACTCCATGTATATTTGGGATAAATTAACGACTATTAAAACACTAATAAATGGTCAGTACTCGTGGCACCAGCACCATGCAAAGCTCACTTTGAAGTCCATGCCATTTCCTTCCTTTGCTTGGAAGCGCCTGAAGCCAAATACTGCTGCGTTGTCCAAAGAACCCGTTAAGCTGTCCTGAAATGAGACTGGGCAGTACATCCAAAGAGTTAATCCAAGCACACCCTAGTGTCGCCATCACCCACACCTCTAGCCCCAAACAAGTATCCCCAGGGGAGCCTGCCAAGTCCAGGAAGCCATTGACAGAAAAAATCTAGCTGAAGAAAAAGAAATGGAGAGAAGACGTGGAAAAAGTTGACTTTGAGACCTTTCACTTGGACCATTAGCATTACAGGAGAAGAATGGGGAAGAGATTAATCTGAGATGGAGAAAAAGCTTGGCTTTAGGTGTCAGAGGGACCAGAAAGCTGGAAAATGCATTCTTGAGATGTTTATTTAAACTATCTGTGATTTAGTTTCTTCGTCTGAAAAAAACTGAACAAATTTATATCAGAAGGTGAAGCCACCTGATATCAGGAGCCCGGCCTGGAGGTCTAGGAGCATGATGAATCTAAGCGAAAGGCTAAATTTTTCATGCCTCCTAATCCAGTGGTTGGTTTTGAATGGGTTTGATCTGCATATCTATCCGTGATTGACAACTTCCTGTTTTGTTTGTATTATCTAATTTTTTCTCAAAGTATCCCATTCTTGCTTACATCAAACTTTACCACTCATTGTTAGAAGGTATGCAAAATGGCATCACCACTTTGGAAAACAGTTTGGCGATTTATTACAAAGTAAAAGTATTCTCACCATACATCCCTATACAATGCACCAATCATGCTCACTGGTATTTACCCAAAGAAGTGAAATCGTATGTCTGTGCAAAAACCTGCACATGAATGTTTCTAGCAGTTTTGTTGATAATTGTCAAAACTCGGAAGCAACCAAGATGTTCTTCAGCAGGTAAATGGGTAAACAGTGATACATCCAGACAGCAAAATATTCAGTGCTAAAAAAAAAATGGACTAACAATCCATGAAAAGACATGGAGGAAGCTTACATGCATCTTACTGAGTGAAAGAAGCCAGTCTGAAAAAGCTACATATTGTATGACTTTCTAGAAAAGTCAAAACTGTGAAGACAATGAAAAATATCACTGCTTGCCAGAGGCTGGAATGGGGAGAGAACTGAATAGACCGAGCCCAGAGGATATTTAGAACAGCAAAAATACTCTGTATGATACCATAATGGTGGATATGTGTCATTAAATTCTTGTATACAACACAAAGAGTGAGCAATAATATAAACTATGGACATTGGGTGATAATGATGTGTACATTCATCTGTTATAACCAGTGTACCACTGGTGGGGGGTATTGATGATAGGGAAACCGCGTATGGGAGGGTAGACGGTTTGTGGGACATCTTCATACCATCTCCTCAATCTTACTGTGAACTTGAATTGCTCAAAAAACAAGTATTAATAAAAATACATATACATATACATATATATCGTTTCTATTTTGGAATACTGTAAGCACAAACTTACAGAAAAGTGGCAAATATGGTACAAAGAACATTTTTTGTGAACCATTTAAGATTCAGTAAGTATGGAACTCCAACTTCCCTATATCTACAAACAGGGCTATCTTCAACACAACCATCAAAAACAGGAAGTTAATCCCCCACGGGAACCTACCGTCAATCCCCAAGCTTCATTGTCCCAGTAATATTCTCTATGCTGAAAGGAATCACAAATTGCATTCAGTTAGCAAGTCTATTGAGACTCCTTCAGTTTTAACAGTTACTCTCCTTATTTCTTAACCTCAACTTTTCTGCTTTTTCTTCTTGGTTTTCATGACCTTGCCTTTTTCGAGAAGCTCTCTTTGACAAATCTCCATCCTTTTTTCAGCATTCCCTTGCCTCCTTGCAGAAGATGTGCTAGGTTCACATTGCATTTTTGCTGCACCAGTATTGAAATCAGTCATTTCTTCAATTAGCCCTGATCTCTTTAGTGGAGAGTGAAATTTAGAAGCCAGGGTCTGGGTGCTAAGCCCTCCTCAACCCAGGTTCCACTAGGTCACCCCACCTAGAGATGCTGTCCTTACTCTGACCCATTTGTGGATACCCTCTGTAGGGCCAGTGGCCACTGCCACGGCCATGTAGGTTCACTTTGGATTTGGGCAGACAGTAAAGAAACAGTGAAGCCAGAAAATGGTGGGCCACTCCATTTATTAAAGTCTCGCACCAGCCGACAAGCAAACAGGCAGGGAAAACGCTTCCCTTTCATTCAGGGCTCCCAAAGCTCTGACACATTCTCCAGTTCCACAACCAGGAGAATCTTCTTCAGTTACTCCTAGAATCAAAGGCTCCAACCAGCTTCAGCGGAGCTCCCAAAGCCCCCTCAGCACTCTGCATCTGCATTTCTTCTGTTCCTCTGCAAAAACTGGCTTCTTCTTCAGCACTCTGCATTCTCACCACTCATCCTGAAAAATTGGTTGGGCCCACCAAGACCCCTACTCCAGCAAACATTAGCAAAACAATGGCCTCTCCCAAGCAGGAATGCAATCCACAGTTTGCAGTCAACTGCCCTGCTCTGAGGGCAAGCAGACAGGTGGCTGCCCAGAGCCATTTTTTAACAATAAAAGTGAGCAAACTCAAAAATACAAATTTTACAAACTCATGTGCCCAACACCCTCCTTAATCCACTTGGCCCCTAACACTTACCTCTGCGTAGATGGTGTCCTTTCATCTTTCCTGGCCTTTGCATACCACACTTTGATCAAAGCTTCATTAATATTTCAGTATCAAGCCTGAGTTAGGATGGGGGTGTGGGTAAGGTTAAGAATCAAAGCATTTTGGCATTTGTGGCAATTGAAACTTTTTAGTTGGAGAGTCATTCTTCAATCCCTGGTCAAATCTTAAACTTCTCCACTTTCTCATTTTCTTAGAGAACACTGGTTACTTAGAAAAATGGTACACGGAATTTGAGTTTTAATTTACAATTTAATTAAAATTATAATGGTAACCAAGGGCACAGTTACAGTGGCCTTTGCCTGGTTGTCCGTGGCCTGGGCCCAAGCTTCCCATCGCATTTATTGACTTTGGGAAAGATAGAAAATTCTGAGTACTCTTTTATTAAAAGGTGTAAAAATCCATGTTACATGGGTTCTGTTTGTTCTTGGTTCCTTAGTAGCCAGCACACGTATCATAAGGATCAAAGAGGGCAGGAAGCAGGAGCGAGATGACCAAAGCCCTGGGGAGACAGCAGACTGTGAAGGAACCTGTTACAGGACCACCTGGTCACCCATCTGGGGCTACTCACTGGACAGTCATTCTCTGTTTAGCAGCTGAGCCACCCCATCCATAAACCTCTTTTGTGCCAATACCTAAGCATTTCTAAGCTTCTTTCAGGTGCAAAACTCCCTCTTTTTACCATTAGAGTCTTTTCCTCATCACCCTTTATCTCTCATCCTTTTCACAGCCAAACTATTCTGAAAAGGGTATTCAATACTCATGGTTTCCACTTTCTCATCTTCATCCACATTTCTCGAGATTCAGCAAGCTTCCCCTTCCCACCACCACCGTGCCTGAAGTTACCATTGCCAAGATCAACCATGACCATCCTGTTGCTAAATCCAATAGACAAATATTTATCAATCTCTACATATTAGCCTTTTCAAAGCATTTGGCTCAGCTTACCACTTCCTGCTGCCTGAGTGTCTCTCTGCAATTGGTTAGCAGAGCATCACTCCCTCCTGGCTTTTTTGCTACCTCCGTGGCTGCTCCTTTTTTTAGGTGTCTTCAACTTTTCTCACCCATTCCTGGTTGGGTTCAATCTCACCAGGGCTCAATCCTCCCTCCTCTAGGTGAACACATGCACTCGTTCCCCCGTCTTTAATAGCAAATGCAGCCAAGGAGCCCAATCCACCTCTCGTTCCTGGAGACCTACATCCATGCCTGATACTCGGGTCTCCAGATAAAACCTCCAGTGAGCATCTCTGTTGTCCACCTCCAACTCATCACGTCCCACACTTCAGACACAGAACCTACTCCTCCTGCCCATCCTTTTTGGGGTACCATCAACTCAGTCTTCCAAGTCAGAAATCTGGGGTTCTTCCTCACTCAGCACTTTCCCTCACCCTTCTTTTCAGGTCCCACCAAAGGTCCCTTCTAAATATCACTTGAGTGAATCTGTCTTCTGTTGCCACTGGTATAATTCAAACACTCGTCATCTCTCACCGAAATCACCGAATAAGCCTCTCCCCAAACAGCACACTTGCCCAGGTTTTTGTCTTTGTCCATCAGCACGGTCCTTCTAAACCTCAAATCTGACTATTCTGTTTAAGCCTACTCAAAAACATCCCAATGCCTAAAGGATAAAACGCAACATCTCTAATGGGATAGTCAAGGCCCTTTGTGTTCAGGCATCAATTTAGTTTTTAAGCTTCATTCTTTAAGACTCCCTAACTTGTACGCAGTGTGTTAGTCCCCCTGAATCACGTCCAGTTACCCCAGCCAGTTCTGCTTCAAGCACGTCCCTGTCTTTGGGCAGGCAGTTTCCTAAGCCAGGAACTCATAGCGCACTACACCTCTCACTAGCCAGAACTGGGGAGACATAGTTTGCACATGTCTGAAGGCCTATTCTGGTTTCCTTTATCCAGACTAGCACCTTGTCTCTGCTCACACAGCACCCAGACCTCCCCTAACACAACCCCTATCAGAATGCTTTACAGTGTCTGTTCTTCTTGTCTGTCTCCCCTTGAAGGTCACAGAATGATTTCCCACAGGCTGTATTCCAATGCATAGATGTCTTTTATTTTTACCAAAGCCATGCTTTAGAATGATGCTTCAGCCCTGGCTGGATAGGTTGGTTAGTTAGAGCCTCATCCTGAAGCCCAGAGATTGCTGGCCTGATCTCTGATCAGGGCACATACAAGAACAGAGTGAAGGCCCTGGCCAGTTGGCTCAGTGGTAGAGCGACGGCCTGGCGTGCAGGAGTCCCGGGTTCAATTCCCGGCCAGGGCACACAGGAGAGGCACCCATTTTGCTTCTCCACCCCTCCCCCTCTCCTTCCTCTCTGTCTCTCTCTTCCCCTCCCGCAGCGAGGCTCCATTGGAGCAAAGATGCCCGGGCCCTGGGGATGGCTCTGTGGCCTCTGCCTCAGGCACTAGAATGGCTCTGGACGCAACAGAGAGAGCCCTGGACGCAAAGTATCGCCCCCTGGTGGGCATGCCAGGTGGATCCCTGTCCGGCGCATGCGGGAGTCTGTCTGACTGCCTCCCCGTTTCCAGCTTCGGAAAAATGGAAAAAAAAAAAAAGAACAGAGTGATGTTCCCCTTTCTCTCTTTCTCTCTCCTTCCCTCTCCTTCTCTAAAATCAATCAATAAAAAAAGTTTATAACAAATAAATAAAATAACAATTCAAATTTGTTGCCAGTATTAAAAATCTGAAGATTTTCCTTAATTTAAAAAAATCTATTTTTCTACTATCTCTTGAAACATCAGGCTAAACTGTTCCAAACTCCTGAATAGCAAGAATGTTCTGGAGTTGAATTGTGGGTGCTTCTTTACATAGAGGAATTGCTCTCCCAAATACCACAGTCCCCACCTGAACTTCTTCCCTCCCTGACCTTACCTGCCCAGTCCCCGGGGAGGCATTAGACTTTATAATCTCCCCCCAAAATTGTGTGCTTCTTAAGAACAGGGGGTGGGTTTTATTTGGTTTTCTATCCTTAGCGCAACTTAATAACCTCTCTTTGTTTTCTCCCTCTCGCCATCGTGAGCCCAACGGCGCACTCGCATCTGATGGGTTCTAACTAAACAAATACTGTTGATCGCTTCAACCACCCTCCATGAAAGTGGCCAGGATGACTGAGCCTGAGACTCTGCACAAGGCTGGCCAAGTGGAAGTGAGGGCAGAGCCGGGGACGTCTTAGGGAACTGTAAAGAAGGAAGGTGGCGAGCCAGGGCATCCCTGCCGCTGTGGCTCTGGGCACCCTGCTCCGTGAACGTGGGGTACTTGGTGAATGAAAGGCTGGCCCAGAGTTTCTGAACACCATCTGGAGAAGTGAAATATATTGAATTCTTCATTCCACAGAGATGACAGTTTTCTTCCTCTTTGGAGAACCGACCACGTTTGAGGATCAGTTTCCTCAAAGGGCTGAATTTTTTGGTAACTGTTTTATATTGAATCTGGAGCTGTGGTCTGCCTTATTCCATTGCCAAGTTAGTCTGCATTATTGAAGAATAACACTCAGGTTGTGGCTTTGCAGAGCTGCAGAAAAACCTTCTAAGAATAACAGAATAACAGTTGAAGGCGAACAAGTGTTATTTCAAAGGCGTCCCACATCACTGCCCATTCAGCCCAGATGAGCACATGGTTTTCCGACCAGCCCTGGCATTCAGAAGTCAGCACCCCATGTTTGTCTAAAGGGAGGCTCCCTAAACCTTGAATTACAACTGCAATGAAGCCTTGATTCCAAAATGAAGACCGCTCCTTGTCCACTTTTCCTTGGTCAGCCATCCAGGCAGAACTTATTTTTATACTTTTTATTATTTCCCACACCCAACACACATACAAACACACATTTTCCTTCTTTCCCTTGCTGAGAATATTGACAGTTTTAGATTTATGCCTATCCCGGCAGAGTTACCTTTCAGGGATTTTGGATAACTAAAGCAAAGTTCTTTCCATTTCTACGCAGAATTGCATTAATCACATAAGCTCTGAGGTCAAAGAGAATAGTGTTCATATTCTGGTGTCAACACCTCTTGGGTGACCTAAGTCAAATCTCTTACCTCCACATCCTACAGGGCTTATGATACATTCATTTGATAGACTACGACGTGTTAGACAGAATGACAAAGAAATGATGAAATCTAAAAGATATTTTCAATGCTAGCCGAACATAAAATTTATTAGTAGTAAAAGTAGCATTCACAGAATTGTTTTTAGTTTACAAAGTCCTTTACACAGCTATTGCCTAAATAAAATCATAAATAATACCTCCTAATGACTTTACTAGGGTGACTACCACAGTTTGTCTTACAGATCAACAGCTAGGTAACTTGCGGAGGGTCATACACTTAGTAAATAATAGACTTAAGACAACCTCTGCACAGACAATGGTGTGGTGACTGCCACTGGGGGAAGGGTTGGGAACGGAGGTATTCGAAGAGGGGAGAGGGGCACAAATGGTGATGGACAGACACTTGACTTGGGGTGGTGAACACACGATACAATGCACAGGTGATGTGTCGTGGAATTGTGCACCTGAAACCTGTATAATTTTGTTAACTAGCGTCACACCAATAAATCCAATAAAAGGGAAAGAAAAAGACAACCTCTAGAGCCCATGTGATAGCTTCCATTTTAAAGATAGTCTTAAATGTCAAAATATAATAATATAATCTCTAAACAGAAAGTTAAGGAGATTCAAAGAAATTATCCCAAGCCCCACACTGTTAAAACCAATGCATGGTAGCTTCTCCCACTGTCTTCCCATCACCCTCTTATTTCAGGGAGTGGAAAACAAGTCAGCTGTTACCTCATTGTTGCCTAACGATCCCACCGTTGGTAAATTCAGATAATCTTTCTGAACCATTCTCTTCCTCTGGACAATAGGACCCCAGGATTTTGTCTCATGTTTATGAAGGAATGAGTATGTGAGTAAAGGGCAAATGACTGAGGGAAGGGCTGACCGGAAGCCACGCGTCACCTTCCTTACAGCACATTCCCATCCACCATTGCAGTGTCTCTCAGATGCTATCTTTGCCCTTCCAGGACAAGGTCGCACCTCAGTCCTAGTGTCTTAGCAGGTGTCTACCTGGTGCCCAGTACTTCACAGTAAATACCAGTGGATGATGCATTAATACAGTCATTATTGAAATTCGTAACTACGTAACGCTGCCGGGTGGGTCTCACCAGCTCCTCCGGGTTGACTGGGGAAACCATCATTTTGAATTACAGTGGTTGAAGCACATCAGTCTGGGTTAGGCGATCCCACTGCTCTTGGGAGCCTAACTTTTGAATCTTTGCTAACGTGGAAGACCAAAATGTCAGGAATATTTTTTCATTGTCAATCAAACAGAGTACCTATGCTTGACCTCTCCCATGACAGGGCTTCTCACCACATGATGGTTGGGTTTCCAAAGGAAGCATTCCCAAGAGCTAGCATTGGAAAAGGCACAATGAGAAATTCAGCCGACCAGATGAATCTGGGCCGTATCTAGATGTGGGAAGCGATAGCAGGAGACGAAAAGAAGACAGAGGAAGAGTAAGGCTGGGGCATTTATTCTCCCAGACTCCCTCCTGATAGGACATGGGGAGATAGAGGCCAGGTTCCTCTTGAAGTCCCTTCACTGTGTGGGGCAAGCAGGTTCTCCTCCCCATTCCAGTGTCTAATGCCACTTCTTCGCCTGCAGCCTGAGGGCTAAAATCAGGGCTCCTGCCGGTTCCGGGCTACCTCCCAGTTCTGCATGGATTTCCCTTCAATCAGCCCTTACCCTGTAATTAGTTCATTCATTAAACTCACTTCAATCACCTGTTTGAGACTACTTCATGGAATCTGATCGATTAAAGTGGTCTTAGGAATTCAAAGATTTGCAAATGCCTTGGAATGGACTCTGCATGAATTACTGACTATGTTGGTTAATCTTCTCAATTCATGTGACAAAGGAGCATTAATTGAACACATATTTAATTAGTTGATGCTATGTGCAGGTATAGGGTCATGCTCTCAGGATGGATTTATTGATAAAAATATACACACACCTTTTATAACAGCTTTATTTAAATATAATTGATGTACCACACAACTCACTTAAAATATAAAATATGATACAATGGGAAAGAAAGAGAGAAAGAAAGAAAGGAGGGAGGGAGGGAGGGAGGGAGGAAGGAAGGAAGGAACCATAGTTAAGTTTAGTGAGAAAAGGCTATTATGCTGGGTTAAGTAAAGTGAAATAGCACTGTTTTCTGTAGCAAAAAAAATGTAAATAATTTGAATATTCATCAGTAGAATAATAAAATACTTAGAAAAATTTTGTAGCACATTCATTATCAAGATCTACTGAAAACTGTTATAGCTATGGCTATTAATATGGAAATATATCAAATTTAGACTTAAGTGAGAAAATAGATTTGTAGAGTAATGCGCATAATATAATCTATTTTTTAATAAAAAGATAAACTACTCTATACATGTATTTGTAGCCTTTGTCTATAAATATGAAGAAAAGTGTGGAAACATATATTAAAGTGTTAACTTCAAATATCTCAGAGGTAATAGGGATGGAAAAAATTTATTAATATGTATTTTATGTAACTTAGCATTCATGCAGTGAATATGGTATGAATGTTTTTGTATAATTTTTGGGAAAAATTCAGTAACAAAAATTAAAGGAAAATCAAGACACAACTTCAAACCTAGAGCTGCCCATGAAATCTTTCAGGCAGAGACAGTAGCTGTTATTGCTCATACTGTCTGACTTGATGCTGTTTAGAACATGGACTAAGAAACTCCAATATATTCTGGTAAGCAAGGGCAGAATCAGCATGCAAATAGAATTAGATTTGTTTTAAAATAGTGTAATTTTCCGGTCCTGGCTGGGTGGTTCAGTGGGTAGTGTCATCCGGGTGCACTGAGGTCACAGTTTGATCTTGGTCAGGCACATACAAGAGTCAACCAAAGAGCACATAACTAAATGGAACAACTAAGTCAAACAACAAGTTGATGCTTCTCTCTCTCTCACTCTCTCCCTTCCTCTCTCTCTTATCCCCCCTTCTCTCTCTCTCTTTATCTCAAATCAATAGGAAAATTTTTAAATAAAATAAAATAGTGTAATTTTCTCATGTTCAGATATTTCTCTCAATGAACAAAAGATTAAAGAACGCTGAACACATGACTGTATTTTGGTCTTGCCTCATGAAATGGACGGTGTGATTGCAGATCCAGCATCCACTAGACCAAAAGAATCCTAAAAACACCCTCTCTCCAACACTGGCTATATGGGCCAGACCTTTAGAAAATGTCTAAGTGGTACTTCTCTCTACATGTCTTCTTCCTTAAAAAACTCTGGGCCTGACCAGGCAGTGACGCAGTGGATAGAGCATTGAACTGGGGTGCAGAAGACCCAGGTTCGAGACCCTGAGGTCGCCAGCTTGAGCGCGGGCTCATCTGGTTTGAGCAAAAGCTCACCAGCTTGGACCCAAGGTCACTGGCTCCAGCAAGGGGTTACTCGGTCTGCTGAAGGTCCGCAGTCAAGGCACATATGAGAAAGCAATCAGTGAATAACTAAGGTGTTGCAACGTGCAACGAAAAACTAATGATTGATGCTTCTCATCTCTCTGTTCCTGTCTGTCTGTCCCTGTCTATCCCTCTCTCTGACTCTCTCTCTCTCTGTGTCTGTAAAAAAAAAAAACACACAACTCTGGCATTTGCGGAAGCACCTTAATGAAAGTGCCCCCCTCAAAAGAAGCGAAGAAGAATCAGAACCTGAACTGAACAAAAAAACAAAGAGGAACCAAACCTTGGACCATCAAAAGCCCTTTGGTTTCCTTGGTGATGACAGCAGAGGGCGCTAGACTCGCAGCGATGCACTCTGGGTCAGAGTTTATATTTTTATGACTCCAATCCTGCTGCCCAGCATCAGCTTTTCTCTGAAGTCAGAAAAGCCACAGGCACAGTTCTCTGTGTGTCGTAAACTCTGCAGCAGAGCAGATCCTTGTCCCCACTGCTAATAAACATAACAACAGCCTTTAGCCAGCAATGCCATTCTGAAGGAGGGGAAGTCTGCGTTTACCAAAGTCATCTTCTCTTTGGCTCCCCAGTTCATTAAGTTTCACCCCACGTTTGGTCTGAAAAGCACACAGCCACTGACCAAGCTGTCCCAGAAGGCAGGGAGATGACAGCTGGAGGGGGCTGGAACCTGGAGACAGTTTGGGGAGTTCTCTGCAAGCAAGCACCGTCAGCAGCTTCTAGATGGAGACAGCTTGTATCCATGGTGGTAAAGCTGGCAGACTGTGGAGCCAGACATGCCTGGGTTAGAATTCTATCGTGGCTTCTTACTCGTTCTGGAACACTGGACACATTTCTTAACGCACAGATACTTCAGCATCCTCCCATAAAGTGGAGGTCATAGTCCCTGACTGGGTAGCTCAGTTGATTATAGCATCATCCCGATACGCCAAGATTGCAGGTTCTATCCCTGGTCAGGGCACATACAAGAGTCACTTGATGAATGCATAAATAAGTTGAACAACAAATCAATGTTTCTTTCTCTCTCCCTTTCTCTCTCTCTTTAAAATCAATTTTTAAAAAATGGAAATCATAATTAATTCCCACCGCTTATAGTTGTAAAGCTTTGGCAAAGTGATGTCCATAAATCCCTTAACACAGTACCTATCAGGTAGGTAGTGAGTACTCAAGAGCCGACGCTGTAAAAATGCGGGGGAAGCAGAAAACATAGCAACAACTTAGGCAGTGCCAGTGAAATGGTTCAAGATCTATGTAAGGGTGATTTTCAGATGATGAACAAGGGAGCAGGGGCACAGACTTTTGAGAGGTATTATTCAGACTGCCTCATTAGGAGTCTGTACTATTGCATTTTCTTGCCTAATACCTTGCCAGTTCTTCCACATTATCAATAATGAGTTTGCCTATCACATCTGTGAACAATCAGACCAAGGCCAAACCTTTCAGGCATTTCCCTGCCCCATCGATAAGTTGAAACTGCTTCTGCAGTCTGTACACACCCACCCCCAGCCCCCATGCACACACGTTCAGCAGCTTATTGAGGTATATTTGGTGCATGACAGTGGCCAAAAAGAAAAAAAGAAACTATGACTTAAGATCAAACATTGTTTTCAAGTCTAGGTTTGCCTTCCTGGAAAATCCATCCACCGTATTTTTCAGGCAGGTTAAGATCTCTGGGCTATGATCAAATAACGTGCCAAGAACATGGTTAGACAGAGACGCTTGGAAAACTGGAAAGGCAGACTTGTTTCCAAGTGAAAAGTATAGCGTAGTCCCAGATGGCATTTCGGCATGAGGGCTCCATGGGTGAGACCACGCTCAGGAGAGAAATGAGTTGGTTTTAGGGGCCAGATCACTATCAGCGTGGACCCTGATCCTTTTCTCAAGAGGACTCACTCTTCTCTCCTTCCTTCATTTTAAAGAAATAGCTTTATTATGGCCCTTTTGCCCCCAAAGAAGTTGGGCAAAATTTTCCAATTTGAATCAGCAGAGGTGGCACATCTATAACCTGTGTAAATTGGTTTTGTTTTTTCTACCTTAGTTGACACTTCGACACCCATGACAAATATTGTGCCTGAAGCCTATGAATTGGATATACCCCCTGCATGAAGATTAGCTTCCAGTTCATCTAGGAGTCCTTTGGGAAGAGGCAAGCCAGCTGGACAGTGGGACTGGAGAGCCTTTCTCTTCTAAGAGCCATCACCAAAAAAAAAAAAAAAAGAAAGAAATTTCAGATTTGGGAAACAGAGCAGGTCTTGCTGAAAAGCAGCATAAACTATATATAATCTGACCAATCATCCCATACCTGGAATTCCAAAGGAGCCTAAACTCTACATTTTAGCTTCACAACATAATATAAAAGATAGGACATGTTATTTAGAAATAAACAAATGAGAATTTGATTCTTGATCCTCCGTTTACTAGCTGTGTAATTTGGGTTGGGAAGGTTACATTCTCTGATTTTAGTTTCATGGCCTAGAAGATGGAAATAGTAAGAATGGCCCTATGAGGCATTGTTATGTCAAATGAGGTTGTATAAGGAATTCTCTTTTGTGAACCTAACAAACTAAGCACGGTTATAATATTGAAATGGTTACAATGATTATACATTCTACCTCTACAGTGTGTCCGTAAAGTCATGGTGCACTTTTGACCGGTCACAGGAAAGCAACAAAAGACGATAGAAATGTGAAATCTGCACCAAATAAAAGGAAAACTCTCCCAGTTTCATACCTATTCAGTGCAGTTCGATGTGGGCTCTCGCACAGATTTTTTAGGGCTCCTTAGGTAGCTATCCCGTATAGCCTCTACAGACTCATCACTGACTGATGGCCTACCAGAACGGGGTTTCTCCACCAAACTGCCGGTTTCCCTCAACTGCTTATCCCACCAAGTAATGTTATTCCTATGTGGTGGCGCTTCGTTATAAATGCGCCGATATTCACGTTGCACTTTGGTCACGGATTCGAATTTAGCGAGCCACAGAACACATTGAACTTTCCTCTGTACCGTCCACATCTGACTGGCATGGCCATGGGCTGCTCCGCTGTATACACGGTGTTACGTCATCATCTGCGCATGCGCACATGCTGCCACATCATCCTACAGAAACTGGGACGGTTTTCCTTTTACTTGGTGCAGACTTCACTTTCTATCGTCTTTTGTTGCTTTCCTGTGACTGGTCAAAAGTGCACCATGACTTTACGGACACACTGTACTTGATGTCATTGGTATCTGTCAAAACAGTTTTTCCTTTTGACAATAGTACTTTAGCCACACCAACTTTTGCACTTTAATGTGAATTAAGAATAAAAAGAAGGCAAGAAGAGATGACAGAGGAAGGGCTCTTAGAAGAAAAAGTGGCAGACTACACCAAGAAAGAAAAAGAAAAAATCCCACAGGTCACCTAGGAGGCTGAACATCACTCTCTCCTCTTCAAAACATCCCTCGTGTTACTACCGAGTTAACTTTCTTTTCCCCAACAGAAAAGTGCAGAGGACATGGACTTTCAGCCAAAACTTAATTATGTGTTGAGTGACTACTAAGTGCCAAGTACTGTGATCAGTGTAGGGAACATACCAAACAAACAAACTTGTCAGCGGTCCTTTAAGGCTTCAATCCATGTTGATGGTTGACACCACCTGGAGGGGAAGGTTCTAGACAAAGCTTTGAGACACTACTACACTTAAGGATTGGAGCCATGTAAGAACCCCGAGGAAGAGAATGAAGAGAGGGCTATAGAGAAGCAAGAGGAGGAAAGAAGAGGTGGGAACCAGAGCAGAGGTGAAGGTCAGTCATGGGCAAGAGAAGGGTGGACTATCCATCTATAAAAGGAATCGTTCAGTTATGTAGCAAATGTGTATTTGCACTTACTCTTTGTTTGAAACTGTGCTAGAGGCCCTGGCCCATTGGCTCAGTGGTAGAATGTCAGCCTAGTGTGTGGATGTCCTGGGTTCAATTCCTGGTTAGGGCACACAGAAGAAGCAACCATCTGCTTCTCCACTCCTCCGTTTCCCCTTTCTCTCACCCTCTTCCCTTCTCTCTCTCTCTCCCCCACTCCCGCAGCCATGGCTTGACTGGTTCAAGAGCAACAGCCCCGGCACTGAGGTTGTCTCTGTGGAACCACTTCAGATGCTAAAAATAGCTCAGCTGTGAGCATGGCCCCAGAAGGGGAGAGCATTGGCCCCAGATGGGTGCTGCAGAGTGGATTCCCCATCAGGGCACATGCAGGAGTCTGTTTCTCTATCTCCCCTCCTCTCATTTAGAAAAAAAGAAAAAAAGAAAGAAAGAAACTGGGCTAAGTCCTGACAATTTGGTTATCACAAAGGCTATTGTGGATTATTCCCCAGCAAGCCCACTCAGAGGTGGAGATCAGCATGAAGGAGCTTTTTAAAGGAGTTTAAGACCAACACTGGAGAAAGAGAGAGGACGGACACAGGATTGGGCACAGGGAGGGGTCAAGCTGCAATGCACATCCAGGCCCAGCCTTGATAAACCACACAGGGAGCTCCGGAGCTAGAATGACTCTTCATAAATGTCTTAGGTTGGGCCAAGATAGCCACATCCACCACGCATTGGATGGGAAGGGACCACACCGGGATGTGGCCCTGGACAAGGTGGCTCTCTGCTGACGAGGCAGTCACTGAAGGGGCTGACAGCTGAAGCGCATTTGCCAACAGCACTCCCAGCATCTGGGGAAACAGATCTCTCACAGAGGGAGATTTGGGGAATATACGCAGCGTCACCCGGAAGAATAATCCAGTTTCTGCTTCCTGGAGGTCATGGTCTCATCAAGGTACGACATGAAACAATTCATCCACCAGGTGGCAGCATTACGATTCAGGTTGGTCGACCTGGATTATAGGACGTGCTGAGTCAGAGTTCTTAAATGCAAACAACTGAAATAAACTCCAGTTACCTAAGGCATTAAGGTGTTTACAGAAGGGCATGGATGGGCTCTGAAAAGTCATGGGAAGGCCCAAGAGGCAAGCTGCAAAATGAGCAAAAACAGCAAAGAGAAGGTATGTACCCAGCATTTTAATCAAGGTTCCAGCGTAGGAGAGAGCAGGAGTGGGCGCCTCCTGGGAGGCCAGCGCACACAGGGCGCCACCACGCCGCCTCTGGAGATGGAGAGCGTTCTTATGTGTTCCCGGGTTCCGAATTCAGAGACCCAGGCGGAAGCGTCTGTTTGGTCACATGTAGGCGGGGTCCCATGTTCTGGCTGCCAGGGCGGAGCGGGAGGGAGCAGCTGGTCACTCAGGCGCTCATAGCAGAAGGTGAAGACCTGCCACCTCAACTCATGAAAAGGAGTGCGCTCAAACATCAGAACGGTCACACACTAAGCTGACTTAAAGTATCTGTGTCTCTAGCTATCTATTAAAGACTTGACAGTCAGTGGCCTCACACTTGTTAGAAGGGATGAATACGAGTTGTGTAAATGTCCAGGCCACAAGCATATGAAGGGGGCACAGCCAATGCAGAGATAAAACAAAACAGACACCATGAAAGGCCCGACCGTCCCTTGGGCTCGGCGCCGCTACAGAGGGGTTAATGCAGACCCCGCTGGATAGATGCGGTGTTGGCAGAGGCACCAGTCAGTCAAGTGACAGAAATGCATGCGAGAAACCAAGGCCTCGTCCCAGTTGGAAGATGGAGAGGCAAGAGGGCTGACCTCAGAGTGGGCACGGAGCCAGGGCCTGCCCCCAGTACAGTCAGGGCAGAAGACTAAGTCTAGTGGGGGGGGGAACCCTCAAAACAGGGCCCCCTTCAGCCTGTACTGGCCCAGGCACCGGGTGGGGGCTGAGGCTAAGATGAAAGTTGTCTGTTCCAGCAAGTCAGTGGGTCTGGAGAAGGCGCTCTGGGAAGATCAATGACCCAGAAGGAGGCTTGAATAACTTCCTTCTTGTTATCTTTCTCCTCCAGAGCCCTCCCCCAAAGAACGGCCAGGCAAGTAACCTCTAAGTCTACTAAGCCTCACAACGAAGTCTGTTACCCTCATTTTCCCCAGTGCGGAAGCTGAATATCAAAGACGTTAAATAACCTGTCCTCATTCAGGATAAAAGTTGCAATCTTTCCAAAAAATAAAGCATGGCCGCTTTCTATTACTGTACCTATGCGCTCTCACACCCTTTATTTCATTCTAGAATCTTCGTTTTTCACCCTGCTCCAATAGGCACAGTTCTTCCTGGAGTCACATGTCTCAGACTGGAATTTGGGGTGTTTTGGTCACAGAGTCAGAATAAAGTGCACATTTCTACAATGAGAATTTTCCTTGAGGATTTCATAGGGCTGGGATTGCCGAGTAGGTTGACTATTTTAATTGGTTGGTGTTTAAAGTATTGTCTCATTAAAATAAACCTCCACCTTCAAGGTATGAATGCGTAAGACAAAACAGGTGATGTCAAAGAAATTTCAAGCCATTCAGGCCACCTGCAGTGAGGCCTCTGAGCAACGTGTTCGTTCTTCTCTGTCACTAAGGATATGTGATGGCAACTTTCAGAAATGCTTGTTATGAGGAGAAGACGTGGGGGAAACTGGGTTCAGCTCGCCATCACCGTCGAAGCCCACTCCTTTGCGCCTGCCTGGGTTTCAGCCTGCAGAAGGGGGAGGGCTCGTGAGGACGCAGAGAAGCAAGGGCGCTGGGGACTGAGCAGGGGCTGCAGGGGACAAAAGGGTGACTCAGAGGCCCCAGTATAAAGGACGAATAATAAGGTAACATGGAGCAGAGGAGAACTTTGGCTTGGGGTCAGGAAAGTTTCCAAGCAGACAGAACTCTCAGGAGGCTGCGTCCTGGAGGAGGGGAATGAGGGGGCCCCAAGGCTTCGCTCATCAAACCCGAGGGGACCCGGGCAGCCTGGAGTCCAGGGAACCATCTGCACCGGCTCCGAAGGGGCAGGATGGCTGTGCAGGCCACGCTCCCCCCTATTTCTGTTCCTCATGGAGCAGGGGTGATTCAAACCGTCTGCCTTTAAAACCACCCTGATCTCCCTGGTTCTCTTGTTTGGGTTCGTTTCAAGGGCCGCGTGAGAAAGCGCTTGTGACCAAACACAGCGCTCTCCCAAACACAGTTTGTTTCAGACCTCACTCCCTTATCCGCTCTTCCTCGTGCATGTAAAATAATGTGCTTTCTTTCAGAACTCGTTCCAGAATAAACCGGATTGATGTGGTGCCTTCGGTAACCCTTGAGGCCGAAGAACAGAGGGAAACGAGAGATCCCACAGGGTAGGGTCAGATTTCAGGGCAGCCTGCGGTTCTGAGTCTGCCAGTGGTACCCGCGAACATGTGGTCTCTCTCACACACACACACACACACACACACACACACACACACGCACGCTGATGGTTGTTAACCTTGAAAGGACAGGCGTGAGCCCTGAGCAGCCAAACGCCTATCTTGTGGACAGATATTTTATGGATGTCTTGCTTCATCTCTAGTAAAATAACTTGGGCTTCAATATCAGACAAAACCAGATTCTGACTTATCCTGTCACACAGAACAAGAGGTTTTGAGAGAGACTTTATCCTTCTGAGCCTCGTCTGTCACATGGCCACAACAGAAACGACCGCAGAGTGTGGATAAGAGAATGCAATGAGAAATATGTGTGCAGGACCGAGCTCAGTGGCTGGCACGGAGCAGACAGGGGCTCCGTGCACCGGAACAATATGGTAAAGGTTCTGACTGAAACTCTTAAGACTCTACTTGTTTTTTACATTCCTGGGGCAGCAGTACTATAGTTGAGTTGTATATGATATCCAACACATTATTGTAATTACATTCTTCTAATAAATGATTTCCCACCTTCCCAAGAGATACCCGCTGCCTTAGTCTGCTCGGGGTACTAGACCAGAATACCATAAACAGGGTGGCTTCAATCCAACAAACATTCATTTCTTTTTTTTTTTTTTTTTTTCATTTTTCCGAAGTTGGAAACAGGGAGGCAGTCAGACAGACTCCCGCATGCGCCCGACCGGGATCCACCCGGCATGTCCACCAGGGGGCAATGCTCTGCCCCTCTGGGGTGTTGCTCTGTTGCATCCAGAACCATTCTAGCACCCGATGCAGAGGCCACAGAGCCATCCTCAGTGCCCAGGCTATCTTTGCTTCAATGGAGCCTCGGCTGTGGGAGGAGAAGAGAGAGACAGAGAGGAAGGAGAGGGGGAGCGGTGGAGAAGCAGATGGGCGCTTCTCCTGTGTGCCCTGGCCGGGAATCGAACCCGGGACTCCTGCACACCAGGCCAACACTCTACCACTGAGCCAACCGGCCAGGGCCAACATTCATTTCTTTAAAAAAAAATTTTTTTTATTGATTGATTCTAGAGAGAGGAAGGGAGAGAGAAACACCGATTTGTTGCACCACTTATTTATGCATTCATTGGTTGATTCTTGCATGTGCCCTGAGCAGGAATAGAACCTAAACCCACAACTTTGGTGTATCAGGACAATGCTCTAACCTACTGAGTTATCAGGCCAACGTAACAAAATTTTTTTTTTACAGTTCTAGAAGTTAGGGAGTCCAAGATCAAGGTGCTGGCTAATTTGATTCCCGCTGAGAGAGAGTGAGTTCTCTAACCTGTCTCTTCTTAAAGGGCATTAATCTCATTCACGGAGCTCCACCTTCATGACCTCATCATCTCCCAAGGGTTCCGCCTCCAACTACCGTCGCGCTGAGCACTAGGGCTTCAACATACAAATTTGAGCACGAGGCCCCAACATTCCGTCGCTAGCAGAAGAGTGTGTTGGTATTTTGCTAACTGGGCTCCCACTTCAGACTGCAGAAGAAGCTCTGCTCTGTTCATTCTTGGTCCCTAGGGTGGTCTTCGGAGCTCAGACTTCCCTTCCCAACCCCTTCCTGACTCCTAACAGATTAACCTACCCCCTACCTTCCAGATGCTATGAGTTAACTTTCTCCTTTTCTGGGCTTTACCTAAACAAACATAGCACTCTCCAACACCTGCCATTTAAGGAACAGGAGGTTTATTACTTAGTTGTTGCAATGAGGATGTCGTAAGAGTTAAGAAGAAATGTGTAACAGCTTGTGGTTGCCTTGGCAGACGGTCAGGGTTTGCCACGCGACCCCTTTCCCTGTCATTGCTTGGTACCCACAGGTCTGGCGTGTAGCTTTGAGAATGCATCTGCGAGAATGAGTTCATGGGTTGCTCTGGCGAGGAGGAGGTCTACAGCTCTGAAGTTCCTGACTGAGGGACCCAACATACTTTTTTGTTCCTGCCTGGTTTCTAGCTGCTGCGGAACTGGAAAGGGGTCTTCAGGATGACCCTGGGCCCCTTACTCAGCGACTGGGCCCCTGGGTCTTAGCCCAGCATATAGCTGCTCCTCAATTCACTGGCAATCACTCATAAACAAAATGGGTTTTTGTTCATTTTGGAGCAGTGGGGGTGTTGGGAGGTATTCCTGCCAACACAAAATATCCTGGAGTCGTAGATGAATGTGGGAAACAGAGAGTAAAGACTGCAAGAAACAGAGTCAAGGCCATGAAAGAACAGTAGGTCCCTGATGCTTATATTTGTTACTTATGTTGTGACACTGTGACCACTGTAGTCATTTTCCCCACTGCAAAGACCCAGACTTTTAGGACAAAGAACAGGGAAGTCATTTCGCCCAAGAGTTTCAGTAGTAAAGGGTGCTCCTCCCCCTCTATCTCCATCCACCTGCTCTGATTTGCCCTGGAGCTCAGTGCCTGGCTTCCTCGCCCCTGTAGGGATCTATACTCCTAGACTCATTAGTGTTCTGGCGTATTTTATACTAGTTATGGCTTGGGATGCAAATTACAGAGATGGACTCGGTTAACTTAAGCAGAAAAGGAACTGACTGCACAGGTTTTGGATACTTGACAGAACTGGCAAGAAGACAAGACCACCAGGTGTGGCAGGAACCAAGGGAAACCTATCCAAGGTCCTGCCCAGAGATAGACCGCCAAGAATGCCGCCATTCTAGATAGAATGTTCCTTGGCCACCGAATTCTTGCTA
This sequence comes from Saccopteryx leptura, assembly GCF_036850995.1. NCBI lineage: Eukaryota > Metazoa > Chordata > Mammalia > Chiroptera > Emballonuridae > Saccopteryx > Saccopteryx leptura. The sequence continues at coordinate 355,320,919 of NC_089505.1, forward strand.
TAATGGCACTGGGCTTATGAATCTGCCACAGGCTCCAGCAATAATTTTTGTGTGTGTGTTATAGAGACAGAGAGAGGGACTGACAGACTGGAAGGGAGAGAGATGAGAAGCATCACTTCTTCATTGTGGCACCTTAGTTGTTCACTGATTGCTTTCTTATATGTGCCCTGACTGGGGGGCAAGGGGGGGGCTATAGCAGACCAAGTGACCCCTTGCTCAAGCCAGCAACCTTGTGCTCAAACTGGTGAGCCTTGCTCAAACCAGATGAGCCTGAACTCAAGCCGGCAACCTCAGGGTTTTGAACCTGGGTCCTCTGTGTCCCAGCCCGATGCTCTATCCAGCATCTGGTCAAGCTCCAGCAATAATTTTCAACTGACTATGTTACTTGCTTCATTCATTCCCTCACAAAGTTTGATGATGGAGAATTTGATCGGCTCCAGATGAGTCACATGACAATGCCCCAGTTAATAGGTGACACAGTTAAGGAGAGAATGGCCCACTCCTCCTTTCAGTTCTGTAGAAAGAATAATCTCCCACCTCTCTTAGGAATTTCCCCAAAATACTAAGAACATTTCTGGATCCTCGGTGACCAAAAGGACTAACGTCCATCATAGGCTCCCTAGATCCTTCTCCCTTTCTTAACATTTCCAAAAGCATCCTTCCTGTCAGACACAATGAAACTATCCCAGGACAACTAACTTCTCTCTGTCTCCTGACAAGAGGCAAAACAATGCTTTATTTGGCACTGTAGTCAGCTGCAGGTTCAGGATTTGGGGATGGCGTTTCTTCCCCTTCCTAAGATTCTGACTGAACTGGAAGTCAGCCCTAACAGTGACAGGATATCTACATATATGTGGATTAGAGCAAGAGAGAAGAAAAGTACACACACATACACACCCCAGGAAAGAAAAAGCGGGTGCCGCGATACTCCTCATTTTTGTAACTGAGATGAGTGGATCACTGGTGTTACGGGTAGAATCTGAAATGGCATTTAGTTTTCAGGGTATTTATTTAGCAAAGCTCTCAGGATAAACACCTGTGGAAAAGTGGGGAAGGAAAGAGAGTAGACAAAGGAAAGGGTCAATGTCAGCCTTTTAGAAAACCATGGTGTGGCCACGAGTGGGTGAGTCATAGGTAATTAATCCATCTCAACCTGCCTATCTCTGAAATGCTTTGAATTCCATCCCTTCAATGAAACTGGCATCTTTTTTCATGCGCTTCCAGATTTCAGTCAACCAAGTGAACAAACCATTGGAATCACTCCCAACTGTTTGGTCTTGAACATTGAACCCCAAATAACCAGAAAATAGACCAATATCAATAAATTCAGCCTGAAATAAAATTAATTTCTTTCATCTTTAATCTAATTCCCTCAGAATTCATTCTTGCACACATATTTTAGAATTTTGCCCACGCAAACTAGTAAAGTCTTGTAATACTTTTGAAGTATCCTTCTCTCAGATTTAATTTTTCCGACATCTCCTATCAGGTATTCTAGGGTCAAACTTTGCTTATAAACTGAGAGTCAACAAGGTTGGTGGAGAGGGGACAAAGGGAGAAATAGCTCCCCCTGCAAGAGTTAGAAAATTAGTCACAGCACCTTCCAGCCAGCTTAGAAAGAGAGGAGCTGTTTCAAATGCCATGAATATTCACAAGGGTTATGATTTTAACATTAAATGCACCCACATAGTCTCACTGTAATCCATGGGGTCACATCCTATTTCTCTGCCCCGACTTTAGAAGAAGTCTGATGAGACTCTGAGTTGTGCTGGTATTGTAATTTGTCAAAGCACAGAACCTCTATTTGTTTGGTTTTTGGCTATTCCTAGCCCAAAGCCTCCAAGAGATAAGATATTCTTTTTCCATAGTCATAGAAAATACCTCTCTTTCAGGCTGTTTCTTGAGCCAAGAATGTAGGAATTTAAATTAGTCAATCTCTTTAAAGTTATCTAGTACCATTAGAAATAGCTGCCCTGTGATGAATAGTTTTCATTTGATCATCCTGGTCCATATGCCTCTTTTCCATTTTGCTCTTTGTCCAAAGGGGCGATTTCCAATTATTACATTATTCAGGTGACCTTAAGCTTCCATTGTGTCTAAGCTACAGGTTGTGTCTAGCCAGTTGGATGCATGAAGAGGATAATCAAGTGAAGAAAGGAGGAATTTATTTCCTGGCTCCTAACCTCCAAGTTCATGAGTTAGCAGTGGCTGAATTCTTTTCCCAAAGTCAACAGTTGCTATTGGAAAAGCATCTATAGCTACAGCTGCAAATGCTTGAGGTTCTTATCATTGTTCCTTCTTCTCACTCTTATAGGGGACAGGAAGGGGTCTTGTAATCCCTAAGATACTTCACCATCCCTTGTTGATTTCCCTTGGCCCTACCCATAATATTGTAAATATCTCCTTTGTTGAGTGCTTTTCCAATACCCCATGTGAGTAAACCAGCTCTTCCCTGCTGAGACCCCCAAATAATACACACACTAACCCATAGACTCAAATTTCTAGGGGCCTTTGTTCAATTCTAGGACATTGAAATACTGAGTCTAGCAAAGCCTTGTCTTTAATTTTATCCCAGATGATCAGGAATGATAGCTTAATTATTAGACTCTCAACCCTGTGGCATCAGCTTCTATATTCTCATCCTTGAATTAGAGTTGAACTTCCATTGGTTTTAGTTCTAATTGGTTCGGGTAACGCCATATTTTCTTCAGTTATACCTGCATATACTTCTGGTACCAATATCTGCACTAGTCAGAATTCCTGCTTACAAATGACAGGTAGAAACACAGAAGAACTTAAGCACAAAAAATAATTTATTGGGAGAAAATTGGTGGCTCACAGAATTGACAGAAAAGCTGGAAAATGATATGCCAGAAAAGATAAAATGAAATAAAACACTCAGAACGCCATCACCTCTACCATTGATGTCATTGCCATAGAGTACACCCTGCTGTCATTGAGGACACCAATACCACTAGACTAAGATCTCTCTGCCATTGGCTGTTCAACTCTACTGCATCTGTTCTGGTAATTTCTAATGTTATGGCACTGCCTTCTTTAGTCCATTGGGTCCAACATTTTCACATTAGGCATAGACCAAGCCTGAAATGAGTGTCAATGTACAGTTCATGCTTCTTCTTAAACTCAGAGCTCTGTTGCCCATCCTATTACTTCATTATTGTCCATTCTATTATAAGGTGGTTTATAACGTTCCATTTCTCTGACCACAGCGTAAAATGTAGCTTGAATAAGGGCTTACAAATCAGATGTTCACAAATTTATCATTCTTTTGTAATTTTTTACTTTTTTCTTAAATCACTCAGTATTTCTATCCTGACTGGATAGCTCAGTTTGTTAGGGTATAGGCCTGATACACCAAAGTTGCCGGTTGTAATCCCCTGTCAGGGCACATACAAAAATCAACCAATTAGTGCATAAATAATTGGAACAACAAATTGATGTTTCCCCCTCTCTCTAAAATCAATAAATGTAAAAAAAAAATCATTCAATGTTCAAATGTCAGGACGAAGGTCTATTCCCATACATAAATCTTCCCAATATTTGTGTCACACTGAGGCTTCCAAGTTTTTCAATGGTTTGGGCCACTGTTACATCACATTGCTCTGTTAGGTGAACAGTAATTTGTTCTTGGTTTTGCTATGTGACAGATGCTGAGGACATAAACTCTTGACTTCTTGGTTTCAGAAAAAAAATCATTTAAAAAACTTCTGTTAGGTACATAGGAAAAGCAAATGAACATTGATTGTAATCATGTGGGTTATTTACCAAATCCCTCCCTCCACCCTGATTCTCTTTGCTAAGCTTTACTGTGATTGATGGGAGAGTTTGGGTATAGGTTAAGGAATGCCTAGATGGTAGAGGTTTCAACAGCTTCCATTCTAACATTCAACGTTAAATCCTCTTTGACGAGAATGGGTTCATTTCAAATCTACCAAAAGCCTTCAAAAGGTGACTCATCATGAAGAAATAAGGAGCTTGGAGAGAAGACATAGGTTCAAAGCCCAGGTATGTTATCACTGGAAGAGGACTGATTCCAGCTGAACATGCTGATATTCAAGTCCTCGATCCAACAGCTATTATGAGCTCTTTCAGAACAATGTCTTAGCATGAAAGCAAACCAGAGTTATAAAATGGCAAGTCATTGGCAGCAGATAACCATAAGGGTATCAGATTATTCTCCCTTGAAGAATCACAGTGGACTTGAGATGCAATTAATTTGAATATAAAAAAAAAATTAAAGCCTTGGCCTGTTGGCTCAGTGGTGGAGCATCAGTTTGATGTGTGGAAGTCCCAGGTTTGATTTCTAGCCAGGGCACACAGGAGAAGTGCCCTTCTGCTTCTCTACCCTTCCCTCTCTCCTTTCTCTCTATCTCTCTTCCCCTCCCACAGCCAAGGCTCCATTGGAGCAAAGTTGGACCAGGCACTAAGGATGGCTCCATGGTCTCTGCCTCAGGTACTAGAATGGTTCTGGTTGCAAAGGAGCAATGTCCCAGATGGGTAGAGCATCACCCCCATGTGGGCATGCTGGGTGAGTCCCAGTCCAGCGCATGTGGGAGTCTGTCTCTGCCTCCCCACTTCTCACTTCATAAAAATACAAAAAAAAAATTAAAGAAGCAGTTTTATTTGTACCATTCAGCTCATGAGGCAGAACATTTTAGTTAAATAAAACTTTTGCCCACAAAGATCTTCATTACAGTCCCACCTTTCTCTTTATAGAGCCTTCTATGTACATCTTGGGAGGAGATTCTTGGTCTATGTATAATGTAAATGATCCATGTTTGGACTAATGGGTCAGTAAGGTCACCATTGTGCTGACAGGAAGATGTACCAAAGTTCAAGCCTTGAAGAGCAAAAGCATTGCCTTTAATGACTTTTCTGTCTTCTTTGTGCCTGCCTGCCTAAATCTGTGCTACGGACTTTCAGACTGAGCTGTCATTCATTCATTCAATGAGTATATTTTTAAAAGTTTACAAAGTAAGACCTCATGATTAAGTCTACTAAGCACTAGACTGGGAATGAGGAGGCCAAGTTGATTCCCAGACCTCATAAACATTTAATTGCCTGTGCAAATAAGCACAAACAAGTTACTCTCTTAAAACCTAGTCCTCATCTGTAAAATCCATAAAATGGACAAAGCAAGGCCATACATGGCTACAACCCAGAGTCACTACGAAGACCAAGCAGGACAATGAGTGTCACACGGCATTGTAGATTGGATTTAACAGTGAATAAATGCAAGAGATCACCCCATTCATCCTTACATTTTAGCTGGCAAATGTGGACTTGGCAAGGACTCCTTTGGAATAACATTTCTCCGAGGAGTGCAGGACTTTCGATCATCAGTCCCCCAAGGCTTTTAAAGACTGTCACAAGGCTCAACCTCCACTGCCCCATTCAGAGTATGAAAAGCCTTTTTAGCTGTCATCCCTGCTCTTGGCAGACGCTCAGGATATGCCAACAAATGTCTGAAATTGGAACGGCAACCCACCACGTCCATCCAAATCTTTCATCAAACTGGGTCTGCTTTAGAAGCAATGTTATGTTAACATTACCCCCGCAGCGGAGTATTGCTAATGAAACCGATCAGCCAAGGTGAAATGAGAGCGTGTGTCACAAGGAAGTGTAGCTGGATTGCCCTGAGAGCCCGGTTTACAAATAAATATCCTCTTCAATTAAAGATGAGCAATGAGACTCCAGAAAATATCAAGACTTTTTAAAATCAGTGGCCTGTCCCTTAGGCCAAAAGACAATCAAGCCTTTTTTTTTTAAAGTTCTGAAAGTAATTAGAATAGAAATTTCTAACTCAGCATATTGAGTCAAAGTCTCCTGATGGCTAAACTCTCCTAATTGCAGGCTAGCAAACTTCAAAGGCGTGTTCAGCTCTTTCAAGCCTGGAGGGCACCTTTCAGGGTGTGGAAGGTACCAAAGCAGTCTTTAAGTTCAACCTCTGGATTGTCATCACTTCCTTCCTCTCCTCCCTTGCTCCATCATCTTCTGCCTCCCTTTGCAGCCACCTCCTGCTAGACCCCAACATTCCTTTCACGGTCCTTCTATGTGCTGAATGCTAGAATGAGCTCTGGAAATGACTGAGGCAAGGGCACTGGCATCGAATGGTCTGCCTTTAGCCCCATCCGTTTATTATTTCAGTCTCAGATAAAATTTCTCCTTTAGGATGCTGACTCATCCTTACTCACCTAGGAAGACTTAAAAGTTTCTTCTTTATGAGTTAACTTTATGCTCCTTGAACATATGCCCATTCTAATATTTATGCTGCATTTATGACCATTCTTACTTTACAGATGTCCCAGGAAGGCAGAAGAATGTAGACTCTAAAGCACAGGAAGGTTGATCTTAGGACGAAGAACACCCCAGTAACATAACAGGAGGTAACGATGGGTTTTGCTATAAGGAGAGATATGGACTTCCAAGTTTGAAAAAATTCTGTTTGATGGCTTCAATTTCCTCTAAAAGTAAGAGGAGATGTCAAAAGCTCAGAGGGAAAGAGCATAAAACATGGCTAGATGCTGGGACAGAGTGACAGCTCTCTGACCCATTGTCCATAGTGACAGCGAGCGTTGTCTCCTCTGTCCTAAGAACACTGAGGTCCCAGCTCCTTGATCCTTGGAGACACAGGAAGTGTTGCCATCAGAAGGCTCAAGTGCGTCAGCTGCTCCTGGGGTCTGGGGACAGGGCGCTTCTCCAGGGCTCAAACAAGAGCGAGGGATTACTGCCAACATTTCAGTCCCACTGTGCAATGAGATCTTACCTTAGTGCAAATCCCTCACTGAGCTCCAAAGAAGTGACATCCCTTCCCTTTTCCAAAACCAACACTTGATGATTTGATGAGTCATCGGTTCCCTGACATTTGTAAAATACACTTGAAATGCTCCCAGAGGGAGGAAAATTATACTGTAATCAAACCACACACTCTCTCTCCTTTGTCTTCCTCTTCTCCACCAGCTTCTAAGAGTGAGGAACCTACAAGCTTAACAATAGGGGCTTCCAGAGTGATGCCCCTTTCTCATCTAAATCAGCTGAATGAGCTGGTTCCTGGTTTTCAAATAAATTAATTAATTAATTAATTAAATAAATAAATAAATAAATAAATAAATAACTAGGACTCCCTTACCCCCTCCTTCCCCAGCTTCCCACAGGTTCACGACACTAGAGTCTACCCTTGTAACTGGGAAATTTCAGAGGAATAAGATAGGACCAGTTGCTATGTTAGTATTGGTTATGTGTTTGTTCGTTACAGCACGTAAGGGACACTGGTGGCAGGGTTAACGTCAGTCAAGGACCAGCAGGCATTACTGAGGGAGACAGACACGGAGGGGGCGCTAGTGAGGACATCAGGGGGACCAGAGGATGGGTAAGTTTGTGATCGTGTGGAATATAGAAGAGATGAATTAGTGGAGGTGGTTGTGTGGCAAAAAGTTAGAAGTGGAAGCAAGAGCTTAGACTTACGTAAGTGACTGGTTTGCCTTAACCCTTGCAAACTACGCTTTCATTGAAGCCTCTCCCTCCGCCCCCTTTCAGTGTGCCTTCTGTTTCTTACCAGTCCCGGCCAATACTGGACGTGAGCCAGCTCCAACCCCTTCCCGGGAAAAGTCCCAAAAGAAGACAAAGAGAAAGAGGAAATTGAACCTGTAGATGACCATCTTGAACTGAACAACATGCCGACTTAGGTTTCCTGTATCCAAATCTTTCCATTTCGAGGTCAGCAATTACTTTATTTTATTTTATTTATAACACAGATGAAAGACATTTTCACTACAGAATCTCGAGTATTCCTCACTCACTGGGCCTCCCTCTTCCTGGGCCCATAAAAAACTACCTTCTCATTATTATTATTGTTAATAAATAAATATTCTTTAGGCACAAAATATACTGCTTACAAAAATTAGGGGATATTTTATAACTTCATATTTATTTTTAAATATCCCCTAATTTTTGTGAGTAGTATATTTTTTAATTCAGGAGAGGTCATTTTGCCCTCAAATACTGGACTTCTGTCAGTATGAGGGTCTGTACTCATGTTGCCAAAGACAAACTGACACTTTTATATTCAGATCCCATACAACTATGTACATTTCTTGGATAAAACTTTTGATTTGTAAATGCAAAGGCAGAGATGCTTTACCCAAAGTCAGAGTCTGTTTTTTATGTCAATAGATGTATATATAGTAAGACCTCACTTAATGTCGATAGGTCTTAGGACTACAAGCGAAACAACAGATAATGAAACCAGTCTTGCTATAGGCTAATTGATATAAGCAAGAGTTAAGTTCTTATGGGTTATCACTAACCTTAGAATGAAACAACCTTGAACAAAATGATATCACTAGAGGATATGCTGTATGTGAGGTGGCTTTGTACAAGCCACAGAGAGCTGTTTACTGTGACCTTGATAGAACTGAGTTTACCTTGTGCTTTTACTGAGTGTAAAGAGAGAGAGAAAGAGAGAGAGAGAGAGAGATCAGATTCCATCTTTAATCCTCCTCTTAACCCATAGTTTAAAATACTTTCCCACTAGGAAAAAAATCTGTTTCCTTTTGGTGTCAAATAAGGATAGAATTGGAATCAACCTCCCTCCCAATGCACTAAGTAACCGAAGCTTCTATAAAATTGCTCAGTCATCTTCCTACTGGAAATGGCAATTCAATGCCCCCCCCCCCATTCAGTACAGCTAACGGAGAGAACAGAGAGCGTTGGGTCATGACTGAGAACTCTGGGTCTGACCTTGAAGAGCTATGGCCTGCGATCCCAGCTCGGTCACAGACACATGATCTTGGGCAAGTGACTTAACCTCTCTAAACTTTAGCTTCCTCATCTATAAAATGGGTCCATTTTGTCCTGGCTGGGTAGCTGAGCTGATTAGAGCATTGAACTGATGTGCCAAAGACTCTAGGTTTGATCCTCAGTCAGGGCGCTTACAGCAATCAACCAGTGAATGCATAACTAAGTGGAACAACAAATGGATGTTTCTTCCCCCCACCCTCTTTCTTTCTCACTCTAAAAAATTCAATCTATAAATAAAATTTAAAATGGGTCCATTACTATACTTCACTTATGAGCATTCAGGTGACCAATTTGTCCCAGTATGCTTGGCACTGTCAGAGGGTGAAGAGAGAATAAGTCTCATCGGCCACTCATCTATCATATTATGATAATGAAATCCGTGGGAGGCACTATGCAAAGTTCTCTGAAAATAATGATGAACAACAGGACACAGGGGAGATAAATACACTAAATTATAACACTGGCTTCAGATAGTATGGGGTTGGCAAAGAAAGAAGCCCTAAGAAAGGAAAGAGATAAAAGATTATTAAAGATTGTTAGTTTCTGAAAATGGCAATGCCCTTTGATGGCAAAGTACTATTAGAAACATAAAATGATAAAAAAAAAATATCTGGTTATCATGACCAGCAGTTCATGGTTTGTCCAAGACTTTCCTGGTTTTACCATTGCAAGTTGTCAGTCCACGGCATCTGGTCATTCTATGTCAGGGTCAAAAGCAAGTGCCTAAAGGCAGACAAAGCCGAGTTATGGACTCTAAGAGTAAGTGTGAAAAAACAAAAGCACAAACACACACACACACACACACACAGATTGTCGTTTTCACCCCATCAAGTGTGGAAAGAACGGACAGGTGGCAGCCGAGAGCAGCAGTCACAAACCCTAGTGGAAGGGCCTGTACCCAGCCACCTATTTTGGTCCAGCCAATAAGCTAAGAATCGTTCTTTTTTTTTTTTAATGGCTGGGGAAAAAAAATCTAAAGAAGAACAATATCTCTTAAAGCATGAAAATCCTATAAAACTCAGATTTCAGCATCCACGAATGAAGTTTATTGCAACAAAACAAAGCGCATTTATTTAGGGGAGCGTCTTACGTTGTTTTCCTGCTGGAAGGACAGACTCGAGTCATTCAAGACTTTATGGCAAAGCCTTTTACAGAAAACACATGCCAACTCCTAGAGGCAGCGGACGGATTATTGACAGGAACAATAATAGCCTACAAATAATGATGAATTAAAAAATATTTTTATATTTTAAGAGAGGCCACAAATCTGGATTTTCATGTGAAACTGGTTGACTTGTAAATTTTGGCATCTCATTTATTTCTCAAATATCATGTGGGCACAACAAAGGCATCTGTGGTCTGTATCCAGCCTGCAGGCCTCCATTTGACGTCTGGTGTTCTCTACTAATGCTTATCCCGAGAGGTAATTACATTAGCTCCTTAATTTGAAGGCAAATCTATTACAGCTGACGATTAGTCGATTGCTTCCCATTTCAAATGTGTTCACAATGCAATTGCTTTACCCATTAGTGCCTTTCTGGGATCATCAATTCTTCTCAACAGCTTATAAAAGCTTTTTCCCATCCTGAATAGAATAAAATCCTCCCTTCCTTTACCCTCACCCTGCAGTTTTTGTCTATTTTTTTCTATTTCCTGTTTCTTCAAAGGACGGTCTCCACCCGCTGCCTCCAGCGTGGTCTCCCATTCTCTCGTCAATCCAGTGCAGCTTGGCTGCTTTTCAGACCACTTCATTAGATGTGCTTCCAGGAAGGTCATAGATGACCATGTTCTTGCAAAATGCGATGGATGCTTTCAAATTCCCGTCCCATTTGACATTACTGGCCACTTCCTCCATTTGGAAGTGTCTCTATCCTTGGGTTTCACAATACTCTCTCCCTTTCCTGGTTCTTTCTCTTACCTCTTGGAATGCTCCTTCCATTGTTTTTTTGTTATTTTTTTTCCTAGCTTGATTTCATTTAACTAATATTTTTTGAACACCTGACTTGGAACGAGCATGGTGCTAAGCAAGCATTCTCCAAATGGAGCCAGTAAGGATCTCACTTGACAAGAAATAAAACTTAATTCCCCTACAATCAATTGTATTTTATTTCTACCCTAAGCTTCCAGCATACGTGGTTTATGTGATGTTTTCATTCCATCCTTACTGAGGATCCCATCTCTCCCCAGGGCCACATCAGAATCCAGTAAATGGGAAACGATGGGAGAAGTGTGACAGACGTGCACGTCTTCACCATAAAAAGATCCAGGTCCTTTGCGGTTTGCCAATGCCCTGTTTCCAAGGTATGGCCAGGACACCCAGAGCCTAGAGTTCCAACTTTCTAAAAAAACTATAGAGCACGCCTGGAGTCTAACCTCCTGCCCAGGTCCGCAGACTCTCTCCATTCTGAAACCCTGGAAACGTCTTTTTCTCTCTTGGCATTCTAATGCCTATTTCTTTTCACCTCTTCAGTGGGCTTAGGTTTTCCCAAAAGACAGAAAATCCATTCATTTCAAACTGCTTCTGCTCCCTACCCCAGCTCTGCAAAATGTCCCAAAGCTGAGAAGACACCCTTCAGGGGCATGCCTTTCTTGGTGAGAGGCAGAGTTCTAAACGGAGGGAACATTTTTCCAACTTATGTTTTCAGCGAGCTGTCCTGCTATAATTCTTATGCCAATTCTGAGAAGTGGGTATTATTGTTGCTATTTTTTACATGAGAAAAATTTAGACTTTGACTTTAAATTGCTCAAGGTCATGTAACTACAAATCTCCAGTTTTTACCACCTAACAAGGACTGTTTCCTTGCTTCTGTCCTAAAACGCTGGTGGTCTTCCTCTCCCAAAGTGCTGCAGAGGGTCTCGAGTGTTCAGTGGAACACTAATCAGCGCCTGAGTGCTGCGTGAGAAAACTACCAAAAGGCAGGCAGAGAACCGCCTGAAGGAACAGGATCCAGTGTTCACGTGGGGACTGGAGATTTGCCTGTTCCGAATAGCAAGAGAGTAAAATTTTCTAGGGCATCACATGCACTTGGAAACTTTAACCAAAACAGAGCATCCCTGCCTAGAGGGGTCAAGGTCATACGCTGATAAAATTATGACAGAGACTTTACCCTGGACATAACCAATCAGGAGGTTTTGTGGGAGGAGATGGCACTTATGGGAGATGTTCTCACACTGTATCATCACCACAGCCCTACAGAAAGAACTCTGTTCTCTACAGAGCTCTATGTTTTAGCTCCTCCCTCCAACTTTCTCTTCCCCTCCGTAGAGTATCCCCTCCATCTCTGTCCAGTACAGTGCACGCATGTGATCTGCCACGTCGGCACACACTAGGTGGCAGTCCTTTCTTTTTCCCGAATAAGTCTTCTTGGTGATGGAATACCTACTCAATTCTGTTTTTATGGCCAATAGAGCTTCCTAGAAATGCAGCCCAAACAGGAAATACCACCAGTCTTGGTTGGGCCTCCAGCAGAGCTGTACTTACCCAGCCTGCAAACTCAAACATCTAAATCTTGTTCCTCACTGCCCCACACAGTCCCCCTGCTCCAAGCCATGAGAGAATTCCCATCGCCTTCACCACTTCCCACCCACAAGGCATCCCAATCCTGACTCAGCAGAGAGATAGTGAGAGACAGATGAAGTAAGACGAACACACACAGGAGGAATCATCCAGACTTCACTGACCACCCCCTCCTCCCAACCACCACAGGGAATAATGGGAACTGGAATTTGGGGACTGTGGCAAACCCACAGCATCAAACCCAAATAGCATCAAACATTACTTTTGTTCAGAGATTTTTTTAAAAAAGACAACTCTTCAAAAAACAATTGAGAATCTTTTGCCCTTGGGAAATGATGTGGCTGATTTCCTGGTTTACACTGTTTATAATGAACTCATTTTAGAAAGATGGGTTTTGACTCTATCCACTAGAGCAGGGCCACCATGCTAGCAAGAAGTTGGCAACGTGTTCAATGAAAGCATGAATGGACCAAGGTCTCAATAGTAAAAAAAAAAATACCCCAACTTAAAATAGTCTTCCAGACCTCATTTAATAGAGTCCCTGTCCTTCCAGAGACTTTCATAAATAGCCCCACAATTAATGATATGTGTTTATCTGCAAAGCCACTCACCTGAAATACACAGGGGCTGATGTTCTCTCTGGATATGGAGTTTATTTATGAGAAGGAGGACTTGACCTAAAGATAAAAATAAAGCGGCAGTACTCAACTAAATTTGCAACTGCTCTCCCAAAAAATCTTGGGTGTAACCTATTTTGAAAAGAGTTCAGTCTGAGGTGATACAGAAACATAGCTAAGCAAGGAGTTTGTAACTATAGAAAAAATAGAATCGACCCTTCTCCTTTGTAACACTTCCATTGGGAGACAGAACTACAGCATCTAATAGGTGGACTCTGTCTCATCAGATATATTTTGTGTGGAATTATATTTAGATGATACTATATAATTATTTAATATTGCAGTCAATGTACTGAAATCTTAGATCCTGTTACACCTGAGAATTCACAATTATTTTCTGTTGAACTTAAATAGAATTTAAATGCTGCAACAGGGCCTAGAAGGATCTACTGACCTGGTCACTACCAATCTTGCCATTGTGTTCAGGCATACCTGATTTCTCCCAGACCCTCAAGCGTTCCAAGCTCTTTCCAACCCCCAGTCCTTGGCCATGTTCTTTCTTTTCATCCTTACGCTTTTTGAGGCCAGCTGTTTTTGTCTTCCAAGTCTTGGCTGTGATGTCATCTACAGAGCTCCTCTTTTTCCACCCCCTTGTCAGTCTGCACCTGCTTAATTCTTTTAAAGCACATGTTACAGCTAAACATTGGGGACTTTTGAAGGGGTCTGTTTATCCCCTTAAAGTACAAAGCTCTACAACATCAAGAACCATGTTTATTTTATTTACTATTTATCCCCAATCACAAGTAGAGGTATTGGCATGTAGTAGTAGATGCTCAATAAGTCACTACTGACTATTGAATGAAGAATGAGTCATAGTCTAATTCATGTCTACCAAACTTTTAGCTTACCCCAAACTACAAAGCCCGATTCAAACATTCTTCTCCCTTCCCATCTTTGGTCTTCCCCTTCCCATAAAATCTTCCCTAAGCTTCTCACTTCTCAGTGGTTACAGACAAGGCATATAAAGTGCTAGAGACAGGCCTGGAACATAATGGCTTCTCAATAAATATAGCTATCATTAGTATTACTAGTTACTCATCAGTGTTTCATGTTCTCTTCTCCCAATGCATTCTGTGGCTGTCTCCCAACCATCAGTGTTCCTCTTACCACTCTCCTGATTTCTCCCATATCCCCACAGTAGCTGCCTTACTTTTGGTTTAGTATATTGTTTATTTGACATGTTTTCCTTCTTAAATTTAATTTTTAAAAACAGGTATAGAAATTTAAAGGCCATCTCACTGATCTTAAATGAGGAAACCATGAAAATTTATTAAAAAAAATTTTTTTAGACAATTAAATTTAACAGGGTGACATTGGTAACCAGAGTACACAGATTTAGAGAAAACATCTCCACATCATTTGGACAGTCGATTATGCTGTATACCCATCACCCAAAGTCAAATCCTCTTCTATCACCCTATATTTTGTTTCTCTTTAAGTCCCTCTCCTTCCCCATCCCCCCAACCCTCCCTTCCTCCCTTCCCCTCACCCTGGTAACCACTGTACTTTTATCAATTACTTACTGACTTTTAGAGAGAGAGGAAGGGGAGAAAGGGGACTTTGATCTGTTCCTGTATGTGCCCTGGCCAGGGATTGAACCAGCAACCTCTGCACTTCGGCACAATGCTCTAAATGACCGAGCTATCTGACCAGGGCTGGGAAACCATGAAAATTAACACAATGAAAACAAAACAACATGCTGTTCTCTTTTCTCTTTTTTAAAAAGTAGGAGATTAGCAATTGTTACAGACATGACAACATTAAGGTGAGTCTTTCCCCGTGACACAATCAGAAGGACCGAGAATGTCTGAATGACTGCCTTTCTTCGGGCTTCATCATCATTGAAAGCCACACTCCGGTCCATCTAACATCACCTCACCCACCATGTGGACCCTTCCATCATTCTGTATTATTATTAGAACTTTTTACTTGGCACTTATTAGTATCTAGCTGATTGGTTCATTTTACTTTTATGTCTGTAATTCATCCCACTGTCTTAATTCTCTTTATATTCTCCATGGTTCTTAGATTGAGGCTTTATACAGAGTAGGTATTTAATTCAGTCTCAGTTGAGTCTAATACTTAGAGCTTTGAACCAACTTGGTCAAAAGAACCTATAGTTCCAAACTTCAAAATGTTTTAAAAAGAGGTTAAGTGAGAAAGGATATTAAGGAGTTTTTCTGGTTTCCTTTCCCCTCTGCCCTCCCAGTTTCTCATAGATATGTATGTCCCTGAACCCTCTCCTCCTGCTCCTCTGAGCATCGAGAATGCCTGTCTGACCGTGTGAACTATGTTCGACTAGGGAGAGGGCCCAATACTGGAAACGTATACAATTCATGCATGAATATGCCAGAAGCAACCACTCTAATTCAGAAGTAAAATAAAGGCCAAATAAAACCAGAAAAAAAACTGAATGAGTGATTTATTATATTTAAGATTGGTTTATAAGGCTTAAATATGTCTGTCATCATTAACGGTAAATAAAAGCAACTTTACAAAATCACTGTTTCAATACAGTACAGGACTAAATGTGGCAACTGTGCATCGGAAAATGATGATTTCCTCAATGCAGATATCAAATTGGCAGCACCATTTGGAAGCTTCCACTAAAACGCAAGCTGCAGTATTTAATACAAGCTCTACACAGGACGCAAGACTACATAACCAAGCGTTAGGGACGAACAGTGGAGTCATCCAGGCGTAATGTATAAGATTTGGTACAGGATTAAAAGACTAACATTCTTTTTTAATGTCCTGGTTTCAAATTAATAAATACAAAAACAATATAAAAATATACACCGGTTGATAAGACTGCATTGCGGAGGGTCAGGAAGTCAGATCTCACTCTCATACGTATGCAGGTATGTCTTTAGTGCCAGGATTTCTGAGTAGGTGCGGCTGGTCTTGCGGAAGAAATCCAGGCTGGTGAGATGTTCGATGTCCCGCACCCGTGCCGTGTGCATCTTGATAAGATCTTCTACCCACTTCGACTCATCCTCCAAGCTCTGTGATGGAAACAGAACACAATCACAGTCAGAATGGTCCAGAGAAGGTGCTCCCGACGGTCAGTTTGCTCCGAGTCCACAGAGGACCTCTCCACACTCCTGCGCCCGGAGCCACTGTGGCTTCATCCCTCCTGGTCCCTCTGCGACCCCACCGCCTCCCTGTCAGTAACGCGCCACAAAGGCCGGCTCTCTGCTGCTAACGCTTTCAACAGCAATTAGCTGCACTAAGTAAACGGGACGGGGTGTGAAAGGGCATTTAAACTCAATGACATAAATCACAACTAGGAAAACTGAAGGTTTTAAAAAAATATTATTTTAGAGAGAAAGAGAGGAGGATAGAAAAAGTGAAGCAGGAACATTGATCCGTTCCTGTAAGTGCCCTGACCAAAAATCAAACACGCAGCCTCTGTGCTTTGGGATGACGCTCTCACCAACTGAGCCATCCAGCCAGGGCGGAAAACTAAAGATCTTGGAAAATTCAGTGATGCATTTCTTCTCACCGCAGTCAAATTACAGTGTTGAGCACAAAGGACAAGTGATTTGGAATGCCCTCCTGCCTCCCCAGCAAAGTGAAGAGCGTGTGCCCAATGCACAAAATTATACGTGTGCATTCCTAGTCTTTCAGAAGAACCTGCTACATCAACTACATCATCTACCAGATTGCAATGAGTGGATATTTGGTTAATGAGTTTGACTAGAAGCAGCTCAGCTAATACCCCCGGGACTTTGGGACCCAAGAGACCTGGGTTGGAATCGTGGCTCTACCACTTCCCGGCTGTGAGACACTGGTCAAGCTAGTGGGCCTCTCTAGGCTTTAGTTCCTCCGCTGGTTCACAGGGAGGATAACGCTGCCCTCAGCACATCCCTGGGAGGTAGGGAGGTGGGGAAGGAACTAGGGGCGGGGGAGGAGGGAGGCAAAGTAAGAAAACAACAGCACAGAAACAAGAAAGAAAACCTCTTTCTGTTTTAACTACTTGCCAACAACTGCCTCATCAGCACACAGTCCAGACGAAGGACATTCAGACGACCCACACCCATCAATTTATTTCATGTCTAAGTTGAAACTAAAAAGCAATTCAAGAGAAGCAGTCCTTTACATTTCAACAATAGCTTTTTTCACTTTTGAGGGAAGTTGAGAGCAAGAATAAAATCTGAGCGCTCTGAGAATTATGGAGGAATGCCTACCTTTCACCAGGAGACATAAAGCAGAAAGACCTTTGCAAATAATCCCACCCAATGTGCCCAGGATTGTGATGGCTTCCAAGAGTCCTTCTACAAATTGAAGGGTGGCTGCATGTCCCAGGGCTGAGGATGTGCAGACATGCCCTCGCCCAACTCTTTTACCGCTAGTGGTCTCAGTGAACCAAAGCCCAAGAACCTGCAATGGGTTTTCTCGGAAAGCTCCAACCCACACAGACCTGGACAGGGACCTACCGCAGCTTGTGCCAGTGCTAAATATGTCCCCTGAGGGTGTTGGTTCAGGAAACTAATGCCCGGCCATCCTGGGCAAAATGAAGAAATAGGAAGAAATTGCTTTGCAGACTGAGGAAGTAAGGATTTTAACCCTCCACGCCGCACCCTCTTAACCTAAGCTAACCAAGATCACTGGGATTCACAGGAAAGGAAAGACCTAAATATAACTCTACCCACAACGGTACTGACCAGTCCCCAGTGTGACCATATAATTAACGAAGTAGGAGGTCTCTAAACCCTGCAAGACCCCCTCAAAGTAAGCAGAGTAAGCATAAAGATATATTTTGGGAGAAGTTTCATATTCAACTCATTTATTTGATTTTCAATGGTCAGTAAGTCTACTTGTTGCTTTGTGAATGCAGTCATTTGAATGTGTAGACAAGGGGTGAAAAGTTTTTTCCCTAATTTAGATAATGGCCAGCTGTGATTTTAAGAACTCAGGGGAAAATCTATCTTTTGCTATTTCTCTCCTTGGGAAGTGATTTGCCAGATTCATTTGAGGGACGTTTTCTTCTGGTTCTTACATGCTAAAATCTAGCCTTGAATTAATCATTAGGAAATACTAACTATGCTACAAATGACAAAAACGTCTTCAACCTGATGTTAGCTGGCAATCTGCAGAAGTATTTGCTGAGGGAGACTCTAGTGTAAAATGTAAAACTAAAAAAAAGTTCAAATAAATGTTCATGTGCACCAAAGGAACAAAGAAAGGAAAATTTTAATAATAAATCACTTAGAACATTAATGCAAACAAAAGCATCGTCCATGAACTTGCTTATTGTGTCTACTACTATAAAAATTTACTCTTCACCTGCTTTTATACCTGACTTTATCCTAATTGAGTTTGTTAATTCAAATACTGGCAGTGTTTTATGTTTGTTTTGTTTTTGTTTTGTTTTTGTTTTTGTTTTAGAGAGACAGACAGGAAAGGTGAAAGATGAGAAGCATCAACTTGTAGTTGAGGCACTTTAGTTGTTCATGGATTGCTTTTTCGTACATGCCTTGACTGAGGGCTTTAGCCAAGCCAGTGACCCCTTGTTCAAGCCAGCAACCATGGGCTTGAGCCAGTGACCTTGGGCTTCAAGCCAGCAACCATGGGCTTGAGCCAGTGACCTCCTTGGGCTTCAAGCCAGCAACCATGGGCTTGAGCCAGTGACCTCCTTGGGCTTCAAGCCAGCAACCATGGGGTCATGTCAATGATCCCACACTCAAGCCAGTGACCCCACGTTCAAGCTGGAGGGCCTGTGCTTAAGCTGGATAAGCCCATGCTCAAGCTGGTGAGCTCGGAGTTTTGAATCTGGGACCTCAGCATCCCAGGTTAACACTCTATCCACTGCACCACCACCAGTCAGTCCAAAGACTGGTAGTTTTAAGGTGAGCATCAAAGCAATGACAGGTTTTTATGTAGATAGTGGGTTCTGCAATGAAAAGCTTGCTGGCCATGAATGCTACAAGAAACACTGCTAAGCTCTACGCAGAGTCAGGAACCAGGAAGAAGAGAAAAACCTATGAGGATGTAAGTGGATTTCATTTGTCAGATGAGAAATTTGCTAAAGGTGACTCAAGAACTGATTTGACCTGAATTGAGAATAACATTTTTTAATTCTCCCATCACCAAATTCCCCTAATGGGAGAGGAGCTTGAAATTATACTCCCTAGGAATTTAGGTAAACCTTAAACAAAACAGCCCATTATGAGTAGGAAATGTTCTTTCCAGTTTCGATTTCATCTTAAAGATGCACAGCAATTTTGGAATTTCATTCTATATATGTGTTTAATTTTACCTCCCCAAACAAGTGTTTAGTAAATCTGAAGTTCAAAGAAGGTATATCATGTTATATACAGAGGCATTCCACTCTTCTGGTACACCTTTAGTGAATCTTTGTGGTGATAAACAATCAAAATTGAGAAGGTCAAGCCCCTAAGTTGATGACAACTCATCACTCTTACAGCCTCCTTCTTTCTCCACTTCCCATCCAATTATTTAGAAGATCTGAATGCTCCTCTTTCTGGTATAAAATGGCTGCCCCCCACGTTTCTCTTTCAATTTCCAAGACCACAACCCCAGTTCAAGTTGTTACTTCGACGCCATGAATCTCGCCAGAGGCCATTGAGCACCACGCTAGATCCCCTTCCATTCAACTTGATCTCCAAAAGCAGAGCCTACAATGTTGCTCTTACGCTTAAACATTACATGGCTTTCTAATGACCGTGCGGTAAGAAAAGTTCCTAAGGTTCCACTGCGGAGATCTGATAAACTTGAAAGAGGGTGGGCTTCTGAAGCCAGAGGCCTGAAACCTACAGGTCTGCTCTCCTACTGACTAAGTAGGTCATCAGCTAACATACTTTTTCTTTATGAGCAATAGGTTTCTCAAGAGTTAATAAAAGAAGTTCAGGGAGAGCATCTTTCCCTGCCTTATAGGGTAATTAGATAATTAGAAGTGATCTATGTAAAGGACCTGCACAGTACTTGGATGGTCACATGTCCTCAATGAAAGGCAACAGCCACTACTGCTGCTCCTATGACTATTATTACGATTTCTTTCATTTTAGATTTGATTTCAAGCAAGTTTTAAAACCTTATCCAAATTGCCAGGTAGAAAACCAGTCACGAGGATGCAAGGAACAGTATGGAGAATATAGTCCATTTTTACTCCAGTGCAATAACTAGGTATGGCGCCAGATGGGCATTAGACTTATTGGGGTGACCGCTTATTAAATTATATAAATGTCTAATCACTGTGTTGTATACCTGAAACTAACGTAATATTGAATGTCCACTGTAGTTGAAAATTGGAAGAAAATAAAACTTTACCTCCCACTATTAACTCTCATTTCCAATATTCTGGCCAAATTAAATTAGCTTTCGTGGCCATATTTCAAATTTCTTTCTTTTTTCCTGCATCTCTTTTTTGGTTTTGGATATTCATAGCCTCAATCTTCTCTTATAACTGAAGCCATTGTCCAAAAGCCACATTAGCCATGAAGCTGATCATCTCTGTTGAAGCCATTCTGTGGCACTCTGCCTTTCATTGTAGACATTTCTATACCTGTTTCATTTGCTCTCCCCCACCAAAGGCCACCTAGAGTGGTGACCATGTTTAACATACTGCTGTTTCTCCCAGAGTACCTTACACAAGTTAGGGATTTGGGTCACACTTACTGATTATAAATACTCTTCGGTAGATTTTATCTCTGTTCCTTTCAGTACATAAAACAAGAGCATGAAGACTATTAGTTCTAAAATCAGCCTTGGAGCACAGACTCTCACTCACATTAGTGAGTCTGGGAGTAACTCTAAGATTTGCCCCTGAGTGCAGAATTAGCGCGGGGCCAGGAGCATGCGTCATGGCTCCTATCTACCCACCTGGGGTTTTCATCATGCCGTTCTGCCTCCAAGGGGGAATAAGAGAATCAGGAGTCATCTGTGCTCTCTGAGAACGGGGTGACCTACTCTCATAATTAGTAGCCAGTGAATTCTGATTTGTAAAGTATATATTCCCTTGTGTATGTGTCTTTCAAAAATATTTTTATTATGGAAATTTCCAAACATCAGCAAAAGTAGAGAGAATAATATGACGAGTTCCTGTGAGCTCTTACTTAGTTTCAATAATTATCAAAATTTTGCTACTTTCCTCTTTTTTATATATAATATCTATATGTCTTTTGCAAAACTGAAAACACTCAGGCACTTTTATCACTTGTCAAACTAGAACACATAAACAGAACCATGTGAAATGCACATGCACACATCCACCCACACTCTTGCATTGAAAACTAAAAGGCCATTAGAACACACAGTCCCTAAGTGTTAAGCAAACTTTTGTTTGGGTCCTTTCTTCTTTCCACTTGGCTGTACAGTCCAAATGTTTTATAATAAGTATGGTCTAGTTCAACAGGGGGAACATAAATTGAGAAGGAGAGATGAATGATGTCAGCACATAAAGGGCCCTCTTTGAACTCACATTGCAGCTCTCGTCGTTGTCAGGCCTGTGAGGAAGGACGAATGAGGAGACGGAGAGGGGGCCGTCACACTTGTCTGCAGGCTGAGTGAAGTCCAGGCAGCTGGTAAGGATGCTGTAGTAGTGAGTGGGAACGGGGATGGAGCTGCCTTCCACGTACCTGCAACAGGAGGGCAATTACAACTCAGCTAGTACCTTTCTTTGTTGAGTGGTGACGGGTGACAGTTGCCTAGGCCACTAAAATTAATTCCTACTCAACTGAATCATTTTTCTCCTCTAAGCACTAGCCCACTTCTCTCTCTTTGAATGTAAGATCTTTGCTGCCTAGACTCCTCGTCTCTCTCAACCTGGCAGAGCAAAAAAGCTATTCCAGGCGAAGAAAACAGCTTGAATGTTGGACATGGACTTGGATGCTGGACATGGTGAATAACAGATCAATGTGGTAGAAATGTAAGCTGGAGGAGTCAATCAGGTCCAAATTATGGAGCATTCTGAGTGCCAAGTGGAGGAGTCTGGCATTATTGTTGAGGCAGTAACACTCTTTTGGAGGTTTCTGTGCTAGGGGAAATCCACATTTCGTTACGAAATCCACATTTCGGGGAAATAACTTTCATAGTTGTGTAATGTGGGCCAGAGAGAGGAGACACGGAAGCTGGGGGAATAATAGCCCTTTCAAGCTGCAGTAAGATCCTGACTGAGTGCAGAGAACCCACCTACTAAAACACTAGTAGCAATAAGCCTAGAGGTATAAAAATCTTTTCCAGTAGAATGAAGTACAAAAATCAGTTCCTTACCTACTGTTCTATTATCTTAATTTTAATCATGTTCAAAATATTAAAATTATGATGAAACTGATAACATAATTATGGCAAAAAACTAAAACAATGATCATCAATAAAATAAATGTATAGTTACAATGAAATTTTACTTATGAATGACTTTATTAGTTGCCTATATGAGAAAAATAGCATTTTATCTAATTATCTGTGAACCACAATTAAAATCTCTTATACTTTGTGGTGTTCTGATTGCTTCATGCATGTATAAAAGTAAATGATGAAATTATGAACTTGCTGTATTTGTATCTTCTTGCCTTCTCCACCAGGCTATACTCTTATCCTATTACATCCCCAATATTACCACAGAGAAGGACAGATGCTAGATTCAATGAAAGTTTATATGCAATTTCCCACTGAGAGGTACTAACTCAAAAAAATTTAAAGGATTCTAAAAGTACTCTCCAAATAATGAAGATAAGTGAAAATTATCATCTTTTCACAAAAGAGCTATTGAAGAATAAATGACCAAAAATTTTTTTTTAATCTTTTGGTAAATTTTCTTTCTTGGAACAGGAAAGTACATTTATTTACTACAAAACCCAAATCCATTCCAACCATCCATGTCATGTTTAGGAAAAAAATCTAAAAAAAAGTGGCAAAATCACAAGCAGAATCAAAGACAAAAGGTTTCAGGGATATCAGCTCTAGTCCAGTATGTGAATCTGAAAAATAGTCTTGAGTACAATATGGGAAATGAAAAAAAACACACACACTGAGTGGAAATGAAAAGCTTACTGTTTGATTTTGTCCTGTGTGTCATGTAAGCCATCGTAGTCATAGTCAAAGATGGGTCCACTTATCACGTTAACTCCATTCCTTTCTGAAGCATATTTCTTCACCAGTACTCTCTGGAAATAATTCCAAACTCCTGTGCAAAGACAAAATCAGTTCTTCATGAATGAAACTCCTTGCTTTGGCTAAATTTTCTCTAGGGTGCCTTCTACAAGCCACAAATCACAAGCCAAGGGACAATGGAACTGTTGTGATTCTGGAGAAGAGTCCATCCTAAAGTGTTAGCTGTGCATGTATCTTTCACAAATCAGCAAAGAGAAAGATATGGACCCACCGGTAGGGAGAGTTGACCCTAGCCCAATCATTCAGGGAAGTATTTGCAGAGGACATGGTTACTGAGTTGAGATTTGAAGGACAAGTGGGTATTTCCTAGGCAAAGAGATAAAGACCAAAAATTCCAAGCAGTGAGGAACAGTATGTAGAAAAGAGGAAGTACCCTATTTTTGAGAAATTTTAAAAAAGGCTTTAATCTACTTTTTATTCCTTCCTGATCTCATAAGAATGCTAGTTCCCCAGTCTCTAGCCATGACAGACCTGCAGGCATGCTACCCAACTACCCAACTCATGGTCCCACTTGAATACCTACTAACGATGTAGAGCAAAAATTTATCCAAATAGAGTTCTTGACTATCCTTCCCAATCTTGCTCCAACTCTTGGCTTCTCCAGCACAGTTGATGACATCCAGCACTCACTCAGATATACAGGTCAAAATCCTCGGAGGCATCCCTTGCTTCATGTCTATGTGGACAAGTCCTGTCGGGGCCACTTCCAAAATATATCCCAGTCGTCTGATCTGGCCACTTCTCACCCTTTCCACTGCATCCACCCCAGTCTAAGACACTATCCTCTCTGCAATAAGCTACAAAAGACTACTTCCTGGGCTCTCGGTAAGAAACTCTTACTTCCCTATATTAATGGATCTATATAAATGGATCCTTTTACATCTTAAACCAGACTGTATCACACTCCCCCCAACACCCATTTCTATCACTTCAGATGAGTTCTCACTGTACATAATTAGAAGAAAACCCCAGCTTTCCACTGGGGTCCCGCCTCCCTCCATGGCTTCCTTCTCATCCCTTCCCCCTCAGGTACGTGACTTGCTTTCTGTCCACAGCCTTGCCGACTCATTCCCAACCAAACTTTTGCATCTGCTCTTCCTTTTGCTTGGAAAACACATTCCCTGATCCATGTGAGTCAGGTCCCTTCTCCAATATTTATGTCTCAGCTTCCAGGTCACACACTGGAGAGGACATAACTGTCCCCTCTGGCTCCAGTTAGCATTACAACTGAGCTGAGGGGCAGGAAAAGAGCTGAATGAGAAAGGAGAAAGGCAAAGGAAAGGACTAACAGAAGAAAATGGGAGAGGCAAACACTGGGTTGGTTGTGAAAGTCCTATTGGACTACGCTCTCCTCTACACAGGGCTGATGAGGTGTCCCCTCCCTACCCCCGCCCCAGGCCAAAAGACTTGGCCATATTTCTCAGAGTACTTCAACTGCTCTGATATCTTCTGATACTCTGACTGAGAAAGAGCAGCCCCCACAGAGCCAAAAAACCACAGGTAATTATTTGCAATAAAGAAAGGACCATGGAGGCCCTGGCCAGTTGGCTCAGCAGTAGAGCGTCGGCCTGGTGTGCGGGGGACCCGGGTTCGATTCCCAGCGCCCATTTGCTTCTCCACCCCCCCCCTCCTTTCTCTCCCGCAGCCAAGGCTCCATTGGAGCAAAAGATGGCCCGGGCGCTGGGGATGGCTCCTTGGCCTCTGCCCCAGGCGCTAGAGTGGCTCTGGTCGCGGCAGAGCGACGCCCCAGAGGGGCAGAGCATCGCCCCCTGGTGGGCGTGCCAGGTGGATCCCGGTCGGGCGCATGCGGGAGTCTGTCTGACTGTCTCTCCCCATTTCCAGCTTCAGAAAAAAAAAAAAAAAAGGGCCGTGGAACAGAAGCTCAAACGTTAACTTAAGCATAGTAACAGAAGAGGCAAGGAGGGACAGAAATAACAATGAGCACAATCACAGGGCCAAACCCGCAGAAATGTGGCATGGGAACGACCCTTCCCCTGAACACTGTGAGCCCTCAGCAGGGCCCCCTGCCACACCAGCCTTGGGTGGCACCGCGTCTCCTTTGTTACTGCTTGAGCAGAGAGGCATCGGTGTGAATATAGGCATCCAGGAAACCCTGATTTGTGGAAATTCAGCTAAGCTGCATTTGTCTAACGTTATGACAAATGTATCGAAGTGGGTTTCTGAAACATTTCTCAGTGGGGTCGGAGAATAACCAGTAAACCTTTTAAGAGTGTACTTTAATTTTTCACTCATAAGCAATGGATTCCACCTTTGAATAAACCTTCATTTACTGACTGAGGACATCAAATAAATATGTGTCCCCTCTAAACCATGCTGGCCATTTCACCGTGTCAGGTTGGGGGGGCATGCCACTGCAGATGATCTTCTACAATCATTTGTCCCATGAGTCCTATTTTGAGGCTTTACCTCATCTCTGAGAGTCCAGTAACAGAGCCCGTTGCTCCTGCGCCAGGGAGGTAGTGATGCTTGCTCTACCCGTCTTTCCTGTAAGCAGGCAGGTCTGCTCACGGTAAGGAAACTAAACGGAGATAAAAGCTACTCCATAATGCTTTCTCTATGTTCAACTACATGCATGGATGAGTACATGGGTGGATAAATGGGTGAATAAATGAATGATTTGTTATCAGAAATAGAAAATGGATTTTTTTGGCTAATGGACAAGTCATTAATCTACATATAAACCATAGAAGTCATGCAATCAGATCTCTTAATTTTACAAATGGGAAGTTAAATGGCATTTCTATGATCACATAGCTTAGAGGTCCATCCTCTTAGGACTAGAACCTAGTATCTGGCCCAGGGCTCATTGTGCTTATTATCAATCACAGCATCACTATCAACCACAAATATTTATGTCCTGTACAAAAAAATGATGAGTGGTCAGAGAACCTAAAATAATTTGCAAAGCTCTAAGAATATCTGAATTTGGTATTCTAATGATTCAGAAGACAAGTCAGCTCTTACTAGGTTCAAGATCAACATTCAGAATACAACATCACCCTGAAGGAGAGAGGGATTAGTAGCTTTTACCGGAACATTCAATAAATAAACGTAGATGCTGTTAAATGTCAAGTGGCCCCCAAAATACAGAAAAGCCCCTGTTTAAGCAGCCACATACGGAGCACTGAAATAGGAAGAAAACCAGATTAAAGAAAAACACAAAGTGGTCTAGTTCAGCTTCTACCACTCATGATCTGGGTCACTGCTAGTGATTCCATTTTTTAATTATAAACAATGGATGAAGAACCTGCTCACCTCTGTTACAAATTCATATTGTAGATTAACAGTAGAGAGTTTACATGAAAGCACTTCAAATATTATAAAGGCTAAGCCCAAAAGGGAATATAAAGGTAGAAAAGTTAAGTGGTACATTTAGAGATCTTTTTTTCATAAATACTAGTTTACTCAGTAAACGTTGGACTTACGTTTGAAAGCAGGATACATTGGAACCATATTGGTTACAAGGAATGCATCATATTTGGCTTCTGGTGAAGAGCTCAGATCTAAACATTAATAAAACAAACAGTGTCCATTATTAACCCAAAACCTATAGCAATAAAACACTCAATCTTCTAAAATGGTCCAAACAGCCTGAAGGGAAGGCTCTCTTTCTTCTCTCGCTCAGTCCTTCCTTTACACGGAATTTCCTACTTCCCTTCCCACTCAATCTCTTCCTTTCACTCAATAGTTCTCTCTCAAAAAATTTTTTTTTAATTTTTTATTAATTTAAATGGGGTGACATTTCAAAAATTTTTTACAATGCCTTTTCTTCCTACCTATCTTGGGTCTACTAAATATATGCAAAGTAGTCCTTTATTTCGCCAGTTAATCTGGACTTTTAAAAAACCGTCATCAAGGTAATGAGAGATAATTAAATGGCTTCATGTCTCCTTAAGAGATAAGAACACCTCTATAGTGTTCTTTCTATAATAATGTCTTCATGATTTACTATTTCCCTTTCAAATTCTCAGTAATGACAGGAGGGGGCACATAGAATATCCCCTTGCACAATAGACCCCTTGGAGAGTAGGATTTGCAGAAGCCAGGTCTCTCTGCCTGTCAGTTTTGGAAGGACCTCAGGGCAGCTCATCTCCTCTGTCTGAAGCAGCTCTCCTGAAGAAAGCCTGAAAACCGCTGAAGCCCTAAACACCATGTTGCACACTCCAGACTCCACAAAATTACATCCTTCTAGGATGGGAAGATCCTGGTGCTCTATAACTTACAAGGAGGGAAGAGAAATCCATAAGACATCTGTTTATCATTTTTGTAGGCCAAACAGCTCTGACTGAAACTTGGAGACACACGAACATCAGGACGGACACAGTTGGTCAAGTGCTCAGGGATGCCAGAGACCTCAGCCTGTGTGGTGAGTCAGAGGTAGTCAGTAATGTCATCACAAAGACAACATCAAACCAAAGGGACACACAGAAACCAGAGAGCTCTGGAAGAGCCAGGATCGCAACCCCTCTAGATTTTACTATAGCTCATATTCTGACATTCTGACTCCTAAAAAAAACAAAAAACAAAACAAAACCCCCCCCCAAGACTTCAGTTTTAAATACAGTAAGCCAGTAATTTTCAAGTTCTTATCTTTTTAGCAGCAGAACTCAAATCAATAATAAAGCCAGGAATCCCACTGTTGAAATAATAAATAGGATTCCACAGAACATATTTAAAAATAATATCCTGAGAAAGAATACAGATTTGCTCTCTAGAAATAGAAAGACTGCATCTACATATTGTATGTACGAGGATAGACATGCATACACATGGTACAATGAACAAGAAGCTGTGCTTGGAGTAGTGGAAACACTTGGTTGTATTCAGAAATTAAAAACATACTCTCAACTGCCAAATAAACATTTCTAATCCTTGATCTAAACATAACTCATCTTCATTAAAATTGAAACTCTAATATAAAACTTTTTTGAGAAGCAAATAGACACTGTGGCCGGTTGGCTCAGTGGTAGAGCATTGGCCCAGTATGTGGAAGTCCTGGGTTTGATTCTCAGTCAGGGCACACAGGAGAAGCAACCATCTGCTTCTCCACCCATCTTCCTTCTCTCTCTCTCTTCACCTCCTGCAGCCATGGCTAGATTGGTTTGAGCAAGTTGGTCCCGGGCACTGAGAATGGCTCTGCAGAGCCTCTATGTCAGGCATTAAAAATAGTTTGGTTGCTGAGCAATGGTCCAAGATGGCTAGAGCACTGCCTCATAGGGGGCTTCCCAGGTAGATCCGCTGAGGCACATTCTGGAGTCTGTCTCTCTATCTCCCCTCCTCTCCCTCAAAAATAAAAAGAATGCTGATAGTGGGGAGGCTGTGGGGGGAGGGTATATGGAAACTGTGTCTTTTCCACTCCACTTTGCTATAAGCCTAAAACTACTCTAACAAAGTATGTTAAACCAAACAAATCTTGGTGACTTCTGTAGCTACTGGGCAATAACAAGCGAAGTAAATGAAACTGGAAAAATTATTATGTCCCCTTTGATATTTAACATATCATCATAAAGTTATGAGAGTATTGCATAAAGTCTAGTTCCAAACATCTTGCAACAGATCCAACATGGGATTGTTTTTCATCAGGAAAAATTAAAATATTTTCTAAGGCAAAATTCTGTTATGCAAGCAATTATTATACAAATGCAAGCAGGGTAATCACATGAAGAATCTTATAAAACCTAATTTTCTCAATGACCTGTTTGGAAACAGTGTATGATGTCCAGAGTGGCATTTGAAATATCTCACTATAACCGCTTTCAAAGTCTGTGTGATATAAGATATCATATCTTGTCCGATACAGCACTGCAGGGCGCCCATAGAGGAGGTGTCTCTCTAGGAAAGAAATAAACAAACCATATTAACCACAAATTAAATTTTACGTCAAGTGTTAAAAAAAATATTGGAAGAGAGTTCAGTTGTCCAAAATTTGCTTGCTTGCTTACTTATTAATAATGTAGAGCTCCTTCTCCTTAATTTAATCAAGTGAGTTCTCCTAACACGTTTGTGGCTTATCTGATCACCTAAGCATGGATCAAGGCTTACAGTTATCAACACTATAATGCAAAGGTTATATTTATTCCAATGTTTTCTTTTTTAGTGGCAAAGGATTTTAATCTGTATAGGAAGGAAATGTGGTTAGCAGATGTTAAAATGATTCAGCTGAATGAGCAGTCAATAGGGTTGATTTTTGTGGAATTAATTCACTTGACCCCTGAAAAGGCACATCAAATTAACCAATGATTTAATTAAGAGGAAGGCACCCTTGGATCATTAGTTGCAAACAGCAACTCAAATACACATCATTTCAGCATAAACGGTGAGCAGTAATGAGCATTTAAAGTAAGCAGCTTTGTCACAAGGAGGAGAACTCTTAAGGTAAAAACTTAAAGGAACATGTATAGATAAAATAAGTGGACATTCATGAGCATTCTTTAAAGACAGAAGAGGGAGGTCATCAGTTACTAAAGAACTCAGCTAAGACCCCAGAACATAGAGGGAAAGCTCTGATATCTTTTGTCTGATATCTCCCTCTTTTAGGAAGAAGAGATAAGAGTTTGGTGTGCAGACTTGCATTCCAAAACCCACAACGACTGTTTGTTCGCAGCTCGATCTGCCCAGTTCAGAACTTCCATAGATTCTTGGAAATTGAGGTCTTACAGAACCGCAATATTTCAAGATTGAGGTATGGAGTTTTAGGCAATTCACAATTCCCTAAGTGATCATTGAAAACAATTATGATTATTTTTATTAGAGAAAATCATTTCTGGCAATCACTTATTAAATTATTTATACATGTTGCTTTAATTAAAGTATTACCAGTCTATGCAAATAACAGAAAACTCTTCGTAGAATACTTTGTAAGACCTTCCCCAAGTAGAACTGCTTATTTGAGGCAAAGCGGCCCATACTGTTACAGCATAGCCCCTTGCAGGGGGGTTGCTCATTGCACTGCAGTAAATCTAGAAGCCTTGGTTAAGCTGCCAAATTTAAGGACCCACCCCTAAGAATTAAAACACAATATGATAACATTATATAAGTGAAATATAATGAACAACTACAACAACAAAAAAAGCCAGCAAATCAAAACAGTGGTTCTTGGGGGCCAGTAAACCAAGCAAGACTTTCCTTTGAAACTCAAACCAAACCTTTTCTAGGTTCAAAATTTCCATTAACGTTTTCCTTGTTTTCATTTTTGATGCCTCTGAATTTCCTGGTTTCAGCTGGAAGCAGAAGTATCAAAATTTTTTGAGAAGCTATTCTCTTTTTACCATTCAAGTTTAAATGCTTACCAAACACATTCTTCCAGGTTTAAATGCAAGCCTAGCACCCAGTCTCTTCCTTTAAGAGACAACAGCAGCTGTTTTCTTCGAGCCACACCCCTCCTTAGAGCAGCCACCAAACAATAGTTTGGGACGATCTATGTATGGACTCTGCCAACTCTGGCCCCTTCAGGCCTCCTCATTCATTGACATTTTTCAACATAACACTCCCTTCCACGGTGGCTGACTTATTTGCAGCACTCAGCTCATGGACATTAGAAAGTCTATGTTTTTATACAATGTGATTCCCTTTCCACCAGGAATAATTTCTCCACTGATCCTGTCACTCGTCTACCTTCTAATGTTTTATTAATGTATTACCTCTCATCCAACATTTACTGAGTATTTTCTTTGTGACTGGCCTTGGGCTATAGAATAGAGATACTAGGCAAAGATAATTAAGATAGAGCTCTTTTCCTCAAAAAGCTCAGTTTACCTGACCAGGTGGTGGTACAGTGGATAGAGTGTTGGACTGGGATGCGGAGGACCCAGGTTCGAGACCACGTGGTCACCAGCTTGAGCATGGGCTCATCTGATTTCAGCAAGGCTCACCAGCTTGGGCCCAAGGTCACTGGTTTGAGCAAGGGGTCACTCAGTCTGCTGTAGCCCCTTGGTCAAGGCACATATGAGAAAGCAATCAATGAACAACTAAGGTGCCACAATGAAGACTTAATGCTTCTCATCTCTCTTCCTTCCTGTCTGTCTGTTCCTATCTGTCCCTCTCTCTGAATCTCTCTGTCTTTGTCACCAAACCCCCCCAAAACAACCTCCTCCAAACCCCCGCCCCAAAAGATCCCAGTTCAAGGGGAGAGACCAACAGGGCACACTGTATCAGAGATGTCTATGGAGAGCACTGGGAACACAGCACTATGAATGCTGCAGATGGGAGTGAGGGGGCATCAGTACAGTCCTCACAGAACACAGGAAGCTAAGTCAGGTCCACATCCCTGTTTATGCCTGTTGCCCTGACATAACTGTTAATAGTGCCCCTCTACCTACCCAAAAGTGGATGACAAATAATATAGTCACATTGATCAATCCACATGGAAGAGACACAAGAGGAGAAGGAGAGAAGGGACAAAAAATGCAGAGGCATCTACGATTTAGTTTCTCCTGAAAGACTTCCCATTAAGCTTCTCCATCCTAGTCATTCTTATGCTCTGCATGTAAAGACTCAATTTTCTTTAGAAATGTACACATCAGAGCTTCCAAGCTATGCAGAAGTGCAGTTTGGGGCACATAACTGAAGCACAAATAGATCATATGAACTAACTTTTTCTCAGTTGTTAACTGGGCATCTATGACATGAAGAAAAAGAAAAAAACAATGTAGTGGTTTCAACAGTTTCCTAGTCTAACCAAGATCTCCAACTGACCCAAAGAATCTACTTGGGTTTTCCTGAAGCATCATCATCTCATCTAGGAAAGAGGTAAAATAATCTTTGCAGTAAGAAATACAAACTTGAAAATCCAGAATCAAAATGTAGACTTTCCTTGTCCAGTGTATCACAGTATCAAAGGACCACAGACTCTTGGTCGCAGCCTGACTCTGCTACTCTACATGACATCGTGGGCAAGCCACCCACTGCATTTCTGTTTAGCAGATGTCCTTAACTTGAGCCATAAGAAGTGTACCTGAATCTCTGTCTTTGGACACATAAGCTCTCTGTCTTGAGACCAGCCACCCGGAGACAAGCCTGAGAGCCTCTGCTTTTGAAGTATGTTTGTCATGATGTCTTGATATGGGATCTAGTCCAGCCCGTGTCTCTCCAAGTTAGGTTCCTTCTCCATGGAATTCCAGAGAGGGTCTTCATTCCACACCCAGTGCCCTGTTTACAATAGTCTCTGGCATTTTTGGTTCATGCCAAGGCTCTCCTTCAGATACCACACTTGGCAAAATACTGTGAGTCAAATCCTTTTAAGTGGTTGTGGACTCTCCCAGAGTTCATTCTTCTTGTCTTTCAAAATTTGGCCATCTGGAGTTGAGTTTGTGTTCCTTTTCCCTCCTCAGCTTCCTGACTCACAGTTTCACAGATTAGCTGGCTGATTTGAGAGCCACATGAAAATTTCTCCTTCTTGTTTTGTTTTTTTTTTAAAAACGTCATTCCCACAATAATGTGCTCTTATACTTGATCACAAAATCTCTACCCGAGCACTTTCTTTTTCCTGCCTCCTTTCTCCTCCTTTGCCTTGAGATTGTTTGCTATCATTAACTACCATGCCAGCCCCCTCCGGGATTGGAGTTAATGCTTCTATTCATGTCTTCAACCCTTAAAACACTACACTGTAATTCATCAACTGGCTAAATTTCATAATAAAGTAATAACGACAAGAACGGGGATTTTATCTGTTTTGTTCACTATTGTCTCTCTACTTCCAACAATGTCCAACACATCCTTTCTTCTTGGAAAATACTTGTTGAATGAATACCCACTTGGTAAATACTTGTTAAAAGCTTGCTTTATATTTTTTTAAATATTGTTCTTTATGACAATAAGGAACTAACTTTCTAATATGACCTGAAAAATATAACTCCAAGAGACAGACTAAGCAGATCAATATCATCTACACTTTACTGAGAAGGCTCATCTTTTGTGTAAGATAATTAAGTACCATAGCAACACCTAGAATTCAGGCCTGCATCCCCTGGTCCATTATTCTTCTCCTTAGCATCTTGAGCAGTTTCAAATGGACACTGACTGCTGAGTGACTCTAACGGAGGGAAAATCGCAGTGAAGATCCAGCTACACCTGGGCACGAGCTCTGCCTGAGTTGAGACTTTGGAGAAGCCAATGAGGACAGCATGTGTATCAAAGCATCTAGGACTTCAGAAACAACTTCCAAATCCTTATCTGCACCAAGAGTCTCTCCTGACAGAGTCTCTCTGTCCAGCCCTTAGAATAAGAAGGATCATTCACAGGAAAGTACAGGGCCTTTAGTGTCCTGTTGAACTAGAATCAAAACTCATCTCAGTTTTTGATAGCTGTGTGATTCTAAACCTTAATTCCCTGAGGTCTCATATTTCACCAGGGTGTTGCACTGTTTGGAGACAAACGTGTGAAAACTTGACCCAAAGCAGCTGTATGTAGTCTTAGTCATAGTTTTAGTGTTTTATTAGAGAAATATTGGTAGGTAAAGGTTATTAAAATGCAATGTCTTATTCTATTCTCTTCATCTCGAATCCTACTATCAATCATAAACAATTATACTATGCATTGATTTTTCCAAGTCTTCCCCAAAACATACACACGGAGAAACACTTTAGCACAAGTAACATCTTCACTGCAACTAACATCTCCAGAAAAAAATAAAAACGAGAAACATTTCAGAATTGAAAAGTACAGAGGAGATTCCCTCTCTGATCATAGTCAGACTGTGTTTTAAAGTTAACAAGAATGACTAGTGTTTAGGTCCTCTTCCTTGTCCAAATGAATTTCTCTTCTGTGTGACAGAGGGCCAAACCTATAGAGGTGTTAAATGATTTTTAATTCCTTTTTTCCACAAAGATAATAGTGTATGTCAACCTCATTAGTAAAATATAACACATTTTTACAGCCATGTAAATAGAGAAAGACTAAGGTGAAAATAAATAGTGAAATTACTCCTTTTGTGTGTGTATGACAGAGATGGAGAGAGAGAGACAGAGAGAGGAACAGATAGGGACAGACAGGCAGTAAGGGAGAGAGATGAGAAGCATCAATTCTTCATTGTGGCTCCTTAGTTGTTCATTAAATGCTTTCTCATATATGTCTTGACTGGGAGGCTACAGCAGAGTGAATGACCCCTTGCTCAAGCCAGCAACCTTTGGGCTCAAGCCAGAGACCATGGGGTCATGTCTATAATCCCACATTGAAGCGAGAGACCCAGAGCACAAGCTAGTGAGCCTGCACTCAAGCTGGTGACCTCGGGATTTTGAACCTGGGTCCTCTGCATCCCAGTCTGATGTTCTATCCACTGAGCAACCACCTGGTCAGGTA
Organism: Saccopteryx leptura; assembly: GCF_036850995.1. Taxonomy (NCBI): domain Eukaryota; kingdom Metazoa; phylum Chordata; class Mammalia; order Chiroptera; family Emballonuridae; genus Saccopteryx; species Saccopteryx leptura. Next base: position 355,355,383 of record NC_089505.1, read on the forward strand.
GTGCAATTATTCTTACAGTGACAATTCTACCTGGCTTACGGGACAGAACCACTTGTTATGAGAGATTCTGAGTTTTCATTTTGTTCATTCATCCATCCACTGACTCACTGTCACAAAGAAATGATTTTTCATTGCACAGTAAGTTTCCCAAGACATGAAGCTCATGGGATCCAGAAACAACAACAGTCATGCAATTAAGATCCAGAATTCACCACATATCTAGTCATATTAAGGCTTTAGGAAGCAGTTTCGATCACTATTTTTGAAGATTATATATTTTTCCTCTTTCTTTAAATAAAGGATTTGTTTGTACAACAACAGATTAACTACCTAGAGAAAAATATTTGTAGCAAAATATTGCCTGAGGTTAACTTCATATACCTTTCTTTTATTACCTCAAATACAAACCCTTGGTTGTTCCATTACTGTTATGCACAGCTTTTACAGGTATGTTTTGTATAGATGTACAAGTGGGTTCTTCTATGGCCCATGACATTAAAATATCCACATAGGAATGTTACAAATAAAAATGTGCATAGCACATAGTTTATTCTGAAAAAAAATCAGCTGCCTACAGGGCCTGTTTGAAAAGCTAGAAATAAAAGTAGTAAAATTTCACATTTGTATAGAACTTTAGGTCTGAAAAATGCCTAAAAGCCTCAATGTATGTTCAAAGCCACCCCAAAAGGGGAAGCAGTAACTGCTAACACACCCGTATGCATACACCCAGTAACTCGGACACATGAGGGTCTCTTGCAAGGGAGCAGTCATTGAATACTTCGGGTGGGAGACTAGAGTCATCACTCTGGATACGCCATAATGACCCGAAAGAGCTCTGATCAAGAAAACGTCACTTTGAAGACGTGACTGAAGTAGGATCCTTAAAGAGGCAGACAAAGACCGAGAGACCGAGAGACAGAAAGACAAGAAAGAAAGGACACTGAGACTTACACATACTCCAGACTCGAAACAAGGAAAGGGTTCGTGCACAGTAAGACAGTGAATGTAATTATTTCTATTTCAAAATAGTAATAGTCTTAAAGTCTGGCTTATATCATCAAAGGCTATCCCAATAGGCCATGAACAGACCAGGGAAATGTGCTAGCAGGTCCACTAACATTTTCTGTCACCATTGTGAAGTCTTAGCTAGGAAACTGTTGGTGATACAACTGACAACCAGATGTTTCAGAGTGATTTCCAACCCAGGTGGACACTCATTGAATGCCCATGAGGGCCTGACCAGGTGGTGGCACAGTGGATAGAGCATCAAACTGGGACGCGGAGGACCTAGGTTCGAGACCCCGAGGTTGCTGGCTTGAGCGTGGGCTCATCTGGTTTGAGCAAGGCTCACCAGCTTGAGCCCAAGGTCGCTGGCTTGAGCAGGGGATCACTCAGTCTGCCATAGCCCCCTGTCAAGGCACATATGAGAAAGCAATCAATAACAGCTAAGGTACCGCAACAAATTGATGCTTCTCATCTTTCACCCTTCCTGTCTGTTCCTCTCTCTGACTCTCTGTCTCTGTCAAAAAAAAAAAAATGCCCATGAGGGTCCATTTCCATGAAAGTATATAAATTTTAAGCTTCAGTAATGTAAAATCATCTTGAAATAAGACACCTGAGTTCCCCTCGGCACTGAGCGATGGATGGGTGAGGTCACTAGCAACAGGTCCTTCCAGCCCCAGAAGGCAGTGAGTGACTCACCTAGAGGACAGCTCTCATTTCCCTGCTCAGAAGCTCGAGGCTACTGTGACTGCTGAGAGGTGGGACTGGTTCTGTCACATGAGCACACTGCCACCAGCAAACTAAATGCAGCTTTCTTTATCCCCCACATGGAAACACTTTAGTGCCAGGAAGAGCCAGCGCTTGAATCAGCAGAAACATGGGAGTCAATTGAAAGTGATCATAATACCCTGTCTCATTAGTGACTTTTAGAAAAGAAACACTTAGTATTATTTCTCCGCCTTGGTGATGGAATATTTGAAAAACTCAAATCATGAGCCTCCATACCCTATGACCCTGGCAACATTCCAATATTTCTAATTACAATGATACTCTAGTCCACTAGAGGTTAGATGTCAAACATTTCAAATCACTTCTCGGGTTTGTGAAGGATCTGTGTACCTTCCACCAACCAAGTCCTATCTTCAAAGCTGTGTTCATCCAATTACATGTCACAGAGTCTGTGTGTTCTGTGATCAAAGAGAGAAGGGGGAGGGTGGATGGTGCAGAAAGAGGAGAAGAAAGAAGATGAAGATTTTTATAAAGAGGGAAAATAAGTAAATAAAATCTTCTACTGGTTTCCTTAACCTTTGCTTAATCAGATTGGAAGCAGCACATGTGATAAACAGAACCATATGTAAGCTAATAACTCAAGTACTGCTTGCTCTCTGGAGAAATTGTGCATCTTTATTGCATGACTTGGGGCTGCCGTGCTTGAGTTCTGTTTACTTTTTAATATACTTCTAGTCATTCCCCTGCTGTTACAAGATACTATCCCATCGACTGTAATAAACAGGATAGGAGCATTTCCCTTCTCTTCTAATTTCTTCTAATTTTCTGGAATTTCAAAACCAACTAGAAGAGCTGGTGCGGTAGATGTATTATTGTCCTTAATTATTACTTCCACCCACGGCCATGTGACTTACAGGGCAGTGTCCCGGTCAAAAGAATCGGTTTCTCTACCCCATTGTTTTCACGTTCCCTGCTGTCACCAGTGAACCATGAAGGTAACCAATGCCTCATAAAAGCAGTAGCCTGAGACCCGTGACATGGGTTCTGCCCTGCCTCCTTCTCTCTGCCATGAAATGGCGTGGCCCAGCTGGGGGCTGCTCCTTCTCCCTGGATTCCTGAAGAATGAATAGACGTGAGGCAGAACCGTGCTTAGCCTATCATACTGAAATGCAAGCAAGACACATAGCTTTCTTGGTATAAATCAGAGTCTTTTTTTTTTTTTCACAAGCTTGCAAAAGTTGACTAATACATACGTGTTATCTTACATAAAATAAGAGAAAAAGTTAGGGCTCAAGATGATCTTTGTATGAACAGGGAGTTTTGAGTGGGTTCCTTCTGTCCATCTCTCCCCACCACAACATACACTGTGACCCTCCATGTAAGTGAGTGACGGCATAGGTACCAGCTGCTATTATTTATAATGTGACTTTTAGTCCTTTCATAGAATTTCTCATCAGCACCCTAACTTATGACCCATCAGCTACACAATTGTATGTTTGTTTTTTAAAGAGCTTAGAAGTTATGGAAGGGGGAAAATGCAGTGAATTCTATTACACAGTTGGCATCTGTGTAGATAGAGTAAAACAACACCCTTTGCCAGATGGATATTGAAACCGTTTTGCAATCCAAATTTGAATTTTAAAAAAATATTGTGCTTACACTATGAAATAAATAAGTCTCTTCAGTTTTGGAAAAACTAAAAAAAAAAAAAATTTATCCAATTGCTTTTTCCATCAACTTCTTACCTTCTGTAGACCCTTTTACGTGAAGGCGCTTGTTGAGTTCATCCAATTTATTCTTCATGTGTGAAAACCAGAAAGAGAAAAGAAAAAAGAAGGCAAATCAGAAATGGTCCTTCTTTCTTGTACCCTTGTCTCTACTTAGCAGCCTGTTAAATTCAAAACAGGATCCTAAATGTCATCAATATTATACACTTGGTAGAGGAGTTATAACTTTATCTCAAGTTGGTAGCCACTTCCTAGTAGTTCTATGGTCATTGGCACCTTCTTTAATCTCACCATGGATTATTTTCCTTTTCTTTTTTTTTTTTTCTTTTGTACTTTTCTGAAGCCGGAATCGGGGAGAGACAGTCAGACAGACTCCCGCATGCGCCCAACCGGGATCCACCCGGCACGCCCACCAGGGGTGATGCTCTGCCCACCAGGGGGCGATGCTCTGCCCCTCCGGGGCGCCGCTCTGCCGCGACCAGAGCCACTCTAGCGCCTGGGGCAGAGGCCAAGGAGCCATCCCCAGCGCCCGCGCCATCTTTGCTCCAATGGAGCCTTGGCTGCGGGAGGGGAAGAGAGAGACAGAGAGGAAGGAGGGAGGGGGGTGAAGAAGCAAATGGGCGCTTCTCCTATGTGCCCTGGCCGGGAATCGAACCCGGCTCCCCCGCACGCCAGGCCGACGCTCTACCGCTGAGCCAACCGGCCAGGGCCTATTTTCCTTTTCTTAAAACTGAATAACCATGATACCAAACTCTCATGCTGGTGATGATGATTATTTGGGCACATATATGTAAATTAATTAGAATAGGGCCTCAATATTTCAGATTAATCCCTAGGTACATTAACATGATGCCTAAACTAATTTGTGGAACTGCTTTTTCCAAAGCTGAAAAGGTAATGACTCAGCAAGTCTGAAAAGTAATAGCTCAGCAACTTTATCTTCACTATCCAAGAGACGCATCTAGCATATGTGCACAAGATGACATTTACAATAACGTCTATTGAGGGATTGTTGGAGGAGTGAACAATTGGAAATTGCCAAATGTTCTCAAATAAAAAATGAGTAAAATCACTATATTTTTCAATTAAATAATAACTATTAAAAGTAAAAGTGAGCTTAAAGTTAATGTATTAACATTCATAAATCTCAAAACACATGACAAAAATAATTTCAGGACACATAGTTTAATAAGCATACAAAAATTATAATATGCAAAACTATACTATAGGTTATTTTAGGGAACTAAACTAAAGATTCACTACTATATCAGTTAGGAGATACATGTGCATTGAATAAAAGTTAGAGACGCACATGACAATTATGCACTATATTTAAGATACTAGATATCTTTTGGAATAGGAAGAATGTGGGGTCAGGGGTAAGAAGGGTACACATGGAGCTTCCACTGACTCTGTAATGTCTTTTTTCTCATTATGTGTATATGAGATAGTCATATTATTAATCTCTACACTTTTTCAGTATGTCTAGGGTTTTGCTTGCTTGCTTGTTTGTTTGTTTGTTTAAGAAAAGGAAGATAGTCTTTTAGAGAAACCCATAGACAAGATAAAGACAATCCATTATTCCTCCAATATGGCTTAAGATTACACATCCCAAATATTTCTTGTTCTTCAGGAGAAAGGTAATTCAGAAAACAAGATACAACTAATAGAGTACTTAAAGGTTATATTTAGAATCCATTTCAAAAACCACTTCCTGTTGACTTTGGCAGTGCAACTTCTCCAGCTGAGGTCTGAGAGTCATCACCCTCACTGGTTCTCGCTAGGAGCAAAAAGTAGGGAGGACAGAAAAGGACAGGGGAGGTGGGTGGAGAGCAAACTGAATTTCTCCAGAGGTGAGCTTCCCAAACGGTGGCCCCTAGGCCCTAGGCCCCTAGGAATTCTGGAAGGTAGCAAACAGTAGGGTATGGGACACAGGAAGAACTCTTTTACATTTTTCAAGGTATTATAGAAAGAACACAGATTTACCCATAAAAAAACCACACATGCAAAAATAACCAATTTCTCTGCTTTGTGTTGGAATCACATCAATTCAGTGTGGTAACACCATTATTTCTTGCAGGCAGAAGCACTGATTCACAACTACAAAGGTCTTTGATCAATTTTAAAATTCAACCAATTGCTTAACACTAGTAACTTGTCTGGTATTCAAAGCTGTGCAAACATGATTTTCTGGGGAGTCTCTTTTTGCACCACCACCACCGCCGCCCCAATCCATGCTGTACCCTTCCCTACTCTGCTCTGTGAGCTTTGAGGAACTGACCCCTCAGAACAGCATCAAGAAAGCAAGCTTGCCCTCCAGCTTCCTGTTGGGCTTCGCTGATAGGAGGCACCACCAGGGAATTAAAGGAAAGACCACTGGGGATATTTATTCCCCTAGCTTTCCCTACAAGGTTATAGTGTTGGCTGTACCCATCGATCAAATTCCCTTATTCCTTCTTACATAGCTCTCTCTCCATGTTCTCGTAACTGCTCCCTCCCTTCACTGTCCAGGCCTCGGACTGGTCCCCTGTCAGCCCCAGGATGCTTCGCCATCCCTCACTGACATCCCTCTGCCCTGCTCAGACTTTACTAATAGCCCTCTCGTTAAACAGGATTGGAACAATCCCTTTAAACTCTCTTTAAAAAAAAAAAACAAAAAACCTTCTGCATGGGCCATCTGTTTCCTTTTGGAACCATGACTGATTGACATGTGAGCCAAGTTGAAAAAAACAAAGAAAGAAAAAGTCTTTGGTTGGGAATTCTGAACCCACAAAACAGCATTGTAAATTCTACTTTTTTGTCCTTCTGTGCCTATGCTATCCAGTATGGTAGTCACAAGCCACAAGCCATATGTGGCTCTTTCAACATTAAAAATTAAGTTAAACAAAATTTAAAATTTAGTTCCAAGTACTCACAAATCACCTCTGCCCAGTTGCTACCATTCTGGACAACACAGATACAGACCACTCACATATCACAAAAAGTTCTAGTGGACAGCGCTGCTCTACGCCCAAAAACCTTCTCCATGATAAACATAAAGATTAGTTCTACCTTTGGCTCTACCTTATCATCACAGGTGCAGCCCAGGTCGAAATCAGACTGCAAGTACACAATCCCTGGATAACTGGGCCTGGTGACTTCCTCGGGCATGGTTGGCCGGAAGGTGTTAGAACGCAGGAGGTGATTCAGACTTCCGTGGGTCCCATTGTTAGGCGCTGGCTTCAAGCCCAGGAGATCTGATGAGGAGACAGAAGCCAAGGGCTTGGTAAGGGTATTATGATGAGAAGCAGCAAGAGCCAAAACCACTCACCTTCCAAGGGTCTGAAAACTCTGAACACAAATCAGAATCTGATAAAACCAAATCTAGATAATAGTAGGCACTCCCTTCTTTCTCCCTGAACCATTCGAACCTGACCACGTGTTGCCCACAGCTTTCTGAAACAGCATGTTCATTGATGGATCACAGAAAGATGTTCCCCCCAAAAGAAAAGTAAAGGAAGCCAAAGAGCATCAGTGTCATGCCTTTCTGCGTTTCTAGGAAACTCCGCATCCCAAATTCTGAAATGAGTCTTATGATCAATAAAGAACCCCTGGCCTGCCCTTCAATGCACTCCACAGAAGTCCAGGGACAAGAGGAGGCTTTGGCCCAGTGCCCTGAAGGGCCGCTGTGAAATGAACAGGCTGATTTCATAGCAAGGGAGTGGTTGCCAAGCTTGCACACAGTGACTTGCCTAAGCTGAGAGGCAGGGCAGGGGACAGCTAGCAGCCAAGATGAGAAAAGAACCCAAGAGACCCGACTTTCAGACTCCCCCTTTAACCACCAGCCTGGCACTCCCTCACTAAATAGGAAAAGTTGTCCTTATGCAGCAACTACAAGTTCAAGGAAGAAAAATAATTAGGAGCACATAAATCGCTGGCTAGGATGCAAGCTGGCAAAATTTGAACTGGGCTGCAACACGAGAGATGGAGGTGGGAGCAAGCTCTGTGCAGGATTCTGGCTTCACCAGGTCTCTGACCGGCAGGCTCAAATTGTGATGCTGTTGGATCGGCCAAAGGCTGCCAACAGCAACACTATGAAAACTCCTCATTAGTCAACTGGTGGAGGAAGACAAAGAAGCCTTAGAAGGGAACGATATTCTGTCCTTCAAACCAATGGGCAAGTTACAGCATTATTTTTGCAGGGGGGGAGGTGATCCGGGAAAGAAAGACACCTCATTTTTTTCTCTGACATTGACAAAGTTCATAAGATAATGCAAGATTATTTCATTGGTTTTGATTAGTAAGTGACTTACCACACATCACATTGTAAAGTTCAATGTTTTCAAATGGAGGCACTTTAGTCTTATACTTAAACGTCGGGCCATAACCTACAAAAACCGTCTTCCAAAGATAAGAAAACAAAAACAATTAGATACCACTAATACCCAGTAGTAACCCTTGCCCTACTTATGAATACCACGTCACTTCTTTCACTCTTTCTTTCATTCCCCATTCATCCAAAGAATCGCTAAAACTCCTTTTCAATTCCCAGTTCAGTGCTCAGACCTGCATGCTGTTGACCTTGTTATCAAATCCGTGGTCTCCCTGGAAAAAACATTTTCCCGATGGCTTCTTATAAACATCCAGAGGTTTCCTACATCGAAACAATTATACAATCAGTCAGAATTTCGCATGAAATCACTCGGATAAAAAAGCCAATTTCAGTGCGCAAAGACTCTCCAAGAAGAGGTTTTGCAAGCCTATTTATCTCTGTTTTAATTGCATCATTCCTGTGGTGATCAAAAGACAATGCCCTTCATCCCTCCCAAGTGCCTCTGCTCGACAATCAGCTCAGGACAAATGCAGACCTCCGAACTGAAGCCATGGCGCCCTCCTCCTGCCTCAAGCTCACACAGAGCAAAGCACTTTGTTACCCTGTTCTGTCTGCCTATGAGCTTCAGCTCTGGGATGGTAAGATTCTCCCCTCTGGGACCATGTTTGCCCATTCACGTCTACAGACCCCTCACTAGGCTCATGCCAAACACATAGTAGGCACTTTCCACATATGCAGTGTTTAATCAGTGAATGGAGATCTGTGTTCTATAAAAATGTTTGCATACAACTTTACCTATGATGTAATACAGCAAAAAAGTACAACGAAGTGGTAAACTTAACAGAAATAGTAACAGGTCTGACAAAAGGCCAGCCTCACCTCAATACTTATCTCAATCCAGAAATAGAAAATGGAAACATTGCTCTCTATACATCAAAACCACTGGACCTTCCCCTGTGACAAGAAGACGACTTTTGCTTAAGTGGCATATATCATTTTTCCAAAAAACTTTCACGCCTCACAAATATTTTCTGAGTACCTATAGGATATGTCACACTGAAGTCAATTGCTTGGGGGAAAATAAAGTAATTAAATATTTGGGTCTCCTTAAAAAAAAAGTACTTTCAGCTTGGGTTAATAAGAAACGCACATATAATAACCCAAGAATGCAAGAGTTTAAAAGATTTACTGCTGGTTAAAATGTCTGGCTTTGGTCTCTGCCAATTTGCTAAGATCTCATCGTCTTTCATTTAGTTTCCACTCAACGATCAGGTTTAGTTCCTGAAAACCTACCAATGGCACCAAACTTGCTGTTCCTTCTAAGCCGCCCCATACACAAACATTCCTGCAGGGGACACATTCAGCCAAGCCATTCGGTCATATCTTTGCAACTTTTCCATGAAGACTCCTCATGTCTGTTCGAAATGATTTCATTAATCTCTGGACTTCATGCATCTCTTTGTAATCCTACATATTTAACTCTTTGTAACCCTCTGACAATAACAGAAGGCTAGTTAGGTATTTGTCAAGTGTCCTTCCATGTGTTACATGTGGATATAAGTTTCTAGAGAATGTACATGTTCTCATTCTCCTCTCTCCCTTGGAAAGTCATTCAAGCACCTAGCTAGAGAGCAGATAGAAGCTGGTCGGCTATTACTACAGACCGATTCTCATCACTTCCCTTAAGGAGAAAGTCAAACTAAGAGTGAGTAGAAAGAGGCTGCTGCCAGGTTCGGGTGAAGAGGGATAAACTTCCAACGATTAACGCTTTGGAAGTTTCAGAACTTTCAGAGGACAGGTTCTACAAAAGATTCCAGAGCAAGAAATGGTCTTTTCAATACCAAAGTCCTTTGTAGTCCAAGACAATAAATAAGCAACTGAAATAGTTAAGGCCAAATAAAACATGCCCACAGTAACAGAGGTTTTCAGATTAACAATATTTTCTGAACTCCTCTATAAAAATTGCTACAGGCTAAGTCTAGTCAACTGAGACCACATCAGTCCAGTGGTCTGTCACAAAGCAGTGTCCCAGTCACACTTTTGACTTAGGTTATAAAAATAGAGGCTAGAACGTAAATTCAAAAACTGAAAAAGAGACACCAAGACACTGAGACCCAGAAAATGGAAATGTACTGTCTCAGCGTTGTTTATCCAGCATACAAACTTTGGAAACAGTGAGATTTCTTCTTATGATGGCTGAGGACCTTATAGGCACTACTCCAGTTGCCAAAGAGCTCTTATGAAGATGAGAAACTGAGCCAGCCAATCCCAAGTTACCTTGCAACGTGCCATCTGCGGTCCACCAATAAATGGATGTCCTCAATTCTTCTGTTGTTGGCATAGTGCAAACGTTTGGGAAGGTGCTGTTTCAGGTAAGGTTTAAAGTGCTGATCTGGTTTTTTACACTGAAATATCAATGGAAATTGGACTTAAGATAGAGTCTTCTAGAAAAAGGCTTAAATTCTCTCTCTAGAAAGTTGAAGGAAGTTTTAAGCCAAAGAAAAGGTGGTTGGTGAATGAAAGGAATTTGTTACCCCTCTCCAATGATATAAACTGAAAACAAGCAGGTTCAAGGGGGACTAGGTAACTTTGGAGATGGGAGGTTATCAGAAGGGAGTGAGGTATTTTAAAGATATATTCCTCTCTCACCAAGACCGTCCCTAAGAGCAATTCAAGCTCCAAGGCCTTTCCCACCATCTTCAAGTCAAGGGACGGAGGTAGAGAGAAAAGGGAGGAGAACGCATATTCAGGCCTCTGTGATTACATCTTCATGTGCTTTTTCAGGTCCCTGTCCCAGATGGGGGAGTGATAGAACAGGGTGGTGGGCAGATCTGGCTCAGAGAGAGTGAGGATTTGTTTAATCTTCAATGACTACTTTTCATTACTAATGGAAAGATCAGATAGTGTCTGTTTGTATTACTGCCAAGACCATTAGGGAGCCTGCAGCTGTCCACAGGCCAGAAGGTTTGACAGCTCTGAAGAGAACAAACACACAGGATGCTGGGCAATGCGGAAAACGTTCCTCCCGCCCCACAGAAGAGGTGGACACAGGAGAGGAGCATGAGGACGCTGTCCCAGGAATAGAAGCTTGGTGACGTGCAATACTTACCGTGAGATTAGCAATGATGGCCTTGGGGTCATCTGTTTAAGGAAAGGAGAACATTTTCAAAAGAAGATGACAATAATGAGAGAAAAATCATCTTTTCAGCAAGAGACTCAATTCTTCATGTGGGGGAGGAGGTATTTAATGTTTCAGGAAGTGAAAAGCAGTTTAATAAGTGGAACAATTCATCTAGTAAATTTCCCTGTTGGGTCTGGGTCTCATCTTCCGCAAGGGAATTCCCCCTTCCAGAGTACCAAGATACAGCTAAGCAAAGGCTTCTTTAATTTCCCCCAGTACACTCTCTCTGGAGCCTGGATTTAGTTTATTTACAAGTTAACATCAGGAACTAAACTGAGCATTTGGGGCTTTTAATATAACTTCCTATTTATCTGCAGATCTTTGAAACAGATCATCATCCACTTCAAGATGAATGTCTAATCCATTGAGTTAATGCATTTTCTAAAGGGAGTTCTGTTTCCTTGGTAATGTCCTGCATCTAATTACATAGGTAGCTGCCCCTTCCAGCCATAGACACACACATGCATGCACCTCCTCTATTTTCACTACCAGCAAACAAAGGATATTTTAGTCAATACTCTGAACTGGCTAAAAGCAAAACTATGTAAATGATGGCTGTGTATAAACTGTGGACAGGATTATATTATCTGAAGGTTCCCCTTTTGGGGGGTGTGGGGAGAAAGAGGAGATTGTAGGTTGGTTGGACTTTGTTTTGTTTTTCAAAAAATTTGCTTTAGTCTGTTATTATAGAATCAGCAGCAGAGGAAGGCAGAGTTTAGAAGAGATACTAACTGTCACAGAGCAGCCCTCCCTGGAATATAAACATGAGGGGAACAGGTCATGTCTGCATCCTTTCCTGCCCTATCCCCAGGGCCTGTGCATAGTAGGCCCTCAGTGAACCTTTGCTGATAAATATAAATAAATATTCATTGAAAATGCACGAATATGCTTGCTTTCTGGTATAAGCACACACAATTCAAAGGCAGTTTTCAGAATCTCAGTTCTAAAGTATAAAATCCAAAAATAAAAGGTAGATTAGATTTCATTCGACTTCAATTGGGGTTAGATTTTTTACTTGCACGTTTTCATGGAAAGAAAATCAGTACAGTCAGAAGCCGTATGAAGACGTTTCAGTCGACAGTGGACTGCATGGACGATGGCGGCATGCCACGTGGCCTGGATGTATGGCAGGCTACACTATCTAGGTCTGCGCAGTGCATGGCCGCACAACAACAAGATCACCCAGCAATGGCTTTCTCAGAGCATGTCCTTGTTGCTCAGCAGTGCAAACTGTAATAATGGTGGCAGTCATGGTTAACTCACACTGTATCCACACCGTGTGCATGCTGTCTGTAAGAGCTCTGCAGGTACTTGCTCTCTGGTCATTCATGACAACTCTGGAAGGTAGGTGCTAGAATCCTCACTAAGCCAATGGGTGTTTAGAAGGTAGAAGGGTTTCCACATTGGGACCCCAGCACTACCTGAGCAAGCCACGCCCTGAACCCCTTCCCTCTGGGGCCTTAGACACCACAGCCCTCACCAGGACCAGAGGAAGCTCATGTTCTTAGATAATGAAGGAAAATAAAAGGCATGGGAGCGACAAATGCCTAAGTCCGTGTTTGGGACACCACTCCATCAGCTGAAGCACTGGGTCCTCTCATGCTAACTGCCCTCGCACTGTGTGAGGGGACGGGGCCCCCAGCACGGGGTCATGGTTAAGAGTCAGTGAATCTGGGTTTAAATCTTAGCTCTGCCACTGACTAGCTGGCGTAGTCTGAGCCAGTTTCTTCACTTCTCTGAGGCCTGACTTCTACCATCTGTAAAAGGGGATAAGAATATTTCTCATTGGCCCTGGCTGGTTGGCTCAGTGGTAGAGTGTCGGCCTGATGTGCAGGAGTCCCGGGTTCGATTCCCGGCCAGGGCACACAGGAGAGGCGCCCATATGCTTCTCCACCCCTCCCCCTCTCCTTCCTCTCTGTCTCTCTCTTCCCCTCCCGCAGCCAAGGCTCCATTGGAGCAAAGTTTGCCCGGGCGCTGAGGATGGCTCTGTGGCCTCTGCCTCAGGCGCTAGAGTGGCTCTGGTCGCAACAGAGCGACGCCCCGGATGGGCAGAGCATCACCCCCTGGTGGGCGTGCCAGGTGGGTCCCGGTCGGGCGCATGTGGGAGTCTGTCTGACTGCCTCCCCATTTCTGGCTTCAGAAAAAAATCCAAAAAAAAAAAAAATGAAAAGAATACTTCTCACGCAGTGATGGGAGGATTAAATATGGTGGTGTACATACCTAATGAAATATGACCACACCATCATAGCTCACATTTTCTTGGTTAGACTACATGCTAAACACTAATCTAAGTGATATGTAATCTCGTTTACTCTTCCCAACAATCCTTATTTTATAGATGAGGAAACTGAGGCAGATAGGGTTTTGGTAGCTCACTCAAGATCACAGTGAGCACCTGGCAGAGCAGGGATTTGAGCCCAGATGCTCTGTCACCGTTGTCTATGCTCTGAACCACTCACTCTCACGTCTCTCACAAAATGAAACGACACATACAAAGTGTTTTGTAAAGTTCAAACACTGACTTCTTTGGTAGTTATTATTTCTTCCTCCCAAAGCAACCCTCGCCCTTTTACATTTACTGAGGTCTCAGATACCTTCCCAAATAGATAAAAAGCTTTCTTGCATAAGTTTTAAAATGCAAATACCAACTCAAGAGGGACCCTAGTGACATGGACACTGTCTCTGGAGAGAACCTGCCCATCTCAAGTGAGCAGGGACTGGAGGACACAAAGGACAGAAAGGACATAAAAAAGAGAAGTCAGAAACACTGATGTTTTGCTGATTTTACAACATGGTCTTGTGGCAGCTCCCATTAGTGTTGACTCAGGAACATAGTTGGGGAAAAAACTCAATTTTCTAAAATGTTACGCTTATGGCCAATGGTGTCCTTTCTTTTTCTTTTTTTAATTGAATTTATTGGAATGACATTAGTTTATAAAACCATATGGATTTCAAGTGTACAACTCAACAAAAATGGTTGTTTATTCCCAAGGCTGAAACTTCTAAAGGCATTTTTCCCCCAAAATGCAGCATGTCTCCAATAAAACTGTGGACTTCTCAAAAACTAGTGGGCAGCACCTAAAACCTCTTAGCCCATACACTACCGTTCTTGTCAGTGGCACCTTATAACCTGAATATTTAGAACATCAGTGATAAGATTATTCTAGTTACTTCTAACCTTTCAAAACAGCTGCCACTTGCCAAGAGCTTAGTAGGCTCTCCTCCTGGGTTCTAACAATTGCTTTCAGGATGAAGAAACCCTTTCAATTGGACTCATAGGAACGTTCAGGGTCTGGGAGTGGTTCTGCTAACCCTGTCATGCACTCCCTGGTTTCAGCTAAAGACCAAGCTTGCACCTCTTGTTGAAAAGTACTTTTCTTGTAAACAGAAGTTTATGGTTATACACATGCCTCAAATGAAGTGTGTTTTCTACATGATAAAAACAAGAGCAAATATTTATACAATGCTTCCACATGCCAGGAACCCTCTAAGTGATACACACAGGCTCGTTTTCACAGCAACCCTCGGTGGTAGCTGTTATTATCATGCCCATGTTTCAGATGCAACATTGAGTTCTTAGTGTTTAAATGACTTGTTCAAGATCGCTCAGCTAAGAAGTTGCAGAACTAGGATTATTACCCAAGTATTCTGAGAAGCTTCAGCGAAGCCCTTACCTGTTCTACAATGTCACCACTCTAACAATTTAGTATATTAAGAATGGACTTACATTTTGCATTATTGCTAAATTTGGATCGAATTCTTCCTAGAGTTCCAGGCACTAAAGTAATATCATCCACATTAGTCAGGTAATTGCTCAAGAACTCGGTTCTATCACATGTGACATCTTCCATTCCTACAGGGAGGGAGAAAAAAAAAGGATTTTTAAGCAATCTTAAAATTAAAATCTTAACACAGTTACTAACTAAAGATAACATCCATCATCTCCTTAATTACTTTATAACAGCTTCATGCAAGCTTCTCACTCTCTTCTGAGATCTCTTAACTTGACTTTATTACATATTTTGATGTTCTTTATATAATCTTTTCACCAGACTTTGATTTAATATTATGCAGCATTAGAAGGTTCAAAATGCATCATCTCAATGATCATTTCAAGTCATCCAGCGAAAACAGCAAGGCAAAGGAAGTAACCATAATCCTTTTTTTTTTTTAGTCTATTTACACAGTCATTATGAAAAAGATCTATTCTTTTTTGTTCTTTCCTAGCTGGAGGTGGTGTAAATAACTAGAATATATAGTTCTGTGTCTCTTTTACAAAATGTCATTTTCCAGCTCTCTCTTTCTAAATATCTCCTGACTTGAGTACATAATTACCAGTCCCCACTCTGTCTCCACTGGTGGCCTTGGATGTTACTCACAAGACAATACTGGCAACAAGAGATGGGAAAGAAAAATGTCAGCCCCGATGACCACCCAAACTGAAAAACAAAATAATGCTGAAAACGAGTCGTAAACAATGTAATCAGCCAGAACAGAAGTTTAGGAAATGGAAGACAAAAAGAGTGTAAGAGAATTTTTTGAACCACAACAAATATCTCTCCCCATCCAAGACTTGTTTCCCAACTCCAACAAGGAAACTTTCTTGATCAGTGTTTAAAATAAATTAATAAAAACAAAAGCAAACTCAAGTCTTGGAATCATAGACTGTGGAGGCTGGTGGAGACCTTGATTGTCGTCTCAGAATTTATGAGATGACATGGAACTATGCAGGTTTATTCCACTGCTTTGCACAATCCGATAGGTACATGTTCTCTAGGGGAAAGAAAGAAGTGATTCTATGAAGGACTGTCCTGAGGTTTTGGAATAGAAAACTATAAACCAGAGTGGTCTGGATCTAGTAAAATTCAAATGATCATTTCTGAGATCTTCGATCCAGACCTCTTTATTTTTTTTTAATAAACAAATTAAAATGAAGAGAGAAATATCCCCAAATAACACAAGAATTATATATCTTACATTTTAACATTTAAAATCTCAGGAAGAAAAATAAAAACAATAAACAGTTACTATGTTCTACTATAATGTTAACCTAGGAAGGGAAAGTCTACAAGCACATATTAATGGAAGACTGGAAGGAGCTTCCATTTGTTACATTGCTAGGAAGTCACTCCACCTGAACAGTGGACCATTGCTCTTGCTTTCCAAGACTATATGTAAGGGGCTTCTGAAGCATCATCACCCTTCACTGTCCAGGCTAATTCCATGTAGGTGGTGTGAGTGTTTTTATTCTACAGATGGGCAGGCTGAGGCTTGGGGAGGTCACACAGTGTACACCACGTCAAATGGCTCTGACATAGAGCAGCACAATTTGGGCTCTGATAAAACTCATTCTTATCCCAAAGCCCACCACACTACCTGTTAAGTAAGAGATGCTGTGGTTTACTGAAACCAAAGCAATCTACTGGCAAAGCAAGGTTTTACTCTATCCAACACCTTTACAAGGCTCCAGCATGGGACTCACTGGGACCCACCTCCCTCTATACATTTGGTTCCAACATGTCACCCAAATGCTCTTGACACGTCTGGGTAACTTTAGTTGAATCACTGTGTCCCATGCTCCAAAGTCTCTGTCTTTTTTTGTGTGTATGACAGATACAGAGAGAGACAGAGAGAAGGACAGATAGGGACAGATAGGCAGGGAGGAAGAGAAATGAGAAGCATCAATTCTTCGTTGTGACTCCTTAGTCTCCCTAGTTGTTCATTGATTGTTTTCTCATATGTGCCTTGACTAGGGGGCTACAGCAGAGCAAGTGACCCCTTGCTCACCCAGCGACTTTGGGTTCAAGCCAGCAACCATGGGGTTCTCTCTATGATCCCATGCTCAAGCCAGCGATGCCGCACTCAAGATGGTAAGTCTCTACTCAAGCCAGCGAGCCTGTGCACTCAAGCCGGCAACCTCGGAGTTTCGAACCTGTATCCTCTGTGTCCCAGTCCAATGCTCTATCCACTACACAATAGGCCAAAGTCTCTGTCTTATCTGAAGCTCTCGCCAAATCAAACTATGGAGCATAATTTTGCAGAGGGTCACATTTAGTCTTTGCCAAAGCGCAAGTCAGTCCTACAGCCTTTTTATTTGTTTGTTTGTTTGTTTTTACCTTCTCATGGATCATCTAGAATATTCTGGAGTGAAAACTTCAGGCCCAGAGCAGAGCCTTGACTGGGGAAATTTGTCTTCATCTACTTTTAACAGAACTACTGAAGAGTCCACCAATTTTCCTCTTGCAAACCCTCTTCAGGAAGGGAGCAGCCCCGTGTTCCAAGGTCACTATTTCAGTCTGATAATTCTGGAATGCAGTGGCCACTTTCCAGAACTCAGCCTGAGCACTGGTGAAATAAGCATAATCTCAGAGGACCCCC
Organism: Saccopteryx leptura; assembly: GCF_036850995.1. Lineage (NCBI taxonomy): Eukaryota > Metazoa > Chordata > Mammalia > Chiroptera > Emballonuridae > Saccopteryx > Saccopteryx leptura. The sequence goes on from NC_089505.1 coordinate 355,372,712, forward strand.
TCCAGCCAGCCCTCTAATTATATAATGTTTATGATGTTCTTGATCACCTCAAAAAAGGAGTCATGAATTTTTCGACTTTATACAGTGATTTAGAAAAACTGCATTGTAAGCTGCTTCTTCCTCTCTCTCAACTGTCTTCTCTACCAGAGCAGCGTTCTCTGGTTTTCTTCCTGAATTCCCTCAGTGGATGCAGGGAAATAATTTCATTTGCATGCCACTTCTTTGACAAGAATCCTATCTCTCTGCTTCCTTATCATATTTAGATTTATTTTTCAGTCTCATAAACCCTGTGAGATCCTTTTGGGGATGTGGCTATCAAGGGTGGGGGTATTATCCTCTAATATGTCACATTCACAGAGGAAACTATTAATATAACAAGAAAATCACCGGGAACATTTTACTAAGAAGTAGATTTCTGTAGAAAGGCTTTTCCTGCAAAGAACAGGAGGATACAAGAAGTCCCTGGTTTTGATCCAAATGAACTTGGGGTCACCTCAGGTCATCTCATAGTTTTGAGTCAAGGCTTGGTATATCTTTCCCCCTCCTGATGAAATGGGGAAAGAGGTGAAGAACATGACCTGGGACTCAGAGGGAAAGAGTCCATTCTTTTCTTTGACAACATTAGTAACATCATCTATGAGTCTCCTACTGGCAAAGAAGAAGCAAAGCTTTACCATGGTCTCCAACAAAGATGACGTTGACACAGCGATGCAGCTTTAGTTGTTTCAGTCCGTCCATTAACTGCCCTACTGTTTTGTCAATTTCCCTCAGAGGATTTGTCATCTGGAAAAAGGAGAAAATTAGTCCCTTCAAGATTTTTTTTTTCTTTTCCTTTCAGTTTCTCATAGATCTTCTACTCCTAGAACATTCTGGAAAGAAAACTTCAGGCCCAGAGGCAGAGCTTCGTCTAGGGAGATTTGCCTGTCATTCTTAATGGAAATCAGGTCTAAGTACTTTATTTGTATCATTTCAAGAGTATAAAATCTCTCCTCATCCAATCACTTTTAAGAAACTTTGATATAAAAAAAATATAAGAAATGTAAAGGGCAACTCCTTTTTTAGAGATAGAATGCCTTTCTAAAATGCAACAATGTTCTTTAAATCCAAGAATTCTGAGAGTGAGCATTTAAAGTCAGGTAGATTATTTTAGTTTCTTTTTTCCAAGGAGATGTCACAGTAGGCTTTGGACCACAGAAAGAAGATGAAGATTAAGTGATTCAAAAGCAATTCTGAGGTTAAATGGTAACCTTCACTGGATTCTAAATTAGAACATCACTAACACAAAGCAAGCCATCCAATGTTCCAAGTAACTGTCAATTTCTGAGAACAATAGATTCTCAACAGAAGAACCTCTTCTGAGAAACAAGCTACTGCTGCTTAGTCTCTGTCAAACTGATTTTCGAGTAAAATAAGAAACTACAAGAGTCCTAACAGATAGAAGTGAACACCACTGATCTTGTTATAGAGGGTGTCTTACTTAACCTAACGAAAAGCAGAAACTCAGTTCTCTGAAGAACATTTCCAAAGCCTAAGCAACATTATCCATCTCCCATGTTCTTGCATCAAGTAGAAGTGCCTAGCAGCATGAATGCTCCCACATAGTACGAACCTCCCCTTCACATTCATCTCAGCAATGGAAAGGCTTTCATGAAACAGCTCGTCAAAGATTTCACAGCACTTTAGGTAAATTTTTCAATCTAGCTACAATTACACACATACACACAAGATGACCGAGATAAGAACAGAAGGGATCTGCATATCATTTTTCAGTCAGACACATAATATTATCTTCCATTAGCATCTTCTCAGATGACTCAAGACCTTTCCCCCTATCATGTTGTCCATAAAGCCAGTTGTCAACTTGTTTTTCTTCACGATGGGAGTCAGTATTTCAAATTCTGTCCCAAAGAGGAAATCATAAGTGAAAGGTTTCGGAATGATTTGGGCAGCACAATCTGAAGGGACTAAGAGGTGGGGGACTAAGTCGTATTTGCTTCTGAGAAAACAATGCTCTCTTCGAAGACCTTGGCCTAGATCAAGAAATACTAAATACACAACATAAATCTGACCTTGACAAAGCCTTACTTTCCTTTACTAAACAAGACAACTTAGGTAAAAGCCTGAACCTACTTCTTAGTGATCAGTTCAGACCGTCATAAATGAGACAGTACTGTGGAGGCATCTGAAGGTTTCAAGACTCTTAAGCTGTAGTTTGTTATGAATATACTGGAAAGACGAGGAAGTACTCAAGATCTCTATGTGAAAACCACACAATTCCATCTACCCATTACTTCTTCTTTCTGTCTCATCTATTCCCTTGCCTATAACCCAAGGCCTTTTCAGAATTCTGAAGGTACCGACCACAAATCTAAGCCAATTTCCCACTGAGCTCTAATGTACATTACCTTTGAGGATTCCCCCAACTACCCTGCTGGGTTATTTTCAAGAACCAAGGCTGAAAACAAACTATTGTAACAAATTCTATGAATAAGTAGAAGCAAAGCCAGTAGCACTCCAGCCTACACGTGAATACAAGTTTTAGAGCAACTAACTCTAAAGAAAGCAGAAGGCTCTTTTTTCCAGTCTTGCTACAAGTCCAGGAGCTTTTCACATCGGTGTTAACCTCTGCAGTCCCAGATTCTCAGGATTCAAAGCCAAGAATAAGGCACCAGAGTTTTGCTGAAACGTATTTGGCTGAATTTAAAGCCAACGCACTGAAAGAAACCTTCAACTCAGACCTGCCCGCCACAAAGCTTTGGAACAATAGGTCAACTTACTTTGTCCTGACGCGTTTCCACGGCATAATGATCCATCCTATGTACTTTTCTTCTTCTTTTCTTTGGAGGAGCAACTGGTTTTTCCTGTCTCCTCTTAGGGGTAACCTTCCTCTTAGGTCTCTTAGCCGGAGGAAGAGGTGAGCCATAACTACTCTCCTGTACTGGCGGATAGAGATGTCTGGGCTCAGAAGTCGTCTGTCCCTCTGGGTCAGGTAATAAAGCTCACACTTTGCCATGTGGGGTCATCAGAGCCTTAGTCAGAAAAACTAAGGCTCCATTAAGGGAGAAAAAGGTGGTCGGAGGGATTATCCAGGGATCTCTATAGAGAGAAGCCCCCCTAAGGTGATCCTGATGCTGCTGTTGCAGTATCTTTACTGACAACAATAACATAAGTTAAGAGAATCTCATCATGTAGGTTTCTTTTGGCTGAGGAGCCTTCCTGTTCCACATGGATATACCTGAAGGTGACACAGAATTCTGCGTTTCCAAACTCCTGTCTTAGGGAGACACTGGTCCTTGCTTATGAAAAGCTCTCCATTTAAAGAGTACTAGCTGAAAATAAAGTAGAATATTAGCCACATGGACATTTCAACGTGACAGTGGGGTTCATGTCAGTGGTTCCAATTCAGGATCGGATAGGTAGTTATTCACACCACCAACTATATCAAAGCAACTGTCACCTTTATTGGCAAGGAACAGGAAAAAAAAAAATTTAAACCAAGGGTGGAATAAAATACAAATAGTAAGTAATCCTCCCTGGTCATGAATGTTATTTCCATAAATCAGGACTTTCAGCAGCAGAGAGAACTTGTCAACTGACAATTTAAGTTTCCAGTACAGAGAAACTGTATACCATGAGATAACCATAAATAGAACTGTCTTCTTTTTATTATTTTAATTCTCTTGTAAAATTAGGTAAAATGTGAAAAGTCATCAAGATCTCTTCATCTTAGTACACATATCAAGAAAGAGTTGACTTACACTCTATCAGAAATCCCATTGGGGGGGGCATAGTACTATGTACCTTGTTTTGAACATCTATAGTGCAATAAAGGGCTGCATATAAACTGAGTAAGACAGACATAACCTTTTGGGACTTCCCAAATGCTGGGGATAACCAGCCCCCTGATTTGCTGATGGTGCAAAGGTGAATTAAAGCAGCAAGCTCTGCTGTCTACCTAGCTGATTTCTCTGGGTGGGACTGTCCGGAGAATCATTCAGATGCAGAGAGGGGCAGGAGGAGGAACAATGTTAGTGTATCCACAAAGGAGGCCATCTGCCATGCGGTTTCCCTGTTCCCAGAGCAAGCGACTGCAAAGGTACCTTTTGGTCTCATCCTCTCTCTCTGGCAGAGCGATTGAAAGACATAGCTCCACAGACCCTGGTTGGCTTTGGTTTTTTTTTTTTTTTAAGGCTTCTAGTTTTAGGCAATTCTCCATAGAAGAGAAGCAGAAGGAAAAAAAGAAGGCTTCCCATTTCATGGTCACCAAATCCATTCAGCTAGAGCTCAAGTCTGCCCATCAGACACCCAGCCTTTTTGCAAGACACCTCAACATTCCCAAGACGCTGAAGGCGGGCCCTTCTAATGGTAGCGGGTTAGAAGAGCAGCAGGAGAACAGGATTTAGCCAAAATGAGTTTTCATCCAGTGATTACAGTGCAAGTACTTCCTTCTTCAAATGTTAGAGGTAGACGGAAGCTAAGTATTCACTGACCAGCCATACTTTAGTCTGACTTTAGAAGATTTAGCCTGAGGTTAAGAGGATGGGAGGGGGAGGGGCAAATTTCCCTGCTTTTCAGAAGGATACTTTGCCATCTGAAGGTTGAGTCACTAGTCAGCCAAAGCTCTGCCTCTAGGCCTGGAAGAGCAGCCGAACGAGGGGTCACAGAGAAAGCATAGAGAATCAAAGAGAAAAAGATTGCGCCAATAATCAAAAGCAAGCATTATTTCTGAACATTCACCATTACACTATGAAACCAGGAGCAATACACCATTTCTTGAAACTATCAGCCCCATGTTTGGTCATCTAATTGAATAGCCTTTGCGAATTGTCCTGGAAAAAAAAAAGTATACTCAAATATTAAGCAAGAAAGTATAAACTTCAACTGTGTGGTATGTAGCACATAACATCTTGCTAAATTGAATCATTTCAATGGAATTTCAAGTGCAAGATATTTTCTCATTGATGGAAAACACAGCATGTAACTGATTTAAAAAATAATATTTCAGCTACTATAATCTTTATATGCACAATAAATGTATATGATGGATGTCTACGTATATAAACCAATTAGTCTACAACAGAAAAGAGGTTTTGCTAGCTTGCTTTGGTTTTGTGTTTTAGAAGTATCAACTATTTTTTTTCTTTCAGTAAAAATAAGATTGCTAGCACCAGATAAAAAGTGGTTGACATCTGAAAATATCCTTTGTATTAGGAGAAGAAAGTTTTCCAGGCTGTAATTACGGAAGACTCATTTCAAGATATCTAATCAAGACTACTTTACCCAGTCAATATGTGAGAATACTCCTGTTATAATAAGTATTAATACTAAAAAAAGGAGAAAAAAAAAAACCAAAGCATGCATGAATACTTCCAACTCTTAATTCAAAAGTTGTACAAGAAAAATCGCCATTTGTACATTTATGAGCAAACTAAGCATACAACCATCATTACAGCAAATTAAAGCATACTATATTATACCTCATTTATCATTGCTCAGTACTTAAAAAAACATTGTGGTTTACTTCTTAAAACACACACACACATACACTTTCACAGAAGGAATTATAACTGAACTACATACATTTAGAAGTCCAGAGAGGTTCGTTGACAAAGAATGTTTATTATGAAGTTATATAACTTTTAAGGAAATGAGGATTATAAGGGCTTACTGGAAAAAGCCAAGTTTTGACATAAACTGTTCTGTATAATTTGAACATAGTTATTAACTAAGCACTTTCCTTATCTCCTGGACTGAAAGAGGGATAAATAAATTCCAAGGGAAGAACCCTGGTCTGGGCATGAGAAGCTCTGAGGTTCTATCTCTAAGTTCACTTACCAGCCATCACCTCGAATAGCCCCAAGCCTCTTTAATATCAGCCTCCTGCTTTTAAAAGAATGGTTATACTGCCTGACCAGACGGTGGTGCAGTGGATAGAGCGTCGGACTGGGATGCGGAGGACCCAGGTTCAAGACCCCGAGGTCACCAGCTTGAGTGTGGGCTCATTTGGTCTGAGCAAAGCTCACCAGCTTGGACCCAAGGTCGCTGGCTCAAGCAAGGGGTCACTCGGTCTGCTGAAGGCCCACCGTCATGGCACATATGAGAAAGCAATCAATGAACAATTAAGGTGCCGCAACAAAAACTAATTGATGCTTCTCATCTTTCTCCGTTCCTGTCTGTCTGTCCCTATCTATCCCTCTCTCTGACTCTCTCTGTCTCTGTAAAAAAAAAAAAAAAAAGTTAAAAAAACAATAAAAAAATAAAAGAATGGTTATATCAAATTGCCCTCCCCCCCAGCAACAAAATCTCTATTTTGCCAATGCCACAGGGTCTTTTAGGGGATATTATTATCTACACAAAGTTAAACCTTTAAATAGGGCACATGGAACTGCTTAGAGGTTGTTGTTTTTTTTTTAACATTTTTAATAAAATGTGGTTCTTTCTGTTCACTTTAATCTCCAAGAAAGTCATCCTAAAGATAAAACAGCCACACTTGGCGCTGGCAAGAATAAGATTGGTGTTTCGTGTATGCAGATGTCTCTCCCATTTTATCATTTGTGTTTCATAATCGTGCAACACTGGTTAAACATCAAAGGGTTAGAAAAAAGAGCACCAGACTTATACGACTTCAGTGATTTAAGGCAAACTAAGAATGCTTTTAAATAGCCATTAGTTTCCAGTGCTTTAAAAAATCACCACTGACTTAACGTTAAAGCTTCAGAAATACTCACGGCCCTTTGGTATTTACTGTCTTTACTTAAATATGCTGCATGTTGCTCAAAAGTACTTAAAACAAGTATTATCCGTATTATAATTATCCTACTTATCCTTATGCTGAACACAGGGAACTAAATTATAGCCAACAGTGTTGTCATGATCTAACAGGGAATTGAAGTCAATTTCCATCAACAAAAATTTTGAAATTATTCTCATCCAGAATCATATTTTAGTATGTTGGTATAGACCACACCACCCTTGTAAGAAAGCGTAGTGGGAAATATTTAAAATATTAAAAGGTTTAGATTTGTCAGCTACATGGTAGTTTAAAATGATATGTGCTAAAATGTTGGAGGTCTTTCATCTGAAAATGAAAGAGAAACATAATAAAACATCACCATCCCTTTCTTCCCCTAAATTTGAAGTTACGCTGGCTACTTACTATCTTACAAACAGATTGTCTTCTAGTAAGATTCCTTAGTGTCTGATAAAGGGTGACACCCTGCTCTGCTAACCAGATTCATTGAACAATATTTCTCTCAATTAAGAATTTGTTTGGCCTGACCAGGCGGTGGTGCAGTGGATAGAGCATCTGACTGGGATGCCGAGGAGCCAGGTTTGAGATCCCGAGGTCGCTAGCTTGAGCGCGGGCTCATCTGGTTTGAGCAAAGCTCACCAGCTTGGACCCAAGGTCGCTGGCTTGAGCAAGGGGTTCCTCGGTCTGCTGAAGGCCCGCGGTCAAGGCACGTATGAGAAAGCAATCAATGAACAACTAAGGTGTCGCAACGAAAAACTGATGATTGATGCTTCTCATCTCTCCCCGTTCCTATCTGTCTGTTCCTATCTATCCCTCTCTCTGACTCTATCTCCGTAAAAAAAAAAAAAAAAAATTGTTTGCCTTTTGGAGGGAATGGTTATGTTCATACTCTCAAGTGGGGCAATGGTTTCACAGGTATATACTGATCTCAAAATTTATCAAATAAAAAGGTGCCCAGGATTTTAACACATGCCCTGCTAAGGCTGGTAGAGCTGTCTAGATGATCTACTCTGAACCGCATAGTCATTTTAAGGGAATTAAATGCCAGTTGCAATGTTTTATATTGCAGTTTTTACGTCCTTTTCATTCCTGTCCCAGTGTTGGGAAAGGTCAACCCTTCTCCACCCTTCACCTTCTGAGTGAGGCCTGCAGGGCTGGACTGTCCCTTCCCATGAACACCAAGTCTAAAATATATTTGAATAGCAAATCAATCTGAAATGAAATTCCTGCAAAAGAAATAAGTAAGTTGAAGATTTTTAGAAACCTTTTTAGTGTAATTCTTTGACAGTGAACCTTTCAGATACATATATCCCAACAGACTTTGTACAAATCACGAAATAGAATGACTACATCAGGTTGCTCAGGGACACAGGTTCTCCTTGGGAAAATGATAAGCTACTAACCTCAGGGCCAAAAGGGCCATATTTGTGTCCAGAGAAATCGGGTTGCTCCGAATAGAAGGCATACACGGAAGGCCTGTGGGAAATTAGGACGGTTCAGAATTTCCCCAAACCACACATAACAAAGAACACCAAATGTCCCTGCAAATTAACCCTTTGAGTAGTGAGTTTTTTGTTAACCCTTTGAGTGAGGACGTACATGAACGTTTGTACTACTCAAAGGGTTAAAAAAAATCCTCTCGTATCAATTAATCTCCCAACTGCTATTAGTCTTACCATGAAAAACATCACGCCCTATGTGTTTTTGGTTTGGTTCATTTGGTTTGGTTTTGTTCAGTTTCTACTACTTCTACATCCACCATTCCCAGCATCACCCCCACCGTGGTAGCGCCTGGCACCAACTTCAGGCATCAAGCATGACAAGTGAAAATCTGCACACACACTCAGGTCTTTGAGCAGCAGGATAATAGGGCCCAGTGACAATTCACATAGGCCATGCAACCCGCAGCCTGAAAGATCAAGTCCAGTAAAATGAAAAGCCAGTCCTAACGCTTCCCCAGTCCTTGGGATGCTGTAGGTCTATTCATCAAAGCCAGGGACCCCTTAAACTCTGAGGTAGTGGCCAGGATCAACAGCTGTAGTATGCCATGTAATTAAATGCTCCCCAATAACTTACATCAATTGTATCCTTCGTAGAGAAGCAATATTTAAGACTAAGAACCACAAAACTTTTAGAACACTGAGCCTGGGCCGTGCTTCTATTTCCATCTATACAGTTTCTCACCCAATTCTGTCCTAAGATTAAAATATACTGAAGAAAAAAAAAGAGAAAGAAACAATACCTTTCGTTGTCTGGCAGGGTGAGCCACTGCAGTATGGTTAATATTCTCCGCTCATGAGGGATGACCCTGGAGGGCAAAACAAGCAAAGCATGATGGGGGTTTTGTATGGTAATAACAAGCAAAGCATGATGGGAGTTTGGTAGGGTACCAAGCAAAGCTTGATGGGAGGTTGTGTGTCTGCAAATTCCAACCTGATAAACATTTGCTCTTGCTCCCAGGTCATGTGCTCTCTCTCTGTTTACCACCATCTGTTTGCATTTCCTTGTCGTAAAAGGGCCTCGTTCAATCAGTGTTTGAACTACCATTTGCGATGTATTACATTGCTCAGCCACAGAGGAAAAGACTGGAAACTCTGATTCCCAGTCAAATGAGGAACCTGCTTTGCTGATCAGAGACTCTTCTGCAGGCAGAAAGGATCCCAGACTCAGAATCATTGCCAGTTAGTGGGTAAAGCTGTTAGCTGTGGCCACAGAGGGTCCAGGATTTACATCCCAGATCTGCCTCTTGAGGGCGGTGTGATCTTTCTTGACTTCTAGGCCTTTTTTTATTTCTTTTGGCCTCAGTTTACTGACCTGACTGGTAAAGTAAAAATAATAGCAAAACACACTGCACTGATTGGCTGCAAAGATGAAATGAGACAAAACAGGCAAAGGGCATGGCGAGTTCTATCCCATAGTAAATACTAAAAAAAAAAAATTATTAATGGTCAGAATTAGTTATCATTCTATCTTTAAGCAGATACATGCCTTTAGAAAGAAACCTGAAACTTGAAGTTCCTTCTGTATAAATAAGGGGTTTAGAAAGGCATTCTTGAAATTCTCTTCTAGATCTATAAAAATCTATCAGGAATGGGCACATATAATTATGAGACTGACAGAAAGGGTATAATCTTCATCCGCAATGACTTTTGTGTTTAAGTCTCATTCTTCTGTTGAAATATAATTACTCTAAATCTGGCATCGCTGTAAGAGCTCTTGGCTAACGTGCTAGCGCTGTATCCTTGACTGAGTTACATGAAGATGCTCACAAGCTGAGTGATGTCTTTATTTACAGGGACATTTGCTTATGCTTTCCTGCTCCTCCATCCAGCACTAGGCATTAGAGCATGTTTATGATGAAGTCAAACTGAAGTCCAAGTTTAACAGTGGTTAGCAAAAAACTACTGCGGCCGAGAGTGAACTCGAGTGTAAACTGTGGTCTTGGGTGAAGATAGTGTGTCGGTGTAGATTCGTCACTTGTAACAAATGTCCCACTCTGGTGAAGGATGTTGATAACCGGAGAGGCTGTGCCTGTGTGGAGGTGGGGGGTGGGGCTGGGTAGGAAATCTCTGTGCCTACTGCTCAGCTTTGCCATCAATCTACAACCACTCTTAAACACTATTCAGAATGTTGGGTGAGTTATTTAAACGTTTACTCCTTGCGGATGTGAGCAAGAGAGAGCAAGGAGAAAGACAAGTTTTCAGAGCCATGGTAGAAGGCTGGCGCTGACAGGATCTCTAATCAAACCTCCCCATCCCACCAGCTCCAGCCTTCTCTGATGGAGTAGGGATTTATCCCTCCTCTGGGTCCCTGTCTAAGACTATCTTACCAACCCCAAAACATCCTGTTTAACATAAAATGAATTCTAATTTAAACAAATTCCAGTGCTATTGAATAAATCTGACCCTGTTTATTTTATCCTATAATTGAATTAGAAGCAGGCATAGCAGTCAGGTTAATCGCTTAAGATATTTAATTCTTCAGTCTTAGAAATCCTCTGTATCTGAACAAAGTAATTACATATTTTGAATTCTTTCCTAACTTAAAAAAGAAAAGTGAATGCCTTTTCCATTTTATCTTACTTCACTAGGTACCTTCCAGCTGTTTGATTTTATGGAATTGGTGTTAAGTCACAAAAGCGGACTCTGCCGAACTCGCTTGATGCTAATGGAAAAATACCGTACTTCCCTCATGTATAATATGCACCTTAATTTTGGGGCCCAAATTTGAAAATAAAATGTCTTACATAAATTATTGAAGTCAAGTTTTATTCATCATAAAATTCATACAAGCGCAAAAAAGTGGGAAATGCAAGTAAAAAATCTACAGCCACTGTGTAAGACGCACCCAGTTTTTAGACCCCAAATTTTTCTAAAAGGGGTACATCTTATACATGGGGAAATACGGTTTGTGTCAAGCTCAGAATGCTCTCACCCTTTAACCCTTCCCTTGGGTGGGGTGCTTGACCAGTAGAGAAAGGCAGGGAATAAAAGCATCAGCTCTAAGGTCAGATGGTCTGGGTTTGAATCCTGACTCTACATGTGTTGGTGAGGAGACTTTGACAAGCTACCTAACCTTTCTGTGTCTCTCTAACATGATGGTAATAATATTACCTATCTCCTGAGATTGTGGTAAGGATTAAAAGACATAATATGTATAAAGCACTTAGAATAATGCTTGGCACATAGAAAGAGTTTAGAAAAATGTTGGCTTTTATCATTATGTACTGGATTCACAGGTCTCAAGAGAAGATACACTCATTTATGAAATATTTTTTAAAAGCTTATTATGTTCAAGGCATTTGTGGAGATACAAATAAAGATATAAGACACTCCTATCCCCCAAAAAAACTATTACAGAGGAGTCACTATTCTCTGCTTGGAAAGATAAGGAGGTCATTACATTTTCTGGGCAGGGACTGAATGTGTGTGTGTGTGTGTGTGTGTGTGTGTGTGTGTGTGTGTGTGCGCGCGCGCGCGCGCGCGCTAAGATAACAACATTGGAGGTCTGAGTATTCATCCTAAGTGTGACTTTGGGCACATTTTACCTCTCTAAGCCGTAACAGTGTTCCAATCTCGAAAATGAGGTATTAGACAAAGTGGTCTTTAAATTTCTTAGGAGTTCTAGATTACCTTTATGAAATAACCACAGACCAAAAAGACACGGCCCTTTCCCATCAGTGTTTGAAATACAATTCAGAGTCATCACAGCCAAATTTGACAAAGGAAGAACACACGTCCACACAGAAAGGGAAATGGGGGCATGCTGCTGCCTTGACCATCACTGATTGAAAAAGAATTTGTCCTGAGACCTCAGATCTCACACCTCACATAGTAGGCATGGTTTAAAAAAAAAAGAAAGGAAAGAAAGAAAGGAAAGAAAGAAAGAAAGAAAGAAAGAAAGAAAGAAAGAAAGAAAGAAAGAAAGAAAGAAAAGAAAAAAGAAAGGAAAAGAAAAGAAAAGAAAAGAAAAGAAAAGAAAAAACACTTCTGTTAGCAGATGAGGTATTTAGTGATAAACAAATTATCTTAAGATCTATATAGCCATTATCTGGTCAATGTTGAAAGATATAATGTGAACAAGAACAATAGCATTTATTTGCTGTTCTCCTACTAAGCACTTTAAATAAGTTAAATCACTCTACCTTCACAACACCCTATGATGATGATACTATCACTCCCATTCAAAGGTGAGGACACTAATTTACTGAGAGATTAAGCCACTTGTCCAAGGTCAACAAGTGGTCTATTAAGTGGCGGAGCTGTGATTAAAATCAATCCAAACAATCACATACAAAAAGAATTACTGCCCTTGGGCATGAATTGACATTAAAAAAAAAAAATGCCATGGAGCATCAGCTGAGGATAATTTTGAAATGAAGTACAATCACTTAAAAAGTAAGAATAATTCTAGGTCGCAGTACAGAAAGAACTACGTTAAAAAGATGGCCTTCAAAGTCTATGGTTTGAATCTGCTTTTAAATTTTAAAATTTTCCAAATGTACTTTGTGTAGGTTTCCTTGACACATACTCCATTAAATAACTGGAAGTATGATCATGTTTTTATTGTTGCAAAACTATTTTTTTAAAAAATGAATCCAAGTCACTTCCAAGATAGAGAGATACAAGAACAATGGTCTGAGAAGCAAAGCAAAACTGCCCCTCAGAACCAGAACACTGGGCCTTTTCAATGAAGCTTTGGAGCAGTTTTGGGGATAAGGGTGGGACTAAGTATTAATTATGCTGTTAGCTCCTCTCCATTTTGCCAGGTAAATACGTTGTCCAAAAGATGAAATCACTTCTGTTAGCATTTATGACAGTAAAGGGTCCAAAAAAAATGTAATGCATATGATTAAATTGGTAAGTCAACAAGCCATCGACATGAAGTGGTATCACGTCTAACATGCACACATGTATTTTTCAACTCAGAGAACCTCTTTTTACAAAAGCGGGGAGGAGATAAAATACTTTTAAAGGGATATTCTATCTTAGTTTCAAATCACCAAACCCAATTTCAACTTAGGCATTCAAATTTGAAAAAGCAACTTTTAATCCTGAATTTGGAGACTATAAACAGCACCATTCTGGAGTCGTTTAAACCTAGGATCGTTGTCAGCACACTATGATTACTGAATAGTCAGATTTTTGTTAAGGAGTATGGGGCAAACATAGAAACAGCTTTACATGGTTTTAAAAAAAAAATAGAAAGAACATCTCAGCTGGGAACAAAATCCCCTTGGAAGTTGAAACAGATTCCTTTTCTTACTAAGGGCCTTAAACATAATCAACATGTTGACACTTTGATTAGGTAAGTTTCTTCTATTTTATGAACGTTAACTACTAATCTCTCCATCACCTAAGTGGGGGAGAGCAGTGGTCCCATTTTTTTAATGAGGTAAATCCTGAAGATTGGTGGGAAAATGGGGTGAATACAGAGGCTTCCCCTTGTCTCCTGTCTGGAATATCCAACCTCTAGACCACCACATCAGCCTGAAACCACACTAGATTTTTAAAGTCGTGAACCAAAATAAACATAGTATGTCATAATAAATGATAATACAAACCACCACCATGAATAGTCTAAGAGAAATATACATTCCCTGGGCAGTAGGTTAGCAAAAACCTATCAAAGGAGATAGAAAACTTTAAAGAATGAATAGAAGAGAAATAGAAGATCTTCCTTACATTCTCTTAAGAAAATGTGGGATAAAAGAGAGATACAAGAGAAAGAGGGGAGGAGGAGGGGAGGACAGAGACAGGACCTCTGGAAAAAATAACTGGAAGGTTATGCTGCATCAGAAAATATTCCTAAATTCAAGTACTTCCACATTTAACTGAAATGAAATAAAGTCGAATCAATGTGACATGCATGGAATCGTAAGTGTGATTTCACAAACATGGACAAAAATAAAGGTAACTTACACAGACCAGAAGAATGTCCCAGCTTTCACCCCTTGCTTGGTGGCTGTAATCCATAGCTAATGAGGAAAAATATAAGAGGCTTACAACATGTTCTGAGTTTGGGTCAAAAAAGAAAAAAAAAAGTTTTCAAATAGATTAGAACAAGCTAGCATATACCTTAACCACACCATAAATTTCACGTTATTTGCAACCATATTTTTTTCACATCTGGAAATCAGAATCATTATTTCCATAAATGTTATTTGATATGTTCGCTGCAAAGGCTTTCAAAAGCTCCGCTGTGATTCTAGTGGCATATTTAAAAACTCTGATGTCAACTCAAAAGTCTCTTCTGTACCTTTCTTGTCTGATTCTTGTTTCGAACATCACACTTCTATGGCAGAATTCTAACCATCAAAGGACCCAGGAGTGGACCATATGTTTCCTTTACTATTGAAAACCTACACAGGAGAATCCCAATTTGGCACACAGATGTCAGGATCTTGAAGACCAGCTTTGTCTTGTTTTGTTTGATACGAGGTGAATGAAAAGGGGAAAATATTATTTTTTTTATTCTGGATTTTCCTTTGTATCTTTTACTTAGCCTGTTGGTAAAATGGAATTTTCAGAATAAGTTCCCGGAATAAGTTAGCTGAACCAAGCATTTCATTAAAGCTTTTAATATATTCTTCCCAGCATATGTCATGAGAGGCAGAAGATAGGGCAGTGAAGAACTCGAGTTCTGCAACGAGACAGCTGTCTTTTAAGTCTTGTCTCTGCCATTTACCAGCCACCTGGTCCTCCAGCAAATAACTTAAGCTCCCTGTGCTTCAGTTTCCTTTAAAATGAAGATAATGTTACCTAACACATTTGATTAGTCTAAGCCTTAAGGAGTTAATACATTGAAAGTCATTAAAACCGCGTCTTAGCATTTGGTAAACGCATGACCAGTTTTTATCTTAATTATTGTGCAATAACGGAAACAAAGATCATCCAGTTATTCTAGGAACATGAAAAACAACCTAGGATGGTCAGTGTCCCACTGAAGAGAAGTTTGTGAGAAGAAACCCACTCATTCTCTTTGGGAGGCAAACAGGAAGAAGACATGTGGCTTGTTTGTTCTAAGACCGAAGCAGAAATGGTCTAGGAATTGCAGCCGCTCTGTTTTCTGGTTTCATTGCATCCAGACTTTGAGAGTGTCTTACTGACTCCAGTGAAAACCCCTGGTTTTTGTGATCAAAGGGGTAGTTGGAAGGTGTAAAGTATGGAGGAGGTTGGCCTTGGTTTTAGAAGGGTCAGAGACGTCTGGCCTGGGAGAGTACTGCAAAGGTCCCCTGTTCTTTGGGAGGGACTGAAAATCCCTACCCTCCTAATCACAGCTGTTACAGCTGGTGAGTGAGGTATGGGGCAGGCGGGCATATGCACCCTCTCAGATCCTGGATGTCATGGAAGAGGTGGGGTCCCATTGGAATGAATCGGAGAGATAAGGATCTCAGATGGCTCCAAACACCATTTCAGGGTTTGGTCTAGAGTATATTTCCACCTTATGTACAAACTCTGGCATGCTCAGGTGCCCAAGCCTAGGCAGGATTCAAAATGTGTATGATGGGCCCTGGCCGGTTGGCTCAGTGGTATAGCATCGGCCTGGCATGCAGAAGTCCCGGGTTCAATTCCTGGCCAGGGCACACAGGAGAAGCGCTCATCTGTTTCTCCACCCCTTCCCCTCTCCTTCCTCTCTGTCTCTCTCTTCCCCTCCCGCAGCTGAGGCTCCATTGGAGCAGAGATGGCCCGGGCACTGGGGATGGCTCCTTGGCCTCTGCCCCAGGCGCTAGAGTGGCTCTGGTCACAACAGAGCGACGCCCCGGAGGGGCAGAGCGTCGCCCCCTGGTGGGCAGAGCGTCGCCCCCTGGTGGGCGTGCCGGGTGGATCCCGGTCGGGTGCATGCGGGAGTCTGTCTGACTGTCTCTCCCTGTTTCCAGC
This sequence comes from Saccopteryx leptura, assembly GCF_036850995.1. Taxonomy (NCBI): domain Eukaryota; kingdom Metazoa; phylum Chordata; class Mammalia; order Chiroptera; family Emballonuridae; genus Saccopteryx; species Saccopteryx leptura. The sequence continues at coordinate 355,388,843 of NC_089505.1, forward strand.
TTCAGAAAAATACAAAAAAAAAAAAAAAATGTGTATGATGGAATTTCATTCAGTCATGTTCCAGCAGCTCCACTAGCAAGAAAATGCACTCAAGTCAAGTGCTGGACACCCCCCTGGACACAGGTGCCTGGTGTTAAGTGATTGATTTTCATACTTACTTTAATTTCCAGGGCACCACTATGCTTAGGCTAACAACCTCCTCGAAAATTCAGTGGCTTGCTTTTTTTTCAAGAAAGTGGTGCTCGGTGATATTTGGCAGATAGGAAATGTGAGATCAATCTGGGGTTTTCTAGTGGATCTTATCTTATTTTTTAATGTAATTTTGTCAACTGATGACTCTGCACTTTCAAATGTTGTGCTGTGGAACACATGCTGATGTTGGTGTTATCTAGGCAGCAGGAAACCCTATAAATAGCTTTTCGCTCAGTAATACTCGAGTGCAAAGGTTCTCAGAAGCAGTCTTTGCAGTGGTGCAAGGAGAGAGCGGATTATCCCAATGCCAAAGTCAGGACGGTTTGTTCCTTATACTTTTCTGTACTTCCCCCAATTAACAGCGTTGTAATCAGAAAAAAATTAACTAATTGTAGAAAGAGATGTGCACTATGAAAACAATAAAAGTTCAAAATTTTAATTTCTTCTCATAAAAATAAAAGAGGAGCAAAATATTTCTCTCTGCTTCTTGGTAAACATCATGTTGACCATATTTTCTAAAAGAAAATTGGCAGCACGGTCAGAAAAGTGCAAAAAGGGAGAAGTAAGAGAGAACACTTGAAATCTGAAAAAACATTTAAAAATTTCAAATGAGAGGATTCTCACAGTAACGAAGCCGACCGGTCAGGTTTAGCAAATCGTACTAGACCGAAGAATGAAGAAACTTCTTAAGTTAAATCAGACCATAAGCAGCTATAAAAGGCCTTTGCAGGTCATATGTATTTATTATATTTCAGAAGTCAAATCTAGTAAGTGCAGAGAAAAAAAAGCATTAACTCATTGGTCCAAAAAAGGAAAAACAAAAGGAGAGAGAGAGAAAGAAGTTCCAAGTTCCTTGTTAATTCAGAGAAACAGAATTTTGATTTCTCTGAATCTGAATGTAACATAAATTTTCTGAGATTAGTAAAACAACACAGCTAAAAAAAAAAAATTAAAAAAAAACAATGTGCTAAGACAGTGGGTTTGGACACACCCAACTTTCCCCCAAATATGTCTTCCGTTGCTCGCTTTATCTAGAGATAAGGTTTTCAACATGTGTGTCCTAGAAGTTACAGTTTGAAAGGGGGACAAAGGGGAATAATAATGTACCTTCTGGATATGGTGTCAGGGGAATAAAAGGAATAAAAGTTTTCCCTCTGCAACTCTAGGACTGAATTTTCACATTTGAACATTTTGAACAAATTAAATGAAGGGTGTAGCTGTGGGGAAAGGGGAACAGTTTTGAAAAAAGAACATACACATAAAACATTTTTTAAAAACCTGAATCACTGCTGTAGGCTTCCTAGCAGTTCTTTGCAGAGAGATGAGTCCTTTGCATTCAAAGGCATAGAACTCGGATAAGTAGAATTCTGGGAGCCTGGAAGGGTGGGTGGGGCCCCCCCAGTACCAGCAGGTGTGAATGAATCATTGAGATTCAATAATCAAACCAGACTAAGGATGTGAAGGTTGGTGGATGGCCGGGCAGAAGAGACTGTGAACCAGCCTGGCTCCTTCCAGGTGGGCAGAGCCAAAGGAGATGAGTGACAAACTACAGGTAGGAAGCACAGGTGAACAGACCTCCCGTGGGAGTGCAGAATGCATCAGTCCAAAGCACGGTAGTGGGATGCCTACACGTGTCAGGCTGTGGGTTAGGTCCACAGAATAATGAAGTAAATCAATCAAGGCCCTGCCCCCATGGGGCCCACTATCTAAAGCAGACATATGAGTAATGTCAAAAAGATATGATCAAATTTATGATAGAAATAATGTGAAAATCCAAAGGAGGGTCCCTGAGCTGAGCTGGGCCGGAGGGCTCAGCGTGAGCCACACAGGGACAGCTACTTCACCTGAAATGTGAAAGCTCAGTAAGAGCCTGACGCAAAGGGGCCAGGGAAGCAGAACCAACCGTCCTAAGCGCGTTAAGACGGAGTCAAAAGAGAAAGAAATACAGATTTCTAGTCTGTGGAAAAGAAACAACAGAATAAAGAAAAGATCAAATTTTCCTGAAAAGAAAGCAAGGCCTTCCATTAGCAGGACAGTGAAACAGACAAAAAGAGGTAGTAGGCAAATGACTTGCACATTCTATCAAGCCAATTTCTTCGGCCTGGAAGTTCGCTCCTAAAGTCACTCTTCTCTTTGCTCTCTCTTTCCTGTGTTTTTATATTACAGTGACTCACGAGGACGGCCTCAGGACCAAACAACAGCAAGCCTAGCAACTGAAGAAATGAGGAGAATGTATCTGCTCCTCTCCGAAATGCCTTCCTCCAGAAACTCAGGCTTTAGAAGACTTGCATCCTGGTGGGGTGTTGGGCTTGTTTCTCAGATCCCCACATGCAGTGGGCCCCTTCGAGTCTCATTCATTCTCCACCTTGCTGAGTCCAAAATTAAACTGAACAGAGAAGGGCCCCAGTGAGGTATCTTAGTATGAAAAATTGCAGGGTCATAGCACGGAGATTTTTCAAAGAAAAAACACTCTTAAAAAACTTCATCAAGGCCCTGGCCGGTTGGCATAGTGGATAGAGCGTAGGCCCAGTGTGCTGATGTGCGTGTTTGATCCCTGGGCATGTTCGACCCATGAGAAGCGACCGTCTGCTTCTCTCCCCCCCTCCCCCTTTTCTCTCTCTTCCCCTCTTGTAGCCAGTGGCTCAACTAGTTTGAGCATTGGCCTCAAGTGCTGAGAATAGCTTGGTTGATTCAAGCATCAGCTCCAGACAGGGGTTGCTGGGTAGATTTTGGTTGGGTCACATGTGGTAGTCTGTCTACCTCCCCTCCACTCACTTAAAACAAACAAACAAACAAACAAAAACAATTTAATTAAGAGTAATGAACATACTTTTGTAATAAGAAACAGTAAATACAGTTTTAAAACAACAAAAAGAATTCTATTAAAATATGTATGAGAACTGTAGGCTCATATAGTGAATGAACATTTTTAATAGCACATCCTAAAGACTGACAAATTAAAAGCAGACTCAACTCTGCTGAAGTAGCTGTATCAGAATTTTTTTTAAAAAATAAGATAAAATTAAATTATAGCAATTATTTGGGGGAGCCTATGGGTGAGGTTCAAATTTTCAGAGAGACACTGTACAATGTCTCATCCCATCTATTAGATTTGAAACTAGGATAAGAGTGGGTCATATTCACCACTTAATCTGACCTTTATATTATTTAGCCAAATGTCTTTCTTGGTTTAATCGCTCAGTAAAAATAATTTGAGTTTCATTTAATTACCTAAAATTTTTGTTTTTTATAAATTTTTATTATTTTTAAGAAATATTTTCATAAATATTTTTTCTACCCCTGTTATTGTTCCACTGATGATTTTGGGAAATGTACACCCACCGCTGAGAGGATGATACAAATGTTTAAGAAATATTTATTAAGGCTCAACTTTGCTTATACTGTTTACGGTTTCTTATACTCTTACACTGTAGTTTCCTTATTGCTTCTGTCCGTATGTTTTCCCTATAGGCCAAACTTCAATGAAATATATTTTTAAATTATGACTACTATGGCCCTTGGGATTCTTACTGTGGCATCCTGTTCAAGAAGATAGACAGATGCACAAATCAGTTTCACCACAAATCTTGGTCAGCACCAGGAAAGTGACTAAACTTGGTCAAATGTGTCAACTCGGAGCATTCGAAAGGAAACAGGCAAACAGAGGGGAAACAGACTTCACCTCATGGGGCAGGTTAGCAGCATTCGCTCTGCTCTGCTTGGGCAGAAGGTAATGAATGTGTGGACTCATCTTCTGAGTCACGCCAACCCAGAGGCAACCTAATGTCAACACTGGGCATAAGGTGATCCAATTTGATAAAATTATTATTTATCTCTACATCCTTTGTGGTTCTGGGCCAGTTTGCTTTCATGACATAATTAATATCAAAGGCCAGCTAGCAAGAGCTTGCTGGAGTTCTAATTTCAAGCATTTTATTTACACATAAACTGTTCCTCTATCATAAACTTTGTTTGTGAAATCCGCCCTGTAAACAAATTTCACCATGCTCACAACCTAGGTCATCACAGACTTCTGGGAGTCCAGCCTGAATAAAGACAGCAGAATCAGAACTTCTACTATAAAGAAACACTTCTACAGACATACAGGAAGTCTTTCAATGTTTGTTTTTTTCTTAACGAAAAGTTCCATATTTAACCTCGCATACTGATTTTATTGTGCGATATGAATTTTTTTTTTTTCACAAATGACCTTTTCTCATAGAGCAATGCCGTTTATTTTTCTTACTTTATATTCTCTATTTTGCCCAGAGACTGCAGCAAACACTGCCAGGTATAAGATCACGTAGGGCTGGTACACACACCATGCGTACGGACACTACCTTCTCCTCTTGCCACGGCAACTGCCCAAACGTGCCCCAGGGAGCCACAACTCCCCATCACAGTTGACATGAGGGGGAGCCATCTGCCACCCCTCTCCCACAGGTGTCCGACTGACTGCGTGTACTGGGATGTGTTCCTGCGGGGATTCTCATCCTTCCCCCCAAGGTCGTGCGCCCTTGGTTCACTTCTGCACATTCCACACGGATGGCGCCATGTTGCTTTGCTCATGTCTGACCAAAGCAAGTGTACTACCATACACGGAGTCACAGGAAAACTGTTATGTAGAAAGCTACCGACACCCTTTTGTCTTTCTGCCCAGGCACCTAATCTGCAGTAAACAGTATGATTTCTTTCAAAGTACTCATTTGCTGGTCCAGAATCAAGGTAGGATTCCACATATTATATGCAATTTCCAGGATGCTTTTAAAAATGGGGTAAACACAAGAACTATTGAATTTACTGTGGGTTTCAGTGAGTTCCTGTTTGTCAGCAAGTTTCCCTGTTTCTGTTCATATGTCACCTGGACCAAAATTTGGGTGTAGATATAGTCATCACTTCTTTCTTTTACTGTACCCCCAGACCTAGCAAATCAATAAGATCTGACTATCCACTCTTTCTTCAAAATGTTTCTGAAATTCATCTCTATGTCACCATTTCCACCACTATCACTCTAATGAAGATACTTATCATCTCACACTTTTTTTTTATTTTTTTTGTCATCTCACACTTTTATAATTATAACCTCACATAAACATACACACATAAATATTCACAGACACAAACATGTACATAAGCAATATAGATACACATATATGCCTGCATATATAAACATGGTATATATGTATTTATACAGATACACACATACATGTTGTACGGACTCATATATAGGGTGGGGCAAAAGTAGGTTTCTAGTTGTTCATATGGAAAATAATACAACAACCAATAAATAATAATGCAAGAAAAAACTATGCTTTGCATATCACAACTGTGCACTTACTTTTGCCACAGCGCGTGCGCATGCGCTGTGGCGCGCGCATACACACACACACACACACACACATATTTACACACAGTAATGAAAGAAACACTGCTAAGTATGAGAAAATTATATGCACCTTTTTTGCAGGTTACCAATTTGGGGTTGAATGTATCAATACACAGACACACCAAAAAAATGCAGAACTTACCGGTTGACCTCCCCACCATCTATGATTAAACTTCTCTCGGCCCCGAAGGTGGAAGGTGGCATCGAACACAGGATCATACATCGAGTTGCCAACTATACCATGTGACTCCGGATACAGACCCTTTGAGGAAAAGGAAATCTCTCACTAAAATAACCGTATGATAATCCAGATACATTAGTTCTGCCGTGAATTCTCTTATCACGGAAGGTTTTATAGCAATAATTTTGAAATTTGTACAAGATATATATAACCTTTATATGTGAGCAAACATAGATATTATCTATGGACTGATTTTAAGCCAGCTGAGAAATTTGACAGTATTATAAGAAATTTAATATTTGAGTCTTTTAACTCTTTCAACTTAAGAAGATAACAACAATTTTTATTACAACACATTGCCTTTAATTGAAATGGACTAATGTGCCTCCAAAAAAGTTTCTATTTCTAAAAGCATTTTTCCTTTTTTCCTAAATTCTATTGCTACCCTAAACCAAAAAAAAAAAGAATAGCAATTAAATAAATCAAGGATGTTATAAAGAAGAAAGCAAGGTAGAGTTGGAAGTGTCTGAAAATTAAAACATAGCAGCCTTGAAGTCAACAGTTTTATTTGAAAAATCAGAAAATACACAACAGATCCTGTGGTGTTTGAGAGGTTTAATGTGTGTATTCAGACAGAACCATACTTGGAAAACGGTTTCAGTTTTCAAGTTGCATTGACGTTGGGTCACCAACAGCGCTGTCAAAGGCATTTACTGTGAACAGCAGAGGCAGAGAAGAAGGACAACAGAAAAGTTTTCTTTGAACACTAAGGAACGTGTTTTAAAATTCTCCCTTTAAGTCATTTCAGGATGAAATCAGCCCTTTGCATCTGTATTACTGGAAAACATACTTACTGTGGCCAATGTGTACAAGTTGGGGAAGGTCTTTGTCGGGTACACCGGCCTCATGTAGGGAGAGTGAGTGCCGCAAGACCCTGGGAACAGAAGTTCAGATCAGAACAAGAAACCCAGCAGGAATCATTTCATGCCCGGAAACCCACCTTATAAACTAGCAAAGGCACGTACGTGGTAACCTTCACTTTTGTATTTCAAGTAATAAAACATATTTCAAGCCATGGACCCACAGATCTCAAAGCCCATGGCTGCGTAGTTACTTTGCAGGTCCTGAGTTACAGATGAGAACACGGTTATGAAAACAACTTACTTAGTTTTTCAATGTTAGGCATGACTTTGCTCCCTTTCTTCATGTATGATGCGCGGAAACCGTCCACCGAGAAGATAATTAATGGAGGGCGAACAAACCTTCAATAGTAACACATTATGCTTTAGAAAAATGATTGCCCCAGACTTCCCATTATGCTGAGTCATTCCCAATAATTGGAGCAAGGGATTCCCAAGATGAAACTTCAAGTGAGGATATCTGTACATGCTCGGGCTTCCAGCCACGTAACATTTGTGGCACCTAAAGTCCAGAGTTAAATGACCAAAGTTATAAAATTGCCAAGGAAGGGAATGATTTCTCTTAAAGTACCTCTTCCATGACTGCCTCTCACATTGCAGACAAGGTTGTTCACAATGTAAAAGCTGTTTCATTAGAATATGCATTCTCTCTAGTTACCTGGAAGACTCCTATCCATCCTTTAACACCCAGCTTAAGGTCTCCTTTAAGATAGTAATTCATTTGCATATATACATTATAGTAATATATGTAAATATGTTTTTATCATTCACATATATTACATTATAGTATAATGATCTGTTAACATGTTTATTTTCTTCACTAGTTTCAAAGCACTGTTTGTATCTTATTCATCTTTCTACTTTCTGGACCCATAGTAGGGCTTTAATAATATCACATACATGAATGAATGAATGAATGAATGAATAAATATAAAATTAATAGCAGCAACAGTACTGTCACTAGAGATAAGCATTAATAAAAAAATCATTTTGTTTCATTATAAAATAATTAAAATTATTGAAGATCTCTAAAAAGTTCATCACTAAGGACTGGGCTATCCATCTAAATAGGGCAGGATCTGATGAAACAGGCCCCTTGTTATATTCTAAATATACATACAGTTGTTTAATCAGACTTGAGAATACCAAACTATGAACAAAGCTATTTTGATAGTTTAATGATAACTCAGCAAGTATAGGCTTGAGTTTATTTGAAGCCAATAATTAATAAGGCATATTTTAAATGAGTCACATATAAAGCACTTAGAACAATACTATATGAGTTCATTATCATTACTATTATCAATTTAACAAGGTTTCTACCACTTAGACTGCTTTTTTCCTCCAAAATAACCAAACACATTTTAAATAGTCAGAAACAATTGCCAGCCCACTGTAAAAGTCCAAAGAAGTTCAGGTGGCCCATCAAAATTTATAAAGAGACCAGAATGATGACAATATCTAAATACTTGGATTTCATGTCCTGAGCTATGCTTAAAACAAAACAAAATGCTCCAACAAATACAAACACATTTGTAGAAACTTTCTTTTCTGCAAGGCATTTGAAGGGTCCATGAATTCTCAGCAGTTTCCTGACAGGCATAGTAAGTGCCTTCTGCTGGTCCCACGAGCTGTGGGTATCACTCTGCTTCAGTGGATTGTCCAGTTTCTGCAGCATCTGGTAGGAGTTACCATCTTGGATGATTCTTTTGAGAAGTTGTAGAGACTTTCCTCCCCCAGCCCCAAAAGGAAAAAGCAGCACTTTAGGGGGGAAAGACAAAAAAACAAGTCGCTGCCAGAAATGTTTCTTTCCTTCTTCAGTGATATTAAGATACACTTTGTAAAATCTTCAGCTAAGGTGGGGATATTTGGTCTCTGATACATGCCGAAGTGATAGGGGAATTTTTTTTTTTAATTTCACTACTTCAAGATGCACATTATATAGCTTTACATCCTTTTTAACTATTTACCTAACTATATCCTGTGATATTTCCTCAATTAATACGTAAAATTTTATACCATTCATCAAATACACTTACCCTGCAGGGCATTCTGGCGCCTTTATCTCCTCACAGTCATCATCCACCCAATGGGACTCACCTGTAAGGAAAATAGCTAAATTGATTGGTGACTCAAATTATAAATGCCATCCAGAGCCTTGAAGAGTACAACCCTAGAACCCGTGTCCTGGTTGATGCTTATTGTCTACGGGACACCATCTAAAAAGAAATTTTGAAATAAAGACGAATGTCTGTTTTGACTTCCTAGAGTAGTACACCCCAACACGATGAGAGAGCTAAGATTTAATAATCCCACGTGGTGTTTATGTAAACCTTCAAAGTCTAAATGGTTTCTAGGTAAAAACACCAGTGGCCTCAGTGAATAAAATTTCATGTTTGTTTCCCTCCAGAAATAAGCTGTTTGGTCATTAGATGGAACATTCTTTTCTCCACCACCAAACATCTCAAAGCCATAGAGAGCATCGCACAACTTTCTATAGGTTGGGGAAAGGCTGAGAATACTCAGGAATGTTAGCTGGGAGACTGCAATGGGTTATTTGCCAATGGATCTGTGCACAACCCTTGAACTTAGGAATAAAAACCAATGCCGTCTTTCACTCTTATCTTCCACCAAGATCTGAGAGCACAAACCTACATCTTTCCTAAGTTACTCTATCAAGAAAAGAGATGAGAAAAAGCTCAGATTTTTTAAAATGTGGCTTTTTTTTAGAGAAAGTAAAAATTATCAAAAATCATTTACTTTAAATTTTTGTATAACAAACAAAAATCATGAGTCTTAAACACAAGTAAATCTGCAACCAAGACTTTGGAGAAATCGCTTCCATGGAAATAGTATTAGAAATCTCCTTGGTCAACAAAAATCTAACTACTGACAACTATGTATGTAAGTGCTATGCTCCTTAAATTGGGGAAGCTTTACCCCATATGCCCTAACACAGGCTGAACATATAGGCCTCACAAAAGTACTGAAACTAGAATTTTAAACCAGCGGAAGTCTATGTTTAACGATTCAATGACCAATGATACCTAGGACTTTTTATTTTCTTGTCTAATAGCCCTTGTGGCTTAGTGATACATTTACTACATAAGGAAATAAAATGGAAGAGGAAACAAATTCGCAATCAAAGTTATACCTTACCAACAGTTACTATGATTGTTTGGATAGGGAAATTTTCCCAAACTTAAGATTAATGCAATACCCTCTTGCCACGACTGAACTCTACACGTTTTAAAACTGATTTGCTTTTTCCTTAAAATCTTTTTTTTTAAGTTTTTTATTTTTAATTTAAAATTTTTCAGTTACACTTCACATACAATATAATATTATCTTCAGGTGTACAACACAGTGATTAGACATTTATATAATTTATGAAGTGGTCTCCCGGATAAGTTGAGTACCCCTTTGATAGTGCGTGAAATTATTATAATGTTATTGACTCTATTCTCTATGCTTAACAGAAACTTCTCATGAATGTTCAATGCCACAGCTAGGAAGGACTTAAGTTAGACCTAAAACGTGACTTGAAAATTTTACATAAAGATTCTTGGATCTTTCCATCAACTTCTATATGTGGGTGCCATGGCAACTGAAAAACTCCCCGAAGACAGAAACTGCACCTCTGTATTTTTCATAGCCCATTGATTAGTATTTATTATTGGAAGAAAACTGTCATATTCTATATGTCAGCACACATGCATGCATGACTCTCGGGCAGGACACTAGCTATCGGTGCCCTGATCTCCAGCTCCTACCCCCTTCTCAGGCTGCTGCTAGTCCCTTGACTTACAACTGCCTGCACCCCTGGCCTCAAGAGTAAGAATTCATGCCTGACCAGGTGGTAGTGCAGTGGATAGAGCAGCGAACTAGGATGCAGAGGACCCAGGTTCAAAACCCTGAGGTCACCAGCTTGAGCGTGGGGTCATTGGCTTGAGCATGGGATCATAGACATGACCCTATGGTTGCAGCCTTGAACCCCACGATCACTGGCTTGAAGCCCAAGGTTGCTGGCTTGAACCCAAGGTTTCTGGTTTGAGCAAGGGGTCACTCACTCTGCTGAAGCCCCCTGGTCAAGGCACATATGAGAAAGCAATCAATGAACAACTAAGGAACCGCAATGAAGAACTGATACTTCTCATCTCTTTCCCTTCCTGTCTGTCTGTCCCTATCTGTCCCTCGCTCTGTCTCTGCCTCCCCCCCCCCAAAAAAGAGTAAGAATTTACTTTCCAGAGCCTGCAGTAGAGCAGCCCAAGGTGAGTCTGTGCTTGAGACTGCATCCTTCCTGGCCCCCCTCCCCCTCTCTTACACGGTTTTCCTACAGAGTGTTCCCTCAATAAATTCCACGTATGGAATCCCCTTCTCGGGCTCTGCTTCTAGGAAAGCAGACCTAAGACCAAGAGAGGAATTTTAGAACTCTCTCCATTATTGTGGTTCAATCTCAGTACAGAATTTGGGGTTATTTCCCTGTTATTTCAGGTCAGTGACTCGCAGGGAAGCAAAACGGAGAGAAAGAATCCTGAGCAAGGTAAAGGCACATCCCACGCGCGCCTCCCGAACCCATACTCAAGGTGTGACGTCCCCAATATCCAGGGGATCTCGGAACATCTCCAGGTTGTATTTATTCAAAGCTCAATCGGTCCGAGGAAAGGTGTACCTTTGCAAACCACTTGGTAATTAGTACAGCAGTCTCCCCTGGCCAAGCAGTCCTCGGAGCAGTGACAGGCATTGTCGTCGTTTCTGACTTCTCCACATCTGTCCTTGGTACACTCCCAGCCGCCAGCTGAAATCAGCACAAGAAAACACTCTCACTGCTCCACGCAAACCAAATCAAAGGGGCCACAATTGCTTACAACGGTTGCCAACAAGAGCTAAAAATCCCACATCATCGAATCTGCTTGTGAAATTAGAGTTGGCCTGAGGCCCAGATGATATTTGGAGGACTTACAAATAGAATGAATGCATAATTTTTAAATCAGAGTCCAAAGCCAAACACAAGCGGGCTCCCTTGGAAGAAACGGAAACTTTACTGATTGCAAACTGTCCTAAAAGATCCAATAAAACGTATGCTATCTGAGGTTTGCAGGGGTATATACCACTGTAGGCATAGTCACTATAGCTCACCTTTTTAAAAAATATTTTAATTGACTTTGAGAGAGAGGGAGAAATATGGACTTGTTTTCCACTTATTTATGCATTCTTGCATGTGCCCTGACCAGAAATCAAACTGGCAAACTTGGTGTATCAGGATGATGCTAACCATCAGAACGACCTGAGCAGGGCCCCGCTCAGCTCTTTTATTTTCTAAAGTAGCTTTACTTCACTTTAATCTGTTTAATCTAAATATGTATCAGAGTGCAACTAAACAGCCTCTACCTACTATAAGATGCACCTGGAGGTTAAAATCCTAAACAGATACAAAGATTATAAAGGGGTATCAAAAACACTCACAGTTGCAATCCTTTACCAAAGTGAGACTCTCACTTTTAAAAAATGAGAATTGCTGAAAAGAGAGTAGTGAAAAGCTCTTGTGCTGAGAGAAACACAAACTTTCAGTATAATTTTGTAATATCTATTTAATTTCTTAAAATGCATATACATTTTAACCTCAAAATCCCACTCATTGGAATTTATCTTAATTAAAATAGACAAAAATATAAGCATGCATGAATAATGTTCATTGATACATAAATAATAACAAAAATGGGGGAAAATATAAATGCTGATTCATTACTCAGTGAAGTAGGCTGTATCTGTTCAATGGAATACTACACAAACATTCAAAGGATGATGTATATAAAGATATATAAATACAGATACACCCTCCCACAGCATATATATACACACTTGTATAAATATACATGCACACATACATTCTGAACACACACACACTGAAACATTGATTGTGCTTATCTCTAGAGAGTGCTTGTGTCAGCCAAGCAGAATCTCAAAGACTGTTTTCTTTACCCTTTTGTGACTATTTGATACTTGATTCTTCAATAGTCGGCATATGTTATCTTTGTGCGCAAGGAATAAATGAGTTATAAAATGTTACTGCAGTGCATATTTATTAAAGCTGGGAAGAAAAGCATAAGCTACATTCAGAGAAAGCTAAGCGAGAACCAGTAGATCCACTGAACTTTGCAAGGAGCTCTGAGATCAGGAATCCAGAGGGCTGAGGTGACACTCAGGGTAGAGAGGAAACGTAAAACATTAGTTAGTTTCTCAGTGCCAAGCAAAGACAGACTGCTTGTTTGAAACAACATTTTAGAGCCAAAGAACTCTGCTGGAACATCTGTTCCATCCATATATTTTGTTTACAAGGCTCTCAGCAGCTAAGTTTGCAGACTCACAACTAAAGAAACTGGGAGGAGTTCCAAAGGGAAGTAACCCCGCCCCTTTAAATAAATGGCCAAATGTTTGGAAAATATATTATGCAAAAAACAACCTACTAATACGGTTCTTATTTGGGAGAAAGCAAACAAATCAGAACTCGTAAAGGAGTTGATGTCAGTTTTCATATAAATTAAGGGTTATTTCCTTATTAGAGGAGACCGGTGTCTCTGTTTCTAATGATATCATTAGAAAGATAGTGTAATATCAATGATAATAAAAGTTAGGTTTTTGAAAGAATCATCTCATCACAAAAGTCCAAAAACAAGTAATAAGTTTCCCATGGAGCTGTGGAATCTCTGCACCCAGGCATCTGAAGCACAGGTTGACCGTCATCTTTCGCAGGGAGTTTGAATGTGACATTGCCCAGCGGCAAGGTAGGCAGCCTACAGTTATCTTCAAAGTTCCACAGAAAGTGTTGGGCTTTGGAAACAGAGCAAGTGGAATGGCAGAAGTCTCCAAAGGTACTTCTTCTCTATGTGCGTGCATTCACTCAGAAGCCTATATATTTTACTGTCTGTGCTAGTATAGAGGAAATACAAAGTCAGGAAGAGGTTTTAAAGCTGCCCTGAGCATGTGAGCCCAAGTAGAATTTCAGAGCAAAATTCTACTTGCACGGAGAACAGGGGAATAATATCAGGGTAGACCAATACTCACTACATGATCTGATAATAAACAAATGCTTGAAACTGTGCAAGATAGATAGATAGATAGATAGATAGATAGATAGATAGATAAGATAGATACAAATCTAAAAACCCAGTACTTTAAGAACATGCACATTTTCGCTCATGTGCCCTAGCAGTGAATGTGGGAATTGACAGCATGAGCCAGATACAATGAAAATTAAAAAAACAAAAACAAAAACAAAAAAAACACCACACACACACAACAGCTTCGCCACAAATATTTCTAAAACCAAGAAACGACTGTAGCTGCAAAGAACCTTCTGCTATGGGTGAGCCTTGTGTGGAAAAAAAAGTCACACCAAGTGTACTCATCAAACAATTGACAATGATTCAAGAAACAAAACGAGAACATACAGTTTGGTTTAGCAAAGCAGGGGCCAGTGCCAGGGTGTGCATCGGCCAGGGTTTGTAAGCCATCCACTTGGGGCTAGAGGACTCAAAAGCTGCATACCTGTCTTCAAACAAAGCTCATCAAAATCATGGCAGCAGCTGCTGTAGCTCTTACACAGGTTATCACACCGACAATCAGGAGGTCCAACTTCTTGAAGTTCAAAGCATCTGCCCTTACAAGATCCGGAGGTGTTGGTCCACGGGGAGTCTGATAACACTGCAAGAGACAAGAGACAAAGGAGTGGGACTGGGAAGTGGGTCGTGTCACCACGGAGGGGTGGCCCTGGAAGCAGTATAGTGCGGTGCAGCAGTCAGACTCTGGTTGAGGGCCTGGCTCCACCTCCAGCTAGCTATGGTCCCTCCGAGGCAGGTTGTTGAATTTCCCTGTGCCAGTTCCCCATCTGTAAAGGGACAGACTTAATAAAAGGAACTCTAGGTTATCATGAGAATTAAATGAAACAATCCATTAAAAACACTTAGCATGTGATCAGACAAATACAAAGTGTAACAAGTGTTGGCTATTGGTCTTGTCATTTTTTACAATTATTATGACTACAAATTGTGAGGGTTTGTGTCTCTGTGGATATTCTTGATATCGGGACAGAAGGGAACTTCAATCTATGTCTTGAGAAACAAGAGGTCATTTGCCTATTTTGAAATCTGTAGTTTTTTGTAAGGAAAATTGAGCCTAAATGTTCTGAGACCAGCATGACCATATGGGAATGGAATGGAGACTTTTAAGACCTCTTCCAGCCATGAAATCTATTCTGGTAACTAGAGTTACGCAAACACCAATTGTACAATCTCAGCTTGTCAAAAATAAATTCTTATTTATTATCTTCATATGATAATTGTATGCCCATAAATCTTAAGAATCAACTAAAAATTGGGGAGGAGGGAAAAGTAGACAAAAATTCCATAAATTTGTAATATACAAGCAATGAAAGTTCAAAAATTAAATGGAAATTCCACTCATCATTGTAGCTAAAAGATAAAATATCTAGGTATAAATGTAATACAACCTATGTAGAACCTACATGAAGAACACATTAAAACTTTACACAAAGATATTTTTTAAAAGTCTTAAATGGAAAGACATATCATCTTGGAAGTAAAAGTATCCACATTATAAAAATATCAGTTCTTCCTAAACAAACCTAAAGCTTCAATGCCTTCACAATAAAAATATAAAGAGGATTACTTGAAACCTGAGAGAATATTAACAGTTTATCAAAAATTAATATAAAAAATGAAAAGGAAGAGTAATTTGGTGAAGATTAGATAATAAATATATTCGGGAAGTTCAATAATTAAGACAGGCTGGTACCAAAAAACACCGTATTTTTCACCCCATAAGACACACCTGACCATAAGATACACCTTGGGTTTTAAGGAGAAAAATAAGAAAAAAAATATTCTCAACCAAATGGTGTGTTAAAACATTTAATAAAATACCGTATTTTTTGCTCCATAAGATGCATGGGCATTTTCCCTCCATTTCTGGAGAGAAAAAAAGTGTATCTTATGGAGAGAAAAATATGGTAAGTAGGTTAATGTTGGGGGTGGGGACAAGAATAGGAGCAAATATATGAGAATTTATTTTATAATAAATTTTGATTTTTTAATTTTTAAATTGTTTAAGTTACAGTTTACAGTCAATATTAGTTTGTATTATGACAGTAACATTTTTAATCAAAGGAAGAATGAAACTTAATCAGTAAGTAAAAGAAAGATTAATCAGTAAGTAGTGTTGGAATAACAGGCTGTCTGAAAAAAATAATCTGGATCTTCACCCAAGCTTAGAAAATAATTATTTTCTTTTTTTTTCTTCTTTTCCAAGTGAGAGGAGGGAGCTAGAGAGACAGAGTCTCACATGCACCCCAACCAGGATCCACCCAGCAACATCCATCTCGGGCAAATGCTTTGCCTATCTGGGACCATGCTTGCAACCGAGCTATTTTTAGTGCCTGATGCAGAGGCTTCATGGAGTCGTCCTCAGCACCAAGGGCCAATGCACTCAAACCAATTGAGCCATGGCTGAGGGAGAGGAAGAGAGAGAGAGAAGGGGGAGGGCACGGGGTGGAGAAGCAGATGGTTGCTTCTCCTGTGTGCCCTGACCAGGAACCAAACCTGGGATATCCACCTGCTGGGTCAATACTCTACCACTGAGTCAACCAGCCAGGACCCTAATTACTTTCTTTTTTTTTTTTTAATAAATTTTTATTAATGGTAATGGGATGACATTAATAAATCAGGGTACATATATTCAAAGAAAACATGTCTAGGTTATTTTGTCATTAAATTATGTTGCATACCCCTCACCCAAAGTCAGATTGTCCTCCGCAACCCTCTATCTAGTTCTCTGTGCCCCTCCCCCTCCCCCTAACTCTCTCCCTCCCTCCTTTCCATGTCCTCCCTCCCCCCACCCCTGGTAACCACCACACTCTTGTCCATGTCTCTTAGTCTCGTTTTTATGTTCCACCAATATATGGAATCATATAGTTCTTGTTTTTTTCTGATTTACTTATTTCACTCCGTATAATGTTATCAAGTTCCCACCATTTTGCTGTAACCTAATTACTTTCTAATGAACAAAAATTATAAGCAGTGTCATACCTGTTGCTAGAAATAAATATGTTTTGTAAAATACAATATGATTTAAAATTATCGATCATTTTTTAAATGCACATGAATCTTTCACCAAGAAATTCCATGACTAGCTATTTATGTCTCATATATATTTGCAAAAAGTTGCCAAGATATCTGTACAAGAAAGAATAGTGCTCACCGTCAATTGACTATTGCCCAGTCCTTAAAATAACGAGCTGATCTGTGTAGGCTAATATGGAAAGACCTAGAAAATATATAATCCAGGGTTTTTTTTTAAGACCAAAGTACAGAACAGTGTTATAATATTAAATAGTATATATAACCAAAGTATAAAAACAATAAAGAAAAGATGAAATAAAAACAGTGCCAGAGTTAGCAATGAGCAAGAGAGAGAGAGAGTCGGGGCAGAGGCACTAGGAAAAGTGTGCATATATGTAACTTTTCCAAAAGTGCAGATATAATTAACCTTTTATTTTCTGTAATAAAATCTTTATGGAAATTACATCTGGTGAAAATGACTGAGGAAGAGAGAGGCAAGTAGACTTTTTACTTTTCTGTATTTTAAGATTTCTAAGACATTTTACAAATGTCTTTTTGTTTGTGTATTCACTTACATCTCTCATATATGTATGAATATATGCATGTGTATATATGTATATAAAATATATACTATATAATATGTATTACACATAAATATCCTAATATGTGTTATTTATGACATGCTATTTGTAATTTTATTTCTTTATTTACATGTTTACAAATTTTCAATTCTTTTATAGTCAGTATGCATAACTTTTAAAATCAAGAAAACACAGAGGCACAGAAAGGAACAGATGTGAATTACATTTCTAGGTTCATCAAACCCATTTATCTGAACATGCTGTTCAAACCTCACTCCTCTGTCCTCTTTGAAGTCAGAATCACCCCATTTTAGCTTTTATGGCATCAGATCGGTTCAACCAAAGCAAACAGATTCACTAGACCGTGAGATGTGAAAAGCTTTTGCATGGTTGATTCTGGGATCTTGAAATACATACAAACCACACCAGTTCAGTTTAGGAAATAATGTCAGGTTTCCAAAGCAATGCTTTACCTCTGGTTCATAAACCACATTTTTCTATTGACTTTGGCCAACCTATCAAGAGTGCACGCTGGACCATAAGAAACCAGAGTGGGGGTGGAGGGCAGGATTGATATGTGAAAGAGAAAAAAATACAGGAAGTCGTATAGTAAAAATAAAGGTAAGGCAAATGTTTATAATTGAACTATTTTTTTAAGGGTACTCCTTAGATAGAATCATTCCAACAGTCATCTAATAAATTCTGAGTAGCATCCATTCCTATGAGCTGGACACATATATAATGACTCTTACCAATAGCTGGCTCCTATCAATTATAACCCTTCTTCAAAATGCTCAAACTGAAGACAGCTGTGTTGAGCAAGAGTTGCCCTTACACTCATAGTGCAATGATGTATCTCCTAAAAAGTAGTGCATCAAGAGCTTTCATACCAGAGTGAATTCCTGTGTGTGTGTGTGCATTAGGGATACAGATTTCAAAATTCACTCTTGGCTGATGTGGATTCAGGTGACAGAGTCAGGAATCAACATGGGAAGGGAGATTGAGCCATGTGCCACTTTGAATCCAATAATTCCAAGAATCTGAACTGCCACATCTTTTTTAATAAAATAAAATGGTAGAGTGAAAAAAATATGCCCTTGGCCTTTCCAGGGCCATGTCTGCCCCTGCACATAACAAGGTCCAACCCCTGCTTGCTTTGTATTACTGTCACTTCTCCACCATGGCCTGGCTTTTTCATGCCACGCCCGAGTCCCAGGTCCTTTTCCCCACTTGAGGCTCATGACAGATTTTAGGACTTCTTTTTTTATTGTTCCAGAGTGAATAGCCAAATATGGAAGGATTCCCTGCCCTATTACAAATCTGAATTCTAGAGTCTGTAAAGTCTTCCTTTGTCTAATTTAAACCAAGAGACTATCAATGTGAGCACCTTGGTTCTATGATCATTTGCAAGGCGTGATAAAAATGGAAGGATCTATAAACTTGTTAGTATCTCATACTTTTTGCCTTAGATCATTACTGATATGTCCATAAAAGTTCAGAACTAACGAGGAACTATAAACAACAACAACAACAAACACCCTTAAAAAGATAAAGTCCGAAATGTGTAAGAAGTGTGACGGAGGTTTGGAATTTCATCCAAGGCATTTGCCAATAGTTTTATGAGATCTAAATTCTATTGCTGTCTTTTTAATTACATATTTAAATGATGTTACTTTACTTCAAAAATACAAATTAGTTCCAGAGGCTTCAAATTTAAAGGTGACAGGTCTATAGCAAATAGGGACTTCAAATTTTAAAACCCGCATGTATGTACATAATGATATGCATAAAAACAATGTTATGCATGCCTTATTTTTCACAGTAGCATAATTTTGAAAAACATCAAAGCGGAACATGGTTTATTTCCTCCAAATTCATACTTCTGATAGAACCAGGTGAAATGATTTTCACTTATTTAAATAAGACTTTATTTCTAAAACATACCCTCTTACCGTGTATATACAGAGGTTCTGTGGTAGAATTCTGATGCTATCTATATAGAAAAAAATATATAACTGATAATTCAATTAGACTATTGAAAAGAACCTGATTCATGGCAAGATTTGTGACCTAAACATTACTTCATCCTGGACTCCCAGTCATATTTCTCTCCAAATCTCCCTGCAAAACAGAAATGTTCAGATTTGGATGATGGCCAAGGAGAGAGGCCATATTTAAGTATGAAAACAGTTAGTTCAGCCCAAAGCTGGAAGATTCTTCCTTCTAAGTTTTGTCTGGTCTTGAATTTGGTGTCTAAGATATAGCACCCTATCTGCTCTACCCATTTTCCGTGGTTCTCGGCTGGAATGTTTCCTGAAAGAAAGAGCAAATAAAACTCTGACTTTGGTTACTGATGGGGGTTGTGCTCCCTCCTTCTATAAGAGGACTGAAACAGAATGGGTTCCCAGTCCTGGCCGGGTGGCTCAGTGGATAAAACATTGTCCCAGAACGCCAAGGTCCCTGGATCAATTCCTGGTCAGGGCACATAGAAGAAGCAATCAATGAATACACAACTAAATGGAATAACTAAGTGGAACAACGAGTTGATGCTCCTCTCTCCCCCATCTCTCTCTCTCTCTCTCTCTCTCTCTCTCTCTCTCTCTCTCTTTCTCTTTCTCTCTCTCTCTCACTCAATCAATGAGAAAATTTTTTTTTAAAGAAACAGAATGCCAACCTTGTCTGAAGTATAAAAGTCAGGAAAAGGAGGCAGAGAACACAGATGACGTTCAAGATGCTGCCCAACTCTAGAAATTAACACTGTCCTAGGCCTCTTCTGAAGTAGATAATATTTTCTTCCTGGTCACTCTTTCTTGTTTAAAGTTGTCATTGTTTTGTCGATACTTTTGACCTCATACCGTAGTGAGCTGCGCTCACCTACAGGCCTGCTCCCTGAATACACCACTTTCCATAAAACACCCAATCCTGCCCGTTCCACTGTTCTCTCCTCTTCACAGCTGCTGGGCCAGATTTCCTGGACAATATTTTAAATAAATACAGTGGGTCCACCTGGGAAGTTTTCAAACACCTGTAGTTTCAATGTGCTTATAATTACAGTGTCCTCATGTGGAAAGACCTCGTAAACTACAACGAAACAGATGTCTATAAACTTCAATTTGAAAAATTAAAAACTTGAATTTAACTTGTAAGCCACTCCGATAGCATTTGTGATGGTAGTCAGTAGTGTAAGTCTGAATGATTTGCAAACCTGCAGCTAGACAGTGAAACACTGTCATTTTAAATCCCAGATATTGTCAAATCGATAAAATAAAAATTTAAGCACTCATCTTCAAACATGATTGAAGATAAATAAAGTATTCTATCATCTGCCTAACACCTTAGATTGTCTTCAGCTTTGGTGTGGCGTTTTGTTTTCAAAAATCTTTTCTGAGAGAGGCAACATTACTTGCATTTTTTTTTTTTTTTTTTGGTTGGAAAATCAGATCTCTAGGCCTAATTTGAGCTAGCAAAAACCTAGCTAAAAATTGTAGCTCATCTAAATAGAACTATAGTATTCTTTTTATTAGCAATGATTTTTAAAATTTTTTACATAGGCTTTGACTTATTTTAGATGTCATTTTTTGGACATGATTTTGGAAGATTTGTTGATTTTTTTTGTTGATTCAAGAATTTATGGCCTGACCGGTGGTGGCACAGTGGATAAAGCATTGACCTGGAATGCTGAGGTCACAGGTTTGAAACCCTGGGCTTGCCTGGTCAAGAAACATATGAGAGGCAATAACTATGAGTTAATGCTTCCTGCTCCCCCCTCTTCTCTTTCTCTTCTCTCTAAAATCAATAAATTAAATCTTTTTTTTTTTAAGAATCTCTGTTGAACTCTACTGAAGACTGAAATGTCTGTTTTTGTAAACAAGATAGAGGATTCTGTATGGTTTAAAGATAACTAAAAAATCATTACCCCAAAGCTCCAGGTAACAAAGAGCTAAGAAATCTGTGTCCTCCCTAGAGTCAAATTCAGGTCATTTCAGTCCATTGACTGGACTGTGGTTTCTACACTAAGTCTAACATGAAGTCCCATGACGTCACGAGACAGTTTTCCTTGCAGAGTAGGGCTGACAGACCTGCCAGCTTTGCAGTTACCCAGTTACCAATGTATTACTAGCCCATCGTTTAAACAGCTTTTCGTTTTCATTGTAAACTGAGATTCCCAAAGCTATCAAATGAACGTGAACCATCCCATTCCTGTTATTATGATCCGGTTTCTCCACGATTCACAAGAAAAAGCTTTGCTTGAAAAGTTGTTAGAGAAATGCATTTCATAGCTATACCCATGAATTTCATTCACCTTCACATACTTTCAAACGTTCAAGCCACTGAGAAGGATGATGAATGGGATGAGCTTTCAAGTTTATTAGCCAGATCGTCACAAGCTGATGAATTTCTCTTCACCTTTCAAGCACTAAGCTGCTTATATTTCAGGTGCTTATATCTCCATTTTCATCTGGAGACTGGAAGAGCATCCATCACACACTCCAGTAAAACAGACCTCACCGTCACACCATTAGCACACGTGTACATGAGTGCACACACACACCTGTACACACATCAATTCTCTTGCCATTTTAAGGTGAATCAAACTGGCTGCCTCAAATGTATGTATGAGACAAAAATTCCCTCAAACTAAATTGCACTTATTACTTACATTTTCTTTGAGAGTGTATTTCAGCCATCTCATTGACCTGATCGCCTGTTATATTTGCCAAACAGAAGTATGACTAGCCCTGCTCATGTCATGTCTTCTAACGAATCGATAGATCTTTTGTGACCTGGTAGAAGACCATCTTCCTCCACCATGACTTCCAGTAGATCACTAGGTCCTAGCAATAAATCCAGCCAGCACGTGTGCTGGTTAGTTAATTATAACTGTTTGTTTGTGCTGCCACAGCCTTGAAACGCACACCCCAGTCCATAGTACAGCAGCGAGGGGCTGCCTGTGGGTAGAATGCTCTCAGCTATTGTTAAGATCTCGGAGGAACCACATTTACCAGAAGCAACTGCATGCTTATGAATGGGAGATTTTGCTCCGGCCAGTCGAAGCTGGTCGTATAGTAACACCCTTTGTGCTCCTCCCACTATATTTAGTGAAACAGTTGAAAAGCACTGAGCTTCCCAGGATTTCTTTGAACATAAATGTGTTGTTGAACATAGGCTCTGCTGCCTTTCTTCCTAGTGTCTTGTTCTAATATGCATATAAAAGTTCACCCAGTGTTTTCTGATGTGAAATCTTTGCTGACAGAATAACCAGCCACATGTGTTCTTCTTGGGAGACCCGTCTAGGTGCATATTACATTTAAGTCTCTGAATGATGCTTTTACCCAGTTTCAAAAGGATCTCTCCGGTCCTGTCTAAACAACGGGCAAGCTATATCAATAGAAAAATTATTGGCCGCATACCGAAATCCAAAACTCAGACTTAAGTGGCACTGTGTCCCAAGACCAAACTTTATGCAGGTAGAATTTCCACTCATCAACCATTTTAGAAGATACCATAGAGTCCTAAAATAATAGATAATTTCATTAAATCAAGAATCAAATACATCATAGTATATTTAAGATCACTTAGATTTATTTATTGTAATATGTTATATTATTTTCCCAGAAGTAGCACTGTTTCATTAGCTCTTATAGCCATTTCTTATAATGCATGGACATAATTTATTATATGCAAAAATATATTCAAGGATTAATAAATCTGGTCTGCACTTTTAAAAGTTCTCGAGTAGAAAGCACATAAATTCAGAGGCAACAAAACAGAATAGGTAGACCAAGGCTTTTTTTTTTTTAATTCAGTAGAAAAGTCAGAAAAATGTCTAGACCTGCTCCTCATCGTACAGCTAAGGAAACAGTCTCCACAAGTGACTTGCCCAAGACCACACAGCAAGTTATTTGAGGTCAGGATGCCAAGTCCCGGACTTGCATGACTGTTTTCCCAAAAACGTTGACTGTGAAAATAATGAGTTGGCTGGGTTTTACATACTCACTAAGGAAACAACTTTTAATATCAGTTTTAGCCAAAGTGATATATCAATAAAAAACAGGAAAGAGTTCCTTTGAGGGTGCCTTGGAAAGAACCCGTGGTGGGCTGTCCAGCTGCTAACTTGGCCACGTGACTGTACTAAAGACCAGGTCCCCACCTTTAGTCTGTGCAGTTAGTCAGCGTTTTAATGGGAGTATACTTGTGTGGAACGAAAAAAAGAGGTCTTTGAAAAGAGCATTTGTTACCAATGAAAATGAGACTATCCAGCCCAGTGATCCACTCCCCTCTCTCCCCAACTCATTTTGTCTATTTGGTTCCCTGGGGGTGCAATTGCTATGATTTGGTTTCTCCCTTTTCACTCTAACGCCCCCCCCCCACCCACACACACACACTTTGACTCACTAAACAACTTCTATAATTTTGACATGACACAAAAGTCACTGACTTGATGTAAGGAAGACTTAGTATTCCAACAACATAGGTATCCAAATTTGGTCAATAAAAGCTCGTGCTGGCTCAAACAGAGACAGGTAATAGGCTTTGCGAGTAGGCAGGTCCAGAAACAGAAATACAGACTTCATAGGAAGGCAGACAAACACGCTGAGACGTCAGGGAAAGTCAAGAAAACATTGCCCCCTAGAGTACCCATGACTTAATATGTAATTTGTATTTGTAAAACCATCAGCGGCTCCAATTACCAGGAAATTAACCAACTCATTACTTAAGACCTGGTCAGTCAAGCTCCCTGCACCCCCCACCCCTGTCTGCACAAGGAGCTCCTTCATAAGAACTCCCACACTGCTTAAGGCACAGTGCATTGTAAGAGGAAACACTTTCAGTTCAGCTCCATTAGTTAAGTCAAGGTGCGCAGTTAAAACTTACCTTTCTTGATGCCAAAAGAAAAAATAAAACAATGAGTTCAAGTTTTAAGCAACTCCTTCCTTTTCTGTGTTCCCCAGTTTGGGTAAATCTTAATCGGCTTGTTGCACATTTCGGAAGTGTCATCCAGTCAGCTCACTGCCTTTCAAACCCTCATTCCCCTTTCTCCATGGGTCAGAAGGTAAATACTATATCCAGTACCTCATGACAATAAATCAGAGCCACGTTATTTCCAATACTAAGCCAGCACCTGTTCTCACCACTTCTATTTGTCTATGAACAGGAGTTTTTATTTCTGTCTTAACACTTAGGAATTTCAGGGTAGAAAGATCTAAATAGCCAGTTATCATGAAGCCATTATAAATATTCTTTAATTAAGACCATATCTCACCTGAATGATATCCACAGATGGTTTTATTTGGAAGAAATCAAGGACTAAATTAGTTTTACTGCAACACTATTTAAAAATGACTTTCTTGCCTAGTGTGTAATATTTTTACAAGTCTGAAAGTGCAGATCGTTGCTACACTTACCTGTAGGGGGGCCTTCGTCCCAGCCTTCTGCCCTCTTAATTCGATTTGTTATGAATCCCAAGCAGACATTGGCTCCAATAGCAAAAGTGAACAGGGATATTACCTAAGGGAATGAAGAGATAATTGCGTTGTCAAAAGCAGCAAGACAAGACTAAATGAAATTGCAGGGAGGTAATACAAATGACTTCAATCTCACCGCCCAATCCCACAGCTCCCAAAATGCACCCATAAAGTGCTCTCTTCATTTCTTCGAACCAAAAGGCAAGCAGAACCAGGAACAGGTTCTGAAGACCAAGCCTGTCCCCTGTCATTGCACCCTTCTCCTCCTACCTGACAGGACCGGAGCGGGCTGCTCCGTGCCATGGCAGACGGTTCTTGGAAAGCCTGTGCAGCGTGTTCTCTATGCCTACACTGAATGCACTGCTTTTTGGGGCTCTGAGCTCAGTCTATTAACTACAAGTAATCCCACCTGGGAGGTTGACAGGCTGCTCTGATTTGTCCAAAGCTCGATTTCATCACACTTTGTTCACAAATCGCAGCTGGGAGCAGAAGAGGCTGGAAACATCAGCCTCCTTCTCTCCGCCCCCTTATCGGCCCCTCCCCTAACACACAGACTTTCATGTGGTTTCCTCTGCTAACATGAGGGTTTCTTGTGTTGCTCTGGCCAATAACAGCTCATGTTCATTTTCCTTCCCTCACAAAAACATGGTGTTTTGTTGTGTTTAAAAAAAAAAAAAAGAACCCAAATTGATTTTATTCGATAAAAATGAAACTGGAAAGGGCTTTAAGATTTGAAGGTTTATAATGTAGTTATTCAGTGTTGTCAACCTCACTGACTTTATTTAAAAATAAAAAAAAAAACAAGGGCAGTTTTATAATTTACAAACCTAATAACGTTTCTGGTCTTTCTCATGTATTTATTTTTTCTGGCCGTTTCAACAACCTGCCTCTATCGTCACATTCTCGGCTACTCCTGGCTCCTCAGATATTTCTCACGAAGAAACCTCCCAAGATTGTAACTAACGCAAGAGATAGCATTATTTTACCCCCTCTTGCGAGAGTTTAGAGAAGTAACTTTTATCACAACCCTGGGAATGCTAGCTAAACAGCAGAAAGTCCTCTGTCTTATGAGGAGAGACAAAATAATTTCAGTTTCTGCCTCCCCTTCTCCAAAAAAACTGTCAGCTTGTCTTATTTGGGGGGGAGGGGTGGGGAGGGCGGGATGGATGGGGAAGCTTTGTTAGTGATTGAATTTAGGAAGGAACACTCGATGGTACAAAAAATTAGCTTTAAAGAACTATTATTATTCCCTTTAGTTATTTCCCAGTTAAATTATCATCCTTTGAGGCTCTTGTGAGTGTTGAAGTTTCTTTACTAAGCTATTTGGCAGCCAGGAGGCTGCTAAAGAAATCAAACCTTCTAAACTTGAAAGTTGTTAAAATTTTGTATGCTTTTAGGATTCATTATGAGAGAGGTTTCTGTCTGCCAGGCCAGTGGCCATCATTCTCACATAGAGCACATGCGTGTACATAAACAAATACGTCACTCAGCATGCAGCGGAGCAGGGGTTTTGCTTAAAGAAAACAGGATAGCGCAAAAGCAAGAACTTGTTTATTCCAGTGGGTTGCACAGTAGGCTTGGGCTGCGTTACATATTCTGGAGTTTAGTAACAGCTCATTGAGAAAAAGAAAACACTGGCAAACTTTCAGTTGCCTTTTTTAAATCCCTGCAGTTGTGCACTCCTGAGAGATGGCAGGCTCTTGAATTATTTTACAGAAGGCTCTTGCTCTCATCTGTGTGCCATACTGAAATGATTTGGAGTCGGGTATTCAGAGAGGCTTATGAAAAACGTTCACCCCATGTGAAAATTTTTTCCCTACAATTTATATTAAATTTTAAGATGCAGGCTTGTTTGTACAGTCACACTATCAACGAAAAAGGAAACTACCAAGTTTATCAATCTGGGGACCGCATCGGATGTCACCGAGCTCCAAATGGTCTTAGAAACCGGCCTCCCTGTCTCTCCACCCTCCCCAGCGCTTGCTGGCGTCCGAGGACCGTCAAGTCTGCCTGACATTTGATTGTGGAAACTCAGCCTGAGGATAATGAAGGCTCCCCTTGAAAACAAAATTAGACTCAGAAGCTGCACATCATCTATTAATTTTTTTGACATGCAGAGTAGCTGTGCAGGGAGAAAAAGCCCTGAGTGTCAGAGCCAATTTGATCCAGAGTTGGCTTCTGTACAGTGCTTGTTACCAATTATCTAAGAGGACTGAGCTCAGTCACTATTTCTGTTCACCGTTCTGCCAAAGAACTTTATCTTCCATCGGGTCATGTGCATGTGGAATTCATTAACGGACGCATATATTTATACACAGTGCGCGTGCGCGCGCGCACACACACACACACACACACACACACACACACACACTTCATCTAACCATAGCTCACCAGAATTTTACTACAAGATATCATTGTATATTAATTCTCAGGAAGATGATCAAAGTCCCTACCCTGGGCATCAAATCAACTACAAAATACAATTACCTCTCAAGAAAAAATACAAATACCTCTCATTGTCCAAAACTGAGAAAATCAAAAAGTCTGATAATGCATAGGTCTAGAAACTCAACTAAAATGACTGACATGTAGTCCAAAATGTTCTTTAACAAAATCAAATTAAGAAAGTTCAGGCGCTGGGCGAGTAGCTCAATTAGTCAGAGCATCTTCTCAATGCGCCAAGGTTTCAGATTCAATCCACGGTCAGTTCCCATACAAGAAACAACCAACAAATGCATAAATAATTGGAACAACAGATCAATCCCTCTCTTTCTTTCCCTCCTCTCTCTCTCTCTCTAAAATCAATCAATAATTTTTAAAAATTTTACAAAGTTTCCTACTCTGGAGTTTAAGATTTGGCAGAAGGTCACCCATGAGTGGGTCCATAATCAAGAAAATGCCTGAGAAAGACGAAAATTAACTTCCAGTATGATTTCCTAATCCAGCTGTATTTCAGAAAACACTGCCCCCTGGCAGAAGATAACCCACAACTAGAAACAAATCTTTGACAGGCTCAGGCCCTAGAAATCCCTCCCTGGTTTCCAAGCTTTATTGAGTATAAGAACCACCCTGGGAGCCTGTGTAGAATGCCAATGCCCATGGCTTACTCCCCAATATTCTGATTCATCGGGGCTGGGGGGTGGGGAGAGGGAGGAGGGTTTGGGGGGGCCAGACAAGAACTTGCACAATAGGCTACTCTGGTGCCAGTAATATAAGGACCACATTTAGAGAAACTGAGCGTTAGAATAAATTAGTCTGGGTTTGTGCTTATGCCCTGAAGGTTGACTTGCTCAGTCTAATTCGTAATATAATTTTAATATATTATGAATAGCATTTAGTATAAAATTTAGATCTCTTCACGACAAACCGTGTCTGCCCCTCCATGGAAATCATCTCCAACCCGTAAAGCAGCAGAACAGCCTTTTATTTACTTTGCTGGTGGTACAAAGCAGCAGTGTGTGTATTGCTTAATTGCAATACAGTAGTTGCATTTATACAAATGCACAGTCTACCTTTTCATGAAATGGTTCTGTGAATCCTTGTTCCCAAGCTCTGATTAAGGTAAGAGGGCTTGAGGTTAACAGTGAGATCCGAAAGAGATGTAATTGAGGGTTACCATTCTTGCCTCCTGCTGTAATTACAAAATGTTCATGAACTGATTCGAACTTTATCTATATCCAGTTCCTCATTCTGCAGAATTAACATGCTGTGACTTGCCTTCAACACCATTCCCAGAAGACTTCTGAGACTAGGATGTTAGACAATCACTGATGGCCTGAATTTGTCAGTGGTATCTGTAGTTACCTAATTAGCCACAACTGCAGCGCAGGCTCCAGGAAAGTCAGAAGACAATGCCTACATGTATTCTTCCTAGTCTAGTTTAAAACTTTCTGAGTCTCAGTCTTGCTTTTTCAATTCCGCTGTGGTGGAGGGCTATTAGAAAATTCAGAATGAAAATGGGACGGTCTTTTGCCAATCTAAATTGAGCAGAACATTCTAACAGCTAATAGAGAAACAAGCTGGCTCAACTGCTTCTGCAATCCAAGACTGCAAATGTGTATAATAAAGTAGACACCACTTAGGGGTCGAAACCACAGATGCAAAGTTCTAAGAGTAATCTGTGTCCTCAGGGGATTCTCCAGTGGAGAAATAGCACACGCCTATTCAAAGGCAAACAGGGCTTGTGCTATTCGTTATTACACAATTGAGAGCTGAAATCAACACTGTAGCATCTTTCAATGACTTCAATTTATATTGTAAATGTCTATGCATTTTATTAACTCCCAGTGGAATCTAGCTAAGCACAAGCCCTTATACCAGAGCCATCTCAGCTCTCTAAAACTATTAATTCATGACACCAATATCCATTAGCTCCTACTGTGTATCAAACACCGTTCTGGGCACAGGTATTATGTAAGGAGGTGAACCAAACACAGCCTCCTCCATCTTCATCAAATAGACACAAAAAAGAAAATGGGAAAAGGTACACCATTTAAAACGTATGAATTGTTTATTTCTGGAATTTCCTGTTTGCTATTTCCAGGCCATGAATGATCCCATGTAACTGCAATTTTAGAAAACAAAAACACAGACAATGGGGACTACTGTAATTCAGGATTGATCTAAGAGGGAGGGTCAGAGAAGACTGCGGAGTATTGCTTGCGCTATGATGTGAAATGGGAGTAATGAGGTGAGAGAGGAGAGAAAGATCCTAGACAGAGGGAGCAGGATGCACAAAGATCTGTGAGAATGGACCTCGGCACGTCCGTCCGTGAGATGAAAAGACAGCCAGTGCGACTTGACTCGTGCAGGGAAAGCCACAGTTAGCCTGGAATGAAACGAGACAGGAGAGGTTCAGAGGCCCGTTCGTGTGCGGCCTCAGTGGTCACATTAGGTGGTATTGTCTTCATCCTAGGAGCAATGGAAAGGCATAAAGGAGCTTAAGCAGGTGGACGTTTAATCAGATTTTGCAGCATTAATCTCTGTACCATGTGGGTACGAATTGGGGAGAGTCAAGAATGGGTACAATAAATCAGTTTGGAAACAATGTCAGTAATCCAGACAAAAGATAGTGATACCTGCCACCAAAAAGTTTACGGTAATAGTGGAGAGGGAGAAAACCAACTGAGTTAAGATAAGGCGCCTGTGGGGGTGGAGGGGAGGGGAGGGGAGGGAAGGTGTTAAGAACGACTCCTGAGTTAATGAATATTCAACCACTATGATGACCACAGAAATACTCAGTAAAGTCACTTCTTAAGTTTTAACAGGCTTATAAGAAAGACATGGAGATGTGTGTGTGTGTGTGTACACACATACATATTTACTCACAGTCCAGAATTAAATAGTGAAAATAAAGAATAAGCTAGTAATTTAAAACATTGGTAAGTAGTTTTAAACATCATCAACTTAGAAAGTTGATTTAAAGATCTGAGTTTTAAAAAGAATTAGCCACCAGGAAGGAGCTCAGCTTTGTCCCTAACTCTAGCTGGTAATAAAGCATTTTAACACTCAGAACTCCAGGTCAGCTGCTCCTTTTCAGCCGCTCTGATGCCTGCAGGCCGAATGCCCTGGGAAGAAAGACAGCTGTAACCAGCAGGCGATGGCTTACCAACACATGGGTGAAGCCCATAACAATTTGCATCTTTGGGTCTATTTTGAAATGTGGGCTGTGGAATATACAAGCACGAGTGGGTGGGTCTATAGAACCAGAGAAAAAGGTTGTACCGTAAATTTCCCCTCCTTTACTGCCCAGTCTTCACAGGCAGGCTGGGACACTGTTCTCAACTCCACCGGCAGGTGAAGAAATGGAGGTTCAAAGAGGACGTGACATTTCCAAAGTGGTAGGATAAGTCAGTGGTCCCCAACCTTTTTCAGGCCACGGACCAGTTTAATGTCAGAAAATATTTTCACGGACCGGCCTTTAGGGTGGGATGGATAAATGTATCACGTGACCGAGACAAGCATCAAGAGTGAGTCTTAGACAGATGTAACAGGGAATCTGGTCATTTTTTAAAAATAAAATATCGTTCAGACTTAAATATAAATAAAACGGAAATAATGTAAGTTATTTATTCTTTCTCTGCGGACCAGTACCAAATGGCCCATGGACCGGTACTGGTCCGTGGCCCGGGGGTTGAGGACCACTGGGATAAGCGATTGAGCCAGGACTAGAAACCGGGTCCCCTAGGCCAGCTCAGTCCCCTTCCCACTATACCGAGATTTCTCTGTGTTGCACCGCACCGGGGCCTCAACTCCACACCCCTGAGACGCAGGTCCCTCAGGAACCTGTTCAACCTCCCAGCTTCTTCATTTCTACCATGGAAACCTTAGAATTACTTTTCCTTCTACGCCAGTCCTTCTATCTCATTTCTAATCCCACAATCTAGCTATAAGTTCTAGTTATTAAGTAAAGGTACCATCACTTATTAGAGCTTTCTGAATGCTATTAGCACCTGAGTTATTTTCCTTTTACTTTTAGACTCGTCCCTTCACCTTCGTGACTCTGGACACATATTAGAAAGTCAACTCTTAACTGTTCTTCCTTTTGTCCTCTCTGCCCCCTTCAAACACCATGTCATTGACTCCTTTCTTACCTAACCTGTAATGTATTCCATTCATTGACCAGACAGCCCTGCACTAAATGCAGATCTAATAATTTTCCTTCCAAACTTAAACCCTTCTAGTTGATAAGATCACAGCATTTCTCAGAGTGTGGGTTTTGGACTAGCAGGGTTAGAATCACCTGGAAATTTGTCAGAAACGAAAATCCTTTTCCGAACTACTGAATCAAAAAACTCTGGGGGTGGGTGCAACCCAGAATCCATGTTTTAACAAACCCACCAGGTGATTCTGAGGCAAGTTTGAGAAGCACTGACCTAGAGGATAAAATCTGAACTGCTTAGCAAAGCACCTAGGACTCTAAAGCTGAAATGAAGCTTCCTGAATTTCAGCCCCAGCTCTACCACTGTTTAACTGGGAGACCTCACATGACCCTTGTCCCTCCTAAGATTCACTTTTCTCATCAGTTTCCAGCTCATGGGATTCTTAAGGGTATTACATGAAATAATCCATGCGAATTGCCTAGCACAATGCTTGGCACAGAAGAATGCTTCATAAATGGCAAGTTTTCTTAATTAAAGAAATAGTTGCTATTCCTTGATTAAGCTGTGTTCTCTCACACCTTCAATGCTTATTCTATGCTGTGTCTTTGGCCTAAAATGTCCTTCTCCACCTAGTCCCCTTGACAAACTGCAACATTCTGGTCAGGTGTCACTCCTCGGCGAACCCTCCCATCGCCTCGATTTTGCCCTTCCCATGCAAAGCAAGGGGCTCCCCGCTCTGCTCCCACATTGTCTGAATCTCTTTTTAGGCGCCTCTATCCCTTGTGATGTCTTCGAACGCAGGGGCCAGTCATCCTTGCATGGCACGGAGCTTTGCATCTTTCCTGGGAGATAATGCCAGACAATAAATGTTTCTTGAATGAAGTTACTTGGCATCATGAGACTTGAATTGGAAATTGAATTCTTGTGTCTTTACTAACTGGCTGTGTCACTTCAAGCCCACATTTCTTCATCTGTATAGCAGAATTATTGGCTAATGCAGTGATCCGTAGCCCTTTTTGAAGCATTAAAACTTTATTTTCAAATAAAAATCTCAAAATGAATACCAGCATCTCAATTTGGAGTGGCTCTGCTTTAAATGGGGGTGGGGCCCCAGCATCCCAGCCAACTGGACACCTCCCTTCTCCCTGTGCACCTTTGTGGAAACCTGAAAATTCAGGAAGTGCAATTTGTGGGAGAAAAAAACAAAACAACTAATAACTAAGTTCATTCCACTCTTTAAATACTCTTCTAAATTTAACCCTTCATTGTAGTATGCACATCCCAAAATCTGACCCGAATTGCCTCAGGCCAGGTCTTCCACTGATGAGCGATGGACACTCTCAATGAGGTCAAGCTCTTCCCCCGAGGAGTTCAAGTCCATGTCTGCATCCACGCTTCTCCTCGCTGACTCCTCGGCACTCATCCTGATCTCAGTCAATCCAGAGCCTTCCTCAAGGCTCAGCGTCTTCACAACATTCCCCTCTCAACCTCGGTACCCACCGCCCCGTCCTCGAGTCCAGAACCCAAAGCCTTTGTCTCTTGCCTCTCTAGGCTGTTTTATTTGAGTACTTCTTGTTTTAACAATAAGAGCAATAAATTCACAGAGAATGAGGAAAGGAAACCACTTGATATAGAGACTAAGAATCTGGATTCTAGGGCCTGACCAACCTGGGCCTGCCACTTTCAAACACGAGACCTTGCTTAAGTTCTCAACACTCAGATGTCTTTTAACAGCAACAACAATAACAACAACAAAAGATATTTCTTTTCACCCAGGCTCGATGTGAAGACCAAAGAACACAATGCATGGTAGGTAAGCAAGTAGCTTTGTGTCTGAAACGCAGACAACACACAAATATTAGCCATTACTATCTGCAGGAGGATAAAGACTGCATCATCTGTTACATTGTCAGCATTCAGCAAAGTGGTGGGCACATCATAGGTGCCTAGTAGTGACAACGGTTCTAGGAAAATCCCTTTACTTGCGTTGAGATGATATGTAAATTAAAGTTAGCAATGGTGTGAATCCCTCTTTGCACAGTCTCGGTGACCTCGGGAGACAGGGAGCAGCACTCACTTGGCAGAAGGGAGGGGACCCTGGAGACAGCTCTGAAGGCGCTCGTTCAACTACAATAAGGAAGACCCTGTGTTTGGATTGGAAAGCCCCAAGAATCTGAACTTCAACTCAAGAGATCTGTTCAAACTCCAACCAAAGAGGAAGTCTATGCTTGCTAGCAGAATGGGATCATCACATGCTTAGCAGCCCAATGGTTCCCACTCGGGGAGGAAACAGAACCGCCCTGTCTGTGACTCCCCACGCGATCGAACAACAGCTATGGACTTTAACAAATCAGAAATGAAAGGGAACTTCCCCTGCCTGATAAAAATCTTCTACAGAAAACTCACGGTTAACATCACATTCAGCGGGGAAAGACTCAATGCGTTGCCCTCTAAGGTCAGGAACAAGACAAGCACGCCTTCTCTCACCACCTCTGTCCAAGACTGAATTTCCAGCCAGGGCAAAGAGGCAAGAAAAACAAAGAAAAGGCATTCAGGTTAAAAAGGAATAAAATGCTCTCTATTCACAGGTGACATGATCTTATATAGGTCTGGTTTCTAGCATATATAAAGACAACTCAGGAATAAAAAGACTCATAACTCATTTTTTAAATGGTCAAAGGGCTGTAATAAGACATTTCTCAAAAGAAGACATAGGAATGGACAATGAGTACGTGAAATGATGCTCACCATTATTACTCATTAGGGCAGGGCAAATCAACACTGCCACGAGACACCCCTTCACACCAACTAAGATGGTTAAAATGAAAAATGTAGTCATGAGTGTTGGTTGGGAAGGACTAGGAAAAATTGTAACACTCATACATCATTGGTAGGATTGTAAAATGGTACAGTCAATTTGGGAAACAGTTTGGCTGTTTCTCAAAATGTTAAAATATAGTTACCATATGACGCAGCAATTCCGTTCCCAGATCTATACCCAGGAGAACTAAACACATATGTCCGCATAAATCCTTGTGCATAATATTCATAGCAGAGTTATCAACTGACAACTAGATAAACAAAAAGAAATATAATATATTTGTGCAATAAAATATGATTCAGCGATACAAGGAATGAAGTTCTGATACATGCTGTAACATGGATGAACATTGAAACACATTAAGTGAAAACAGCTAGACATAAAAGCCACATAGTATATGATTCTATTTATATGAAACATCAAGAATAGGCAAAAGCAGGTCAAACAAGAGTATTATTAGTGGTTATCAGGTGATGGATGTGAGCGTGATTGCTTTGGGTGTGAAGTTTTGTTTGGGGTGATGAAAACATTCTCACATTACATACCGGTGATGTTTGCATATCCTTGAGAATGTACTAAAAACCAATGACATGTACAGCTTAAACGGGTGAACTTTACAGTTTGAGAATCATACTCAAAAGGAATTGCTGAGAGAGAGAGACTAGAACTAGTGAGATTATCCCTGCAGGGAGCAAATTCCAAAGCATCTGAACTCACAGAAAAGGAACATTAGCCTTAGCTAATGATCTTCAGCTCTCTGGCCAGTGCCTTCAAAGCTGTCTGCACGGTCACCTCAGTTGCCCTCCAAACCTAACAATTAACGGGAAGAAGAATTGGAGTCGTGGTATGGACCTGTGCATAATGAAGCCCTCTGCCTTCCTAAAAATAGGAGTTTCCTAGAGCCCTTTTATCTGCCATGCCACGTTTATTGCTGTCCTGTTTCATTTCATTTTCAAATAAAACACCCTAAGAAGAGAACCCAGTTCTTGACTGTAGATCTCGAAGGGTTTGACTCTTAATAGCAACAAACTGTAATCAGAATTTCTGGGAGAGTTGTGGAAATTTAAAAACTAGGCCTTGAAACAGCATGGATGGACCTTGAGGACATCGTA
The DNA here is from genome assembly GCF_036850995.1 of Saccopteryx leptura. Lineage (NCBI taxonomy): Eukaryota > Metazoa > Chordata > Mammalia > Chiroptera > Emballonuridae > Saccopteryx > Saccopteryx leptura. Next base: position 355,424,240 of record NC_089505.1, read on the forward strand.
CTAAGTAAAATAAGTCAGACAGAGAAAGAGAAATACCGTATTGATCTCGCTTATATGTAGAATCTAAAAACAACAACAAAACTGAGCATACAGATAAAAAAAAACAGATTGGCAGTTGTCAGAGGTAGTAGGTGGGTCTAGGTAAAATGGATAAAGTGGGTCAAAAGGTATAAAATTCCAGGTTCTGGCTGGTTGGCTCAGCAATAGTGCATCAGCCTGGAGTGTGGGAGTCCCAGGTTCGATTCCCGGTCAGGGCACACAGGAGAAGCGCCCATCTGCTTCTCCACCCCTCCCCCTCTCCTTCCTCTCTGTCTCTCTCTTACCCTCCCACAGCCAAGGCTCCACTGGAGCAAAGTTGGCCCCGGGCACTGAGGATGGCCCCATGGCCTCCACCTCAGGTGCTGGAATGGCTCCGGCCACAATGAAGCATCGCCCCCTGGTGGGCATACCGGGTGGATCCCGATTGGGCGCATGAGGGAGTCTGTCTGACTGCCTCCCTGCTTCTAACTTCAAAAAACTAAAAATAAATAAAATGAAATAAATAAAAAGGTATAAACTTCTAGTTATAATATAAATACCATGGGGATATAATGTGCAGCATTATATAAATAATTATAGTTAGTAATACTGTATTGAATATTTAAAAGTTGCTGAGACAGATTTTAAAAGTTCTCATCGCAAGAAAAATATCTGTAACTATGTATTTAGGGTGACGAATGTTAACTAAACTTATTGTGATCAGTTTGCAATATGGACGAATATTGAATCATTATCTTGTACACTAGAAACTAAATAATGTTATATGTCAGTTATACTTCCATTTATAGAGAGAACAACACTTAGTATTTGAGGAATACTTCTTTTTCTTTAAAAAAAAAAAGCCCTATGAGTCGGAAAGATCAAAGCTCACTTACCCTTCCCACTTTGTAATCAATAATACTGCCGAAAGGCTGTTCCTAGGCAAGATCACAGAGCTAAAGGACCTCTGGCAGGAAGATCAGGAGAGTTCATAGGACAAACAGGATAAAGGGAAAATGAAAAGCCAGTATTATGAGTTATGCCATACCTGGCGTGGAACAGACACTCCATCAGTGCTAGCTAATATGAAGTAACCTGCTCTCTGTCAGCCAGCCTACTAGAGACACTTACATATGTTGCCTTATTCAATCTTTATAAAACCCTGTACAGTATTATCATTGTTCATATATGACCATATGGGGCTACTTGCCCATGTTCAAGTACCTATTAACTGGGGAACTGTCTTTTCTCCATGATTTCCCAAGGAGGATTACAAAACGGGTAAGATCTAAAAGGAATGGGATTGTCAACTATTTGCCAGAAGAAACCTGAGTCTATTAAAAACAGCGAATCTGATCAATGTTTGATAAGTCTTTATACTTGATAATGTTTCTTAATTCAGAACGTATCAGAAGCTACAGATAAACGTCTATTCTAAGCTGACCTTGTTCTGATCCAAAAAAAAAGCATTGGTTAATAAGGAAGTGACCAGAACTGTGGGTGTCATAGCCATGTCATTTTGAAGCTCCTGAGAGATCAAAGGGAACGCTGGTCATTGTGAAGTGACTGCCCTAAACTTTGGAAATCCAGAGTTTTCCAAATCCCGATAACATTGGAGCAATGCAGATATAGTGAGCACTAACTACGTTAGCTAGTGCTTATTGAAAGCTTACTCTGGGCCAAGGACTACTTGCTATCAGGGATATTGAGATTAAAAAGCATGTTTTAATTAGGAGACTGGAAAGTCAACAGTTCGTTAAAACACCATTGTGATGTCTGGCCTGCGGTGGCACGTGGACAGAGCACCAACCTGAAACGCTGAGGTCACCAGTTAGAAGCCCTGTGCTTGGTGAAGGCACATACGACCAGCAATCAATGAATAACTAAAGTGAAGCAGTTATGAGTTGATACTTCTTGCTCCCCTGCCCCTCTCTCTTCTCTTTCTGTAAAATCAACAAATAAAATTTTTTAAATAAATAAAATAATAAAAATATTTTTTAAATTTAAAAACCACACTGTAGTGAGTTCTGTCATTCACCTCTGGACGGGTATGCGTGGAGGGTCCTGAGAACGGGCTCCCTCACCTCCTCCACCCCATCTCCGGGGGCCTCCTGTCTTACAGATCTTGTAGAATGAGTGGTACATACAGTTTATAGACTCTTCCAATTGTGCTCCTGACATTGTCCTTATGCACGAGAGGAGATCTGGGTGCAGAACTGAGACAGGGTCCATCTTCCTACCCCTTTTAGTGGCTCCTCTGGGCAAGCAAGGCTGTGGACATGGGAGGCTTTTGCACTATTACATCTGTGTCCCTTCAGCTTCCTAAACACCAGAAGGTATCTGTGGAGGTGACACCGATGGCAGCTTCCTGATCCTGAATCCAGGCTAGGAGGGATGTTCTTGAACTCAATATTCCAGCGACAGCCAGCTGCCTTGTGCTATGTACCATGGTCTGAGTCAAAATCCAGAAATATCTTGTCAGGTTGAAAAAAAAAATGGAGAGAGAATCAGTTCGATCCATCTGGGATAACAGTCTTGAAAGAGAATGCAAAATTCAGTGATACAACTTCACACTGGGAGAGGCCAAAATTGACAACAGTTCTCGGCAAAAAGTAAAAAACAAACTGGCAGTTTTTGTTATCTACAATTTCTATAGGAGCTCATGCTAGACCACAGCTCTAAATGACCTCATTTTTATCTCAGGTGCCTTTAATACAGGGGTCCCCAAACTACGGCCCACGGGCCACATGCGGCCCCCTGAGGCCATTTATCCGGCCCTCGTAGCACTTCCGGAAGGGGCATCTCTTTCATTGGTGGTCAGTGAGAGGAGCATAGTTCCCATTGAAATACTGGTCAGTTTGTTGATTTAAATTTACTTGTTCTTTATTTTAAATATTGTATTTGTTCCCGTTTTGTTTTTTACTTTAAAATAAGATATGTGCAGTGTGTATGGGGATTTGTTCGTACTTTTTTTTATAGTCCGGCCCTCCAACGGTCTGAGGGACAGTGAACTGGCCCCCTGTGTAAAAAGTTTGGGGATCCCTGCTTTAATAAGCAATCCCTACCCAGATCCAGGGGAGAAAAGTTCAGCAGAGCCTGGGGCAGCCCGGGCTCCACCTGCATGGTGTTCGTGGCTGGGTGTCTCACTGTAGGACCTGACTACTAGGGAGCAGAGAGAGACGCAGGATGGGGATGAAGCAGCACCCGTATCCCCCAGCCCACTCATTCATCCACTCCTTTGTTTATTTACTCAACAAACTCTTACTGAGCACCTAGTCTGTTTCAGGCATTGGGGATACAAAGTGGACAGAATAAAGGCTCTGCCCCATGGGTCCCACGCTCTAGTGAGAGAAGAAGTATAATGTCAGGTGGTTGATAAAGGATGAGAAAAACAGAGCAGAGCAAGAGAACAGAGAGTAAAATGAAAAGAGCAATGCTCAGTTGGGTGGCACTGAAGGTCTCCCTGGAGAGGTGACATCTCAGCACGAATCTGGATGGCGTGAGGGAAGAACACGGCGTCTCCGGAAGCAGCAGTGAGTGGAAGGCCCTGAGGAAGAGGTGGCCTGAGAAAGAGGTGGCCCTGTATACAAGCAAGAACCCAGCGAGGCTGGAGTGGAGTGAGAGATGGGGGGGAGGGAGCAACAGCAATTGATGTCAACGTCGTGATCGGGGGCTGGCTCATGCAGGACCTTAGAGGTCATAGTGGGACCTTTGTGTTTCATTCTGAGTGTGCTGAGAAGGGACTGGAGGGACATAATCCAATTTGTGTTTCAAGAGGCTCGCTCTGGCTGGTATTTAGAGAATGGACACTCAGTGAGCACCCCATCTGGCAGATGGTGCAGCCTGGGTGCCCCGTGTGAGTAGTTGGAGAAGGTGGGTGGCTGTCTTCATTAAATATGCAAAGGGCAATGCAAGACATAGGAGTTTTATTGGGTATATTTCCTGGGGCAAAACTGAAAGTTACAGAGAAGCCATCCTTCGTCTCATAATAGGAGAAACTTCCTAACTATCAGGGCTGCCAGAACCCTCATACAAAAAAACAAATCCATCTAATATTTTCCTCTCTTCCTAAAGCTCTTAAGGAGCTGAGTTCTCCCTCTGTACTGACCAGCATAGAGCTACTCAAATTAAATAACCAGGATTCAGTTTTATTCTTTTCTGGGTAAATCAAAAGGGAAGGGAAGGATCCTTATACACAGTGTAGTCAACCTAGTCCCTACTGCCCACTAGTGGGCATTCCAGCTTTTGTGGTGGGCGGTAGCGGAGCAACCAAAGTATAAATAAAAAGATAGATTTAACTATAGTAGGTTGTTTTATAAAGATTTATTCTGCCAAACTTAGCGAAAATCTGACATAAAGCATATAATTATTATTATATGCTTTAACTTGCTGTAACTCTGCTTTATAAATTTTATAAAGTAAAGTTACTTCCTTACTTTATAAATCATCATTACTGTGGAACTGGTGTGCGGTTAGAAAATTTTACTAACAGAGATACAAAACTGGGCGGTAGGTATAAAAAGGTTAACTACCCCTGCTTATACACATCTTGTTCTTACCATTTCATCTCCTGAAGGAAATATACATATAGATATAGCTAGGTGTGGAGAGATATATAATTGGTGTGTGCGATTTAATTTATCTCAATGAAAGGGACCATTGGTCAGGGCTAGGCTAAGAAGAAGAGAAACACTTCACCAAATAATCGAAAGACTTAAGCAAGACACGAAGTAACATACTTTTGGGTTGCCTAGAACAAGCTGACCTTATATTGCCTCTCCCGGCCTTATAGGTCTCTCAATCTTCTGTAAACACAGAGCTGCTTCGAGGTTGAAATCCAATAACCTCAGTTTGCCGAGTATTATGCAAGAGAATGCAGAAGTTTTGGCCCTTATGTGGCCCTGCTAAGCTTCTGTTGCTCTTAGAAGAGATGTTATACAACTTGTTAATCACTGAAATCCTGAGCTCTCAGGCTTGGTTCAAGTCACGGCTCCAATGCTCCCTAGCCGTGGCCCTGGAGTTAGGAAACCACCCCAGTGCCTTCCTCACAGGGTTGCTGTGGAGATTAAATAAAACAATCCATGTAGTTAGTGCTCATTGTTATTAAGAACACCACCTAGAATGTGCCAGACATCACGCCAAAAAAGATCTCACTGAATCCTCGCAACGATGTTGCAAAATACACATGGCTTTCTCTTTTTTAAGAGACTTGCAGAAGTTCAAGTCATTTGCCCTTGTTCCCGCAAGTTCACTCGGACTGGGGTCTGCCTAACCAGAGCCCTGCTTCTAGGTATGTGTCGTTATCATACACGCGGTTCACTTTGTTTTTTTACTTTTAATAAAAGGTCTTCCCATCACACGTCTGGGAGACAGTTGAGGGGCTTTGCTCTAGTGCCTTTAACGGTTCAGAAACAGAACAGATGCTGTCCAGTTCGCACGGGCACCCACTGGAGGCCGGAGCCACTATACCCACGTACTCTTTTTTGTGCCTTCTGACCAATGCAGCTGGCTTTTGTGTGCCTTCGGGTTTAGGGCTGGGTAAACCTCAGTCACAGATGTAGATAGCCTGTGGCCTCATGTGACAAAATATTTTGCAAAAGATGCTGTTTTCTCCCTTTCCTGGTCTTCTCTCCCTTTCTGCAGCTGTTTCCACTTCTTCCTGAAAATTGATCGAAAATTCTGAAACTCTATTTTTGCCCTTAGTGTCTCATGTGACTTTACCATTGACAATGACCTGGTTGTTTTATCCCCAACTGCAGGACAGTTGATGAGATGCCAGTGTTGGGAACAAAGGTTGCTGCCTGACAAGGGACTCCTCTCTCAACACGCACCAGATTGTAATGACACCAAGCACAGCAACAGCTCCTGTAACATTTAACAGAGGACTTGGCATTCATTCACCTGCTCATTCATCCATTTATGCAGCAAATAGTTTATTGGAAACCTGTTGTGTTCCAGGCATTCTTTTAGGCCCCAAAGACGCCAACAATTATCAAGAGAACCCAAATATACTGTTCACAAATATTAGGGGATATTTTATTGCTTCATATTTGTTTTGAAATATCCCCTAATTTTTGTGAGCGGTACGCCGTACCTGTTTGTGGAGCTTACATTTTTTTGAATGGAAAAGACACAAAATTTATACCTATGTCAATTAGTGATAAAAAGCTATAAAGAAAGAATAAATAGGGAGGCAAAAGTGATGGTGAGACTGCAGTTAGCTTTTGAACCACACAAGTAAGGCCACATAATCCTATTTAGAAGAAGAGTTTGAATAGTTTGCCCAGAGTCACCCAGTCCATGTTAGAGAGGGGATTTGCCATATTCTGACAAAAACATTCATAAATACAGCAACAATGATTACAACATTTACCATTTTAAAGTATAGAATTGCACGAATTATGTATCAAATCCCATGTTAGGAGTAAAGAAACCAAGACTCAGAAAGATGAAACAATTCGCTCCAGGCTACACGGCAACTGGTGGAAGAGGATGTCAAGCCAGTGTGAGTGGTTCCAAGTCCCTGCTCTGTCCACCTCACCTCACCTGCGCTGTTGAGTTTCTCAGGTCGGAAATGCTTCTGACTAAACCGAAAGACCCGCAAAGACAAGGATGGTGTCTTCATCATCTCCCGAATGTTCTACAACATCTGGCATCGGAAGTGTTGAACTTTTTGCATTCAGACCAGCCGCATTCCCCAGACAGACAGAACTCTAAACACCCAAGAAAGACAGATGCCCTAAGTTCCAGACCTTCCTGACTCCCCTTGGCCGTGGTACGCAGTGTGTGATGAGCACTGAGGCAATACTAGCCTTGAACCCCAGAGTGCCAAGTCACTCTCAGCGTTCACTCGCCTAACTCCCCCCAAAACACCCGTCTTTCCACACGGACTTGTGACCTGCACAGACTTAGGTGCCTCTGTATTAGAATTGTGTTTGTCTAGCAGTGAAAGCAATAAACAAGTGGGGTGCGCATGCCTGCAATTTTTTTTTTTTTGTATTTTTCTGAAGCTGGAAACGGGGAGAGACAGTCAGACAGACTCCCGCATGCGCCCGACCGGGATCCACCCGGCACGCCCACCAGGGGCGATGCTCTGCTCACCAGGGGACGATACTCTGCCCCTCTGGGGCGTCGCTCTGTTGCGACCAGAGCCACTCTAGCGCCTGGTGGCCAAGGAGCCATCCCCAGTGCCCGGGCCATCTTTTGCTCCAATGGAGCCTCGGCTGCGGGAGGGGAAGAGAGAGACATAGAGGAAGGAGAGGGGGAGGGGTGGAGAAGCAGATGGGCGCTTCTCCTGTGTGCCCTGGCCGGGAATCAAACCCGGGACTTCTGCACGCCTGGCCGACGCTCTACCACTGAGCCAACCGGCCAGGGCCCATGCCTGCATTTTAATCAAGGTCATAATCCTAGGGAGTAAAGGGGCCATTACAACGAATCTGAAGAGCATGCAGACGCTTCCTGCATCACCCAACTCCAGTCCTAGGATGCCTTTCCCAGCACTCAGCGGTGCCCACAGCTGCACTTTGCATTTACCAGCACTGACAAGCACGTGGAGGCTAACGCATGGCAAATTGCCAGAATGGCCGAATGAATGATTGTCTTCTTATTGTTGCTCAAAATGCTTTGTAGGAGTACAACAGAGCTAACGAGAAACTTTTTGAGACGGCCTACTTTTCACTGACTCTCAACCAGTGAAAAGTAGAGTCAGGCAAACACCTGGATTCAAACTCCAGTCCTGCTACTTACTAGATGGCCGAGCCTAGAAATTCTGGCCCATTGCACTTCTCAGTCTCAGCCCAGAGAACTTCCCTGACTGCACTGCCTCCCGGCCCAGGTGCTCTTTCTCTCTTTCTCACTCCACCGCGTGTCTGGCAACACCCAACCCCGACTCCGGGCATATGAGCCTCCCTCACTGGACTGTGAGCTCCCCGAGGTGAAAGACCAAGTCTCTGTCCCTCCCTATGTATCCCTGGAGGCTAGCACACGCTGCCTGGCACACAGGGATACTCAATTAATAGCAGCTGAGTAAAGTAAGGGAGAGAATGGTGAAGAAAGGGGAAAGAAAAGGGAAGCTGAGTGCTGAGAGAGAGCAGAGAAGGGATCGGGCAACCATACTGCCACTTTTCTCTCTGAGAGGTTTGCAGCAGGGTGCCTGGGCCCTCCCTCCATCACTCCCCAGCCCGGCTCACGTTCTCAAGAGTTTTCCAGATCCTAGCAGAGTGCTAAGCCCCGACCCTAGGGAAATAATGCCACTTTCTGGCTCCTGTTCCCAGGCACCCAAGACATGCTGGGAAAATTGTATAAAGTCCTATGGACGAGGTCCACACAAATGCATGTGCTTGACTTGAGCAGAGCCCCCAGGTGCCCCGGCCACCATATTGACTGGCCATTGAATTGTTTGCTATTACGCTGAGCGTGTTTCCAGTCTTTTCAAGCCTTCCACACTCCCATCTCTCTCAGGGAACAAACTTACCTCTTCATCACCTCCAAAGATCAAGGCTATTCTAATATGCTTAATATGCACTATATACAGATTTTATTCCTGGCGATTCCAGAAACAAGAATATACATTGGAGGGTGAGGGATACAGGTAAAAACCGATGTTTCCCCCTTGTTTCTTGCCTAAGGATCAAATTATAGATCGAGGTATTGCTGAGGAAAATGCTTGTCTTGTGTTATTTAGGAAGGTCATTCTCCAGCAGCTTGACTACATTTTTAGTCAACCTGGAGCTACTGGGAGTGGATATTAGAAGTGTAATTATCAGGAGTAACAGTAATAAGATGTTTAGGGTCCAGCAAACACTGGACAAACATCCTGTAACATCTCACAACACACCATACCAAAGCAAACACAGCCAGCCAAAGATTAAAAGATGTACTCGGACCAAAGCTGTCTCTCACGAAGAAGCTGGAAAAGCATCTCTCCTAGCTGTTATCTGACCAGAGGGAGCTCTGTGACATCTCTCACTCACTCCAGCCACAGTCCTGTAAATAGGTACTATCACCTACCATCTGTAATGTACGGGGGTAGAAACGGAGGTGCAGAAAAACTGGGTGATCTAACTGGGGCTTCAACAGTCTGGCTCAAAGCCTCACTCGTTAACCAATACACCATCCCGTCTGCCTTGTCTTTGAGATGGGCATTGGTAATAAGACATCACACATCAGCTTCCCCATTGTTAAACCCATTTATGACAAACGCAGTTGACAATCAGCCTTTGGACAAGTGGTAGTAAGAGCAGAAGTGTTGGAATTCAACAGATCTTGGTTTGAACTCTAAGAATTATAAGACTTTTCCCAGTTAAACCCTGTTGGGCCTTCATTTTTCATTTTAAAAATTGGGGATAACAGTTCCTCCCTCAGAGGGTGATTTTGAGCGGGTGTAGGCAAACTCTTTCTATAAAGGACCAACTAATAAATATTTTAGGTCTTGAAGGCCATACATAACCACTGTATCCCAATGACTCGGCTTGTTATCGAAGCGTGAAAGCAATCACAGATGGGGGTGGCCATGTTCCAGTTTAATTTAATAAAAAATAAAAAAACCAGGTGGTGACCAGACTTGACCTGCAGGCTGTTGTCTGCCTGGTTTTGAAGATTACATGAAACAATGTATGTGCTCTGCTTGATTCCCAGAATACAACAAGTCATCAAAAATGGTACTTGATTGTGACATCGGATCATTTACAATAACATGGATGGACTTTGATAACATTATACGGAGTGAAATAAGTAAATCAGAAAAAAACTAAGAACTATATAAATCCACACATAGATGGGACATAAAAATGAGACTCAGAGACATGGACAAGAATGTGATGGTAACGGGGGGGGGGGGGGTGGCGAGGAAGGAGAGAGATGGGGTAGGGGGAGGGGAGGGGCACAAAGAAAACCAGATAGAAGGTGATGGAAGACAATTTGACTTTGGGTGAGGGGTATGCAACATAATCAAATGTCAAAATAATCTGGAGATGTCTTCTCTGAACATATGTACCCTGATTTATCAATGTCACTGCATTAAAATTAATAATAAAAAAATTTGGAATATACATTAAAATATATGAGAAAAAATAAAATGTGCTCTTTTGATCACCCCCAAAAAAAGAAAAAAAAAGGTACTTGAATTATGGTGTCAACATGAGATAGTCTGAAGCCTTCCTGGGTAAATGTATAATTTTCATAGACTTTGGAAAAAATATCAACCCTTTACCGCCAATATGACCTTATAGGTAGGGTTGCCAGAGACAATACTTTTTTATAATATTTTTAGTCTTTGGGACATAGTCATACTAAAAAGGTATTCATTGTTTATTTGAAATTGAAATTTAACAGGGGTAGCCTGGGTTGGTTGGTTTGTTGTTATTGTTGTCTGTTTTGTTTTGTTGCCTTTCTTTTCTTTTCAAAATCTGACAACCCTATTTATAGACCTCTATGGCTCCACAAGTTGGGAATCACTGGTTTTATTTATAATAAAATAACCAAACACAAGCAACATTTTGTTCTTCCAGGGAGAAAAAATTACATTCTTATGGAATTATCCCTAAGGTTCAAAACTAATAAGTCCCCTGGGTAGGAGCCACTGAAACACGATGAGACATCCAGGGTTCTGTGCTTACCGGTGCCAAGAACAAGCTTAGGTCACCCAAGGAAAAAGTGCAATAATCTTGCATTTGTTCCTGCTGATTAAAATCGAGGACCTTCCTGGAAAATGTGAGGTGCCCCTCACGTCACTATGTTCAATTAATGCTTGAGCAGTATTAATGATGGAAAAACTCCGTTACATCCAACATGTCTAAGAGTTTTGCAGTTAGGTTTGTCGGTAATCAAACTGTGTACTGAGAAAGTCCATTTTGTCCGTAAACAGAGCTTCTGGGTGGAGGAGAAATGTTCTGTGCATGTAAACACAGGCGCCTCAACTCCCGACAAATATTTGATAATGAAGATGTGGACGGAGTCGGTACCTTCAGACTGCAGCCAGCTCCCAACAAGTAGGGTTATAAAATCACTTTTAGGGGATTTAGAAATAAAAAAGAGCTCAGCATGCCACTACCCAGGTCTTTTCAGACTTGAAGGAAGGAAGATGATGTGTGCCGTGTCCATGAAGGGAAAAGGCATCATGTTTTAATTAATTAAAATAGTACCTTATTTAGTTTTCAACAGTTTGTCCGCTCTACCCATCTCAGCTGTGCAAACTTGAATAACTCACTTAGTCTCTCTAAACCTCCATTTCCTATCTCTGAAATGGATTTGAGAAGTCCCATCTCTTCTGCTTTGGCCAGGATCAGAGGAGATAATGGATATGACAGTGGTTTGCTAACTGATAAATGGCCATCCACTGTCATCTACCATCCCATGAACAGCAGCAAAACCTCTGGGGGATTGAAGAGCAAAATAATGTTGGATGGCACGGTCCCAGCAGCAACCATGCGAAGGGGATTATGCTCCCATGAAATCTGTATTCATTTGCTAAGGCTGCCATAGCAAAGCGGCACAAACAGTGTGGCTTAAAAAACAGAAATTTATTGTCTCACAGCGCTGGAGGCTGGAAGTCCAAAATCGAGCTTTGGCAGGATGGGTCCCCTCTGAGGGCTATCGAGGAAGGATCTGGCCCAGGCCTCCCTCCTTGGCTTGCAGATGGCCACCTCCTCCCCTGTCTCTTCCTATCATCTTTCTCCATGTCTCTGTGTCAAACTTCCCCTTTTTATAAGGACATTAGTCATATTGGAGCAAGGCCCACCTGATGACCTCACTTTACTTTGATTACCTCTGTAAAGACTCTGCGATGGTTCATTTTATGTGTCCATTGGCTTGGGCCACTAAGGGATGCATCGAAATGTTTCTGAGTGTGTCTGTGAGGGTGACTCTGGAAGAGATTGGCATTTGAGTCAGTTAGGTGAAGAAGATGGCCCTCCAAGCGCAAGTGGGCATCATCCAATTCACTGAGGGCCTGAGCAGAACAAAAAGGCAGAGGAAGGGGGAGTCTGCTCTTCTTACTTGAGCTGGGACATCCATCTGCTTCTGCCCTTGGGCATCGGAACTCCCGGTTCTCAGGCCTTTGGACTCAGATGGGGACTTGCACCATCAGCTGCCCAGTTCTTTGGACTTGAACTGAATTACACCATCAGTTTTTCTGGCTCCCCAGCCTGCAGATCACAGATCATGGGACTCCTCAGCCTCTGTAAGCCAATTCCTACCCTCTCTTCCCTCCCCACCCCCATGCTTCCTCTCTTCTCTCTCTCTCAATCTATCGCTGCCAGCCCCCCTCCAACCTCCCATACGAACACATACCAATTTGCAACTGACTTTTAGGATCCAGTCACAATACATTTTATGTACATCTCTGCACACTCCTCCAAAGATAAAAAGTCAAAATAGACGACAACTTATAAGCTTTTAGATTCCTAATTCTTATTCCTTCTCTCTGAGCTGATGTGATCAGTGTGCTATCCCTCCGTGGACATCAATTATATTAATAAAATAAGAATGAAGGGAGAATTCAGCAGCATACCACCAAAGACATCCATCTGTTAATCATCTCTCCTTTAATAAATATATTCAGTGAGGCATTAGTCCAGCCCACGTACGCCCTTCTCACCCAGAAAAAAAAATCACAAGATCTGGTCCCTTCTTGAAATCAATGTTTTTAATTGATTAATATGAAGTGAGTATAACCATGTTCCAGGTGCCTTCACACACTTTTTTTTAGTTAAAATTTCCAGTGCTTGTTATTCCTTTTTTATAGATACTAAAACTATCACTCAGGAGAAAGTAAATTTACAACTAGTAAAAGCCAGAGCAGGAATGAGCTCAGATCCTGTGACATCAAGTTCATGTCAATACCACTCATGACACTCAGATCCTCTCAAAGGAGAAAATATACATAATTTGGACTTATGCTGCCTAGCCAAGCAGTGGTGCAGTGGATAGAGTGTCAACCTGAGACATTGAGAACCCAGGTTCGAAACCCCGAGGTTGCCGTCTTGAGCACAGGTGAGTGCAGGCTCATCACCTTGAGTGCTGAGTCGCCAGCTTGAGCGTGGGATTATTGACATGATCCCATGGTCACTGGTTTGAGCCCAAAGGTCGCTGGTTTGAAGCCCAAGGTCACCGGCTTACGGAAGGCATCACTGGTTTGGTCAAGGCATGTATTAGAAGCAATCAATGAACAACTAAAGTGCCTCAATTATGAGTTGATGCTTCTCATCTCTCTTTCTTCCTGTCTATCTGCCTCTCTTTCTCTTTTTTGCTTTCTCATTAAAATAATAATAATAATAATAATAATAACTGGACTTTCAATGGCTCCTATTAATCACCATCTACTCTCCCAAGTATCTATTGAATGAACTGATCATTTGATTAGAGATTCTTAACCTGAGGTTTATAATAACTCAAGGGGGTTCAAGGATAGACTTGTATGAACCTCTCCGAAGTTTTGTGAAAAGTATCATCTGGTATATATTGTGCATTTTTTTTAGATTAATGTACATCCAAATCTCAAAGGGACCATGGCTTCAAACAAAAACAACTTGCAATTTAAACAACTTTCTATAGAACTTAATTATCATTCACCTCTCTGACTATAGTTTTGGGATGCAACTTCTCTCTTTAGAAAATTAAAATTAAAAAAAGAAGAAGAAAATCAAAACTGAATTTTTTCCTTCTAGTCTCTCAAAGCCTCTCCCAAAGCCTCCATCTTCACTAGAAAACCTTCGAGATCTCCCCTGCTTGTCCTTTCAGAGGTCTCTGGACACTTTCTCTGATATCAAAGATACCAGCTTCTACCTCTGATGCTTGCTTCTCAAAGGGCTCTCTTAGAAGCACCCGTTTCCTCACCTTCAGTATTCTCTTCCCATGCCAGGTTGTGGCTGGTAAAAGATCCCTTTGCCTTCACAAAGCCAAAGCAAAATTGCTAAAGGCCTTTCATGCACCTTTACCTGGCCTTCAGCAAGGTCAGGATGGTTGCAGGGAGCAATGGGAGAAACACTGCAGGGGAGATGTGAATTGGACAGGGAACTGGTAAACAGGGAAACTTAGGGCTTTATCTCAAATACGTAGAAAGTGTAAACCCTTCCTTTGTTAAATAAGTGGAGCACTGGGTCTTTTCTGATAATCATGGTTGATCTTTATTCTTCTTTCCTAATGTAGACGATAATTTCCAGACATGCTTCTGTATCATTGCTATCCTATTCAGTACTTGAATATAATAGACATTGACAGGAATTGCACAAGAATTCCCAAGACTTCACTGAGCTTCCCAGTTGGGTCCAGGTTTTAAGGATGCTAAAATAGAAAAAGCTGCTTCCTGCTCCTGAGTTTACAGACCAGTGGAGGACAGACAAGTAAAGAGCTGCAATAAAAAAAAAAAAAAAAAAAGGTAAATGCTCTTACAAAAGGAATAAAGGAAGCATTGGAAGCCTACTGGCAGGCCACCTAATCCATTCCAGAGGACAGAGGGAAAGTAAACTCTCAGCTGAATCTTCAAGGAAAAATAAAGTTAGACATAGACCTGAGAGAAGGATGAGGACAGTCATGTTTAATAAGCAGTTTAATATGCCTAAACTTGCAAACAACATGCACGGCATATGCATTAAAATGTGGAGACAGAGTGAATGACAAGAGATGAGGTCGAAGAAGAAAGTAAAAGGCAAGTCGCAGAGAACCTGTATACCCCAACGTTATTCTCAAAAGGAAAAAGATATGAATCCACTGAAGACTTTTCAGAAAAGATCCACATGATTGTATGGCACTTTGGAAAGACCAGGTCACAGTAGCAGGAGAATTGGAGACACGGGTATGTGTATGAACTGCATTAAGCAGGTAGAGTTGATAGTGATGGACTAAGTGTTACGAGTGAAAGAGGATGATACCGGTGTCTGGCTGGGACAAGTGGCAATGTCACTTGAGCAGTGGAGCATAGACAAGGAGGAGATGACCTGGGAGAGATGGAGGGAGAAGACAAGTTCAGTTTTGCATATGGTGACTTCAAGGTGCTCCATAGGACATCAAAGTGGAGATGTTCTGTAGCAAAGGCGAGTACGAGGGAGAAAATTAGGATAGGCGATGGATTTGTATGTAGTGGCCAAGCCTCTGGAGTAGATGAGATCATCTAGGGAGACTACAGGTTGAAAAAGGAGGAGAGTCAAGAAACAGCAGATACCCCAACACTGAGAAGGGAAGGCCTTTAAAGGCCTTATATAGTAACCGAGGTCAGAAAGAAACCAGAGAAGCATGGTCTCCTGGAATCCGGGGCAGGGTTAAAAAACAAACAAACAAAAAACAGAGAGGGAATGCCAGGCAGTTCAAAATGCCACTGGAAAGACTAGGGGGAAAGGTTTAGCGATCAAGAGGTCTTGGCTGGCCTGCCTAAGGTGTGTCTTCCCAAGCGGAGACCAGGCCGATGCCACCAGTCAGCTGAGTGGAGTAACTGGGTAGTGAGGGCACGGAGAGAGCCAGTGTCGCTCTTGGAAAAAATTTGGTCGGGAAGAGAAGGAGATGGCAGCTGGGGGGGGGGGGTCGGAATCCCCCCAAAACATCCAGTGAGTGGAAGCGCGGCAAACCTCCTATCCTCTGCAGAACCGGGTGTGCGGATCAGCACGTAAACACGCGGAACAGCAGAGCCCCCTTCCCTCTCGGCCTGCTGAGCCTTAGAAAAGGCTTTTGTTTTCATTGCCTTTATCAGTGAGAATGGGCTCCGGGCTTCCCCTGTTAAAGTGAAACCAGAGTGTGGCAGGGCAGCCATCCCGGAAACCCTTTGACCCACCGCTTGCACCTGAACGCGGGAGGTGCCCACTGCCCCTGCCGACCCTTCCCACCTGCTGTGTTTGCCCTGGGAGATTTCCAAGTCCAGATCAAAAGCCCTCCTACTCAGTTGTGACCCCAGGCTCCTTCGACTCTTATCCAAAATTAGCTGGGTCCACTTGAAAGGCTTGTTTAAATAGCTAAGAACAAAGGGCCAAGAGACTGGGCGCGCGGCTCTGTGCAGGCGAGTCCCCCGTCTTTCCTTTGGAGGGGCCCGCGCGGGGACCCTGCCCCGCCGAAGGGGCTCCCTCCATCTGTGAGATGATTCTACTTCCTTTGGACCCCAGAGAACATTAATGGAACAGATGGCTTTAAAAAAAGAAAACTCCTTCTTGCAAAAAAGCCCGTGTCCAACAGGTAATAAACAAAACGCCTCGCAGCCCCGAGAGGACAGAGTTCATAGTACGGTGCAACTGGCTTGTGCCCACGCGGGCTCCCACTGGCCACGGGTTCGAGACTCGGGCACGGCCCCTCTCTGCCAGTCCTACCGGCTCGTTTTCCAGGACCGAGATATACAGATTTACAAACCCAAACATTCTCTGGCAACGACAACTCGACATGAGTTCAGCTCTCTGCACGTTGCGCGCCTGGAAACGGCTCCAGCTGAGTGCACGGGAACGCAGCCCAACGGGGGACCGTTTTCCTGAAAATCGGAAGGCCCTTTGCAAGGCTGCTGGGCTGACGGAACGGCAGCTTGGGCCCGGGAGCCCAAGCAAGGGAGGACGGGAAGAGAGAGGCGCCTACCGTACCCGATCGGCGCGGCGGGTCATGCTGCGGGCGTCCGGGTGCCTGCTCCGGCCCCGGAGCTGCGGACGCGGCCTCTGCTGCGCGCCGCGGACCTGTGAGCTCTGCCCCGGGACCGCTGCCCCGGGCTGCTCTTGTTTGCACTGGGCCGTTTGCTTTTGGGATTTCTCCAATGTAGATGTAGTCAGGGGGCCGCTGTCCCGGGGGACAATGATTCCATTGGAAGCTGGCCTTTGACAAGACTCACACATGACCTTTGACTAAAATGGCTTTGGGGAAGGAAAGTGTCCCGAGGCGAAAGCCGGGCATCCAGGGCAGCGGTCCACAAACCCACCCCCAACAGTGTCAAGTTAATTTTTCATCTCGCAGTCTTTCAAGGGGGAGTCTCTGGGGACCGCTCTGGGCCTCTGGGCTAGGATCAAGTGAAGGAGACTCCCCGGGAGGTGTCATTGACCATTTCTCCTTCATTCTGGGCAATTCTTACCCTGTTTCCAGAAGGATTTCGCTGCAGAAGTTTCCTGCTGTGCTGTTGACCAGTTCCTGGAATTAGCATTTCCAGGTTAAACGTGGGCAGGCCTATAGTGTATAAATTCCTGTAACACTCTCAGGAATAATAACACCATTTAGGTTTTTTCCCCCTAGAGCATGCTACAGCTGACAAAGGGGCTTTCAGAGTCCTGCTGTCATTTGACCTCCCAGACAATGCCAAGGCGCTGCTGCTTTGACTGCCATTTTACAATATAAACAAACAGAAGGTCCAGAAAATTAAAATATTTGCCCAATCACCCAACCAGAAAGTGACATCTGGGTCCTCCCAACCACCTCCCTGTGCAAGCGCACAAATCACCCACCTCCCTGGGGGGGACGGACCACGCCGACTTAATTGTAACATAACTCAGTTATAGCAAAACATAGAATTAGAACACATAAAGCAACAGTAGCTATAATTATTCAAATTTTTGAATTATGAAAGTGACTTAAAAGTTGTTTTAATATAAGCCACTATTTTGGTTATTGATACCCACAGATATCTTGAATTCATTGACTACATTTTTTTTTTTTTTTTTTTTTACTGTCTAAATTATTCTCTTTGCCAGCTGCAAGAGGATGCCATGGGAACCAGACTGGCCATTCAGAGAGGTGGGTACAAGCCAGGGCTTCCTGAGGTGGCTACCAGAGCCTAACCCTATAACCCTAGCCACACTCAGAGCCTTGTGCACCCCCCCCCCTTTTTGCTAGGCTTTCCCAGATGGGGGGGGGCTAAACAAAAGGGAATGGCGCACTGTGGGTGACACCGCAGCCCTGAACACGTGTCAGCATCCCAGAATTTTCGTGTGATAAGGGAAGTTATGATGGAGGTCCGCAGAGAGGTCCTTGGGTCACCTGCCTGTGCCAGGTGGTTTTCTTCCATGTTTTCCAGCTCAGAGAAGGGGAAAGGGAGTGATACACTCAGTTGGAAGACCTAGAAGTCTGCCTGGAGGAGGAGAATATTGCCAATCCAGACGACGCCATGTATGAATGTTGCCCTGGTGTCTTGCGCAACCTGAAAATAGTCTTTGCACGTGAAGGCACGGGGCTTGGGAGGCTGCGTCCAGAGAGAAGGGTGTGGGTTTGGACTCCGACCAGCCTCCCGTGTTGCTCTAGGAAATATGGAATTTATCCTGGAGGGTCCAGTAGGTTAATGTGACTGTTAATATAATACCAACTCACAAGAAAATGATGCAGGAGTCATATGTTGTTCTATAACTATATATATATATAATATTAACTTAGGTTGGTGTTTAAGCACATTAGCGTCATCAGACAGGTGCAGTTTGTCTTCCTAGCTACAAAAACATGAGCAATATATTTAATCTCATTAAAGTTTCAGTTTTCTCTTCAGTAATATGAAGATTATGGGCTATGTTATGGATTAAGTAAAATTATTTAAGTAAAACTCTTTGCCTCCCCTCTAACATACTGTAGTACTCAATCAAAGGTAGCTATTATATTTGAAAATAATTTAATGTGTGCGTTGCTGACCAGAAAGTAACAAGGAGCTCATATTTTCTAGTTTTCTCACTTCTTTCTCCTATACTTTTGGCTTTGGACTCATCTGTTCCTTTCACTGGTTCCAGTCCAGCTCCTTCACGATAGTACTGTACTTCCTGTATGTCCCAGTCCAGACGTTCGCATCGGTTTCAGTCCTTCTGTCCTTCCACCTCCGTTGGTTCATTTCCTGTCCTACCACTACCACCCACACCTGTCAAACCCCTGCCCAGGAGGTCATTATCTGTTAGAAGTACAAATCATCACACGACTGTGTCCCTAGTCACCCCCATTTACTTGTGGCCTGCAGCCTTGGCTGGGTGCCCAGCGCCACTGTATTCTGTGCAAGTGTCCCTGGTCAGCCCACCTCTGCAGTTACACAGTCACCGTTCCCCCCACTTCAGGATGCTGAGCCCACTCCCGGCAGGCTTTCTTTCAGCAAACAACCTCTCCTTCCACAGCGAACAGCACAGTGGCCACCAGAAGGGAGCGCTGCCTCTTACCCCTGCCTTCCAGCCTCTCTTCCTTCCCTCCCACCTCAGGGGTCCCCCTCCTGCTGTGGGCTATGGAGTCCCTCTCACCAATTTCCTCCAGAACCTTCTTTCATCAACCATCTCCGTATCTTTCAGTTTCTTCTCTACTGAGTTCATTGAGTTCATGTATTCAGTTAACCTTTATAAAACGCCTATATACAGTCAACATCTTTGATTCGGGGCATAAAAGGATAAATAAAACACCACAACCTAGAAACACATTCAAATTTCTTCCGTATAATGAACTACATTTTTGCACTTGTTCCTTATAACACACTCAACAAGTATCTACTGCCTGGAACATATTGTCCATGGATATTCCAAGGCTGGTTCCTTCCTTTAGAACTGGGCTTAAAATAACCTCAAGGAGAGCCTTCCCTGAGCAGCCAGCCTGGAGAACTACCCTCTCCCTTGTTACTATCTGTTAACCTTCTCTATTCCCATCATATCACTTATCCCCTGTTGTAATGAGAGACCCCTCTGTTGTCTTACTTCCTATTTTCTTTGCTTCCACCAGTCTGAATCTTCCTGATGACGGACCCTTGTCTTTTCTTCACTGCTGTATGCCCAGGGCCCAGTGTGCACCTAGTAGGCTCTCAGGAGACATTTGATTGTCAGCTTCCAAGTGCTGATACCTTCTTTGCTTTAATCTTTGTTGTTGTTTTTTTATTATAGATTTTCTTATTTATTCACTTTTAGAGAGAAAGGAGAGAGAGAGAGAGAGAGAGAGAGAAAGAGAGAGAGAGAGAAGGGGGGAGGAGCAGGAAGCATCAACTCCCATATGTGCTTTGACCAGGCAAGCTCAGGATTTCGAACCGGTGACCTCAGCATTCCAGGTCAACGCTTTATCCACTGCGCCACCACAGGTCAGACTCTTTGTTGTTGTTTTTTCTGTCTCCTGATATCATACAGCCTACTGGTTTTCTACAGTGACTGTGAAGAAAATTGCCAGAGAGCTTTGAAAAATCCTAATACTCAACACACCCTCAGACAATTTATCTGGGAGGTGAGACGGAGGTATCATTTCTGTAAGCTTTCTTGGCAATTCTAAAAGCCAAGCTTAAGACCACCACCCTAACCTCTGCCTGACACACAGGGGATGCTCAATAGCGGAATGAGTGAGTGAATGAGTCAAGGAATGGAGTCATTTACCTGCTTACCTTTCAATCTTTCTCCCCTTGGTCCTTCCACACGTGATCTGTCATTCAGGCACGCCAACTCCCAAACAAGTATGCACTCTTGTTTCTTCAAGTTTTCATATGCTGCTAGCTCTACGAAGAACACCCAGACCCCCTCTCGGCTACCCAAGGAGTCTCCTGCTGGACTGCCTGGTAAATTCTGGGTGTGGGCTTAATACCATCTGCTCTGTGAGATCTTCCCCACAGTGCCCAAGGGATCTGGGCCTCGTCTCTCCTCGCACATGTCCCTGTTCGAGTCATCATGCTGCTGTGTCATGATTGCTCTGGTGCAGGCTGCCCACTCAGAGATGGCATTCTGCAGATGCTATGGCATAAACTCACACACTAACGGATTAACACACTGAATGACTTTTTAAAGATGCTGAGTGTTTTTATTTTGTTTTTATTTTTAACAGATTTACTGAGCTATAAATTGCATAGCATACAATTCCTCGGTTTAAATTCTACAATTCGATGGTTTATAAGATATCACAGTTAATCATCACCACAGTCACCTCTGGAACGTTTTCATCACTCGGCTTCAGTCACCCCCCATGCCTCCCCAGCCTCCATGCCCGAGGGAACCACTAATCTCCCTTCTGTCTCTCTAGATTGGCCTATTCTGGTTATTTCATAGAAGTGGAATCATATAATAACTGTTTTTTCTTTGGGATTGGCATCTCGTTCCACTTTTGGAGACTTATTTGGCCATAAGCATCCCTTTCACGTTAAGTTAATGTGACAGAATTCGGGCTCTGCAGAGATCTTGGAGGGCCAAGCAAGGCAGTATTCTTAGACCATATTTACACAGAAACCTGGTAAATTACCCAACTTTCTGAGCTGGGGCAAGGAGGATAGAGAGGCTCAGCTGCACCTGCCAGCACAGGATCAAGGCAGGGGGTGGATCCCAGGGCGGGGCAGCTCTACCCCCGCAGCCCCAGCCCAAGGGGCCGCTGGGGTGGACCTCCTTGCCATTAGGACCCCACATGGAGGGCAAGCTTGCCGGGTCAGACTCCAAGTTTGCCACGTGTGCACTGGAATTCTTCCTTCCCTGCTGCCTCAGCTCTAAAAAGAGGATAAAAATAATTCCGACCTTACAAGCACCCCATCATCCTATTATTATAAAGATTAAATAAACAGGGGATGCATATCAAGTCCATCCTACAACACCTGGGACACAATAAATGCCTGATAAATGTTCACGCTGTTGTAGTGGTTGCCGTTTGACCCTAGCTGTTAATATATTGTTATTCTGTGTACAATTTAATATGGAAAGAGGGTCCTGGTGCTTTTTAAAAAAAAGAGGCAAACAGTTACCCTCGGAAAACTTAAGACACCACGCTGGTATCCACTGCCAGGTGGTCATTTGAGATCTGCTTGGTGAGAGCGGGAACAGTGACATGACCTAGCGGAGGCCGAGGAGCATTTGTTAATGAAAAGTGCGGGGAGGAGGTGAGTTAGGACCATCCCTGGCATAGAAGCTGATGGAAAGAACCTAGTTTTTCTCTCCAAATGTTGGCTCCATGGACCTTGGGTCTCCTCTGTTCACCTGCACTTCCCGCCAGCAATTCCTTTATTTTCCTGCTACTATTCCTATTGGCCAGAACAGCCTGAGGACTCCCGGGCTGAGCACTCCCGCACTGTCTCTCACGCACATCTGAAATCAGAACTTGTGCAGGCAATCCGATGGTCAGACACACCATTGCTAGCACGTGACCACAGAATAGACCAATTTGCTACCAGCCGATCAGAGAATGATCTTGCCCGACCCAGGGAAGCTGTTCTTGCATGTAAGCATTGAGTGTCTATTTTGAGTGAAGGGTGGGGGTCATTAGAGGGCCTTCATCTGACTTCCACTGCGTTGACTGGACTTTTCCTACACATCTAGCCCACCTCTGTTTAGGTTTTGCTCAGCTGTATCTCGTTCCTGCATTCCTCCCCTCCGGGACCCCACGGTTCTCGGTACACGCCTGTGGGACAGCGCCGAGGTGGTGCCCAGTTATCCCTGTGTACATGGCCCTCTCTGCTGCTGGGCCGTGACTGGTGAAACACAAGGGGCTCCTTTATTTATCTCTGCGTCTCCCGTGAACACCCCTGGGCCTGCACACAGTGCTCCGTCCTCCAACTTCACAGATGCACCTGAAGAGCCTCCTGTGTGCTGACACTTCACAATGCAAACATTTCCCAGAAGCAAGGGATGTTTATGTCTGAAATAAATTTTGAGGCAAGAAAGTGAGGTCCAGAGATGATTTCTTATCAACTTCCCCAAGGACTGAGAAAGGAAAATACTGGAGATGGAATCACACTCTCACAACACCTTGTTCTGTGATGGCAAGAATTTGTCCTTTGGTTGAAACCATAGATTTTTAAACACGGTTGGAAAGTGAGAAAAAATATGAATGAGTAGTTTGTTCATTGATGGTTTTCCAGCTCAGCCACTAGACCCCAGAGCATCCCTGAGTCAGTCACTGAAGATATAAGTACAGACCAACCCAGATCTATACTGCTCACAAAAATTAGGGGATATTTCAAAATCAATATGAAGCGATCAAAAAAGAAACATTTTTTTATTAAACAAAATCATCAGCAAAGTAAATGACAAGTCAAAGAAAGTTGTTCAATTATGCAAATGAGATGCAAAACTAACTTTTATTTCATTGGTGAAAATGCACTCTACAAAAGGCTGAAAGTACTGGAGTATCTGCACGTTCCCTGATCCCATAATTTTTGTGAGCCGTGCATAATGTGGCTGATCCCACTATTGTTGACTCTCTGTACGAATTACACCCCCGCCACGCCTGCTCATGTTTCACCCACACCAGATCGACCGAGCGCCTGGAAAAATTTAACTTGGTGGGATTGCACAACCAGGGAAAGCTTGAGTTGCTCTGTGGGGTCATGAATGAGATTTTTCAGTTGCCTTGTGAGAACATTTCCAGTGGGAAGGAAAACAGAACAAGTTGTCACAAAGGAGAACATC
Source organism: Saccopteryx leptura (assembly GCF_036850995.1). NCBI lineage: Eukaryota > Metazoa > Chordata > Mammalia > Chiroptera > Emballonuridae > Saccopteryx > Saccopteryx leptura. The sequence goes on from NC_089505.1 coordinate 355,447,519, forward strand.
CCCGTCAGGCTCAGGTGAGCTTATTAAACAACTAAAGGATGTTAGGGACACTTATTCTGGCCAGGTGTGGGTACAAACAGAATCTTGTTCTGTTTTTGTCCTCACTCCTTTGTTGAATATCAATTATGAAGAACGCTTCAGAGGTGATAGATGTTTGCAACTTTGATCATTGCATGCATGTGTCCAAACTAATCAAATAATATATACATTAGATGTATATGGTTTTTAAAATATTAACTATAGCACAATACATGTATTTTTTTAAATAAGCTATTTCCTCATTGAGTCCTGTAAGCCCAGTGTTCTGTCGCCCACAAAAGCAGACTTTTGGTAAGAACAGACAAGACCCTACCTCCTGCCTAGCTCCTTCAAGGCCACTGCTGAGTTCCCCTTAATCACTTACGAGGGTACCGGCTCCAGTAAATACTACTACTGCAGCTCAGGCCACCAACATCTCTCAACTGGACCACTGAGCAAGTCATCTAAATACCCTCCTTGACTCCAGTTTGAAATCTTCTAACACATCTTCCATGCTTCAACCAGAGAGATCGTCCTGAGACTCTCTAACCTGACCACCTGCTTCGTCTGCTTACTTCCCTGCAAGGTTTCCCAACTGTCTCGAAGATGAAGAATTAACTCCTTCGTATAGGTTAACAATAAGCTGGTCAAGGTTGCTGCCTACAGACTAAGATCTATGGCTAAGGAGCTGAGTGAGCTGGGATCTGGTCCATGTTCCACATGGCCAGCCATGAGCCCTGGCACGGGCCTGCTTCTGCTTAATACCTAAAAAGGGCCAGCAGCACCCTATGGAACACTTATTTTTCCCTGCTGTAGGCTCATATCTAATACCCCCACACCTATTTCTACCCTCAAAATTCTCCCTTTATCTTGCTTCTAACCCTTTGCCCACTTTCTCCTTCGCTTGAACTTGTTTTCGTTTTTCTCTTCCTCTGGGTGAGTCACATTCTTCTATCTGCTCTCCACGTCAGCATCATCTTCTCTGACCATTTGGACTGGGTTAGGTGCTCTTAATATGTGTTCTCAAAGCATCATGTGTTTTTTTTTTTCATAACAGATTGCTTATTCTGCAGTCTTATCATTGCCTAATTATCTGTCTCTTCTCAAAAGCATGGTATTTTGTAATCTCCTCAACTAGGTATTCAATAAATATCTGTTGATGAAAGAAATTAATGAATAAATGGATGGGTACATAAATATGTGTAAAAGAACTTGAACTTATGATTCCAATGAACATCACATTTTGACTAAAAGAGTTCCAAGATTTTATTACATATTGTCCTGTGAAAGTAGTTCTCCCTTATCCGTGATTTCACTTCCCAGGGTTTGAGTGATTGGCAGTGAACTGCAGTCCAAAACGAGTAAACAAAAAGTTTCAGAAATAATACAGAAATTTTAAATTGCATGCCATTCTGGGTACTATGATAAAACCTTGTGCATTTCTTCTCCATCACGCTTGGGAAGTGACTCATCCCTTTGTCCAGTGTATCCAGGCCGTGTATGCTTCCCACCCACTAGTAACTTGGTGGCCATGTAGGTCATCAGATTGATGCCTGCAGTGTCCCAGTGCTTGTGTTCGAGTCACAATTTTTTTACTTCATCATGGCCCCAAAGCACAAGACTCGTGATGCTGGCAATTTAAATACGTCAAAGCGAAGACATAAAGTGCTTGCGTTAAGTGAAAAGATAAAAGTTCAGTACTATCTGTGATTTCAGGCATCCACTGGGGTTTTTTGAACATATCCTCCACAGAGAAAGGGGCAATTATTGTGTTTGTGACATTTATATATTTGCCTTCACAAAATGCACTTGAAAAGATGAACCTTTAAGAATGGCGAATTCATCTTAGCTCATCCAAAGCCACAGCTTTCCCATTTTACAAACTGAACACATCAGACTCCTTTTTTCTTTGAGTTTTGATGGAAGTTTCCAAATGAAAAGATGCTGATCTTTCTAATGTGTCTTCATTCTTGTGTCTGCTCACCCTCCCCCAACAGGACACCCATGGCAAGAGAATGGAAGACCTCACATGTCTCGGTGAGGAGTTTGGCATTCATCCTGTGGGTGATAGGGCGTTCATGAAGGGTTTTAAGCAGAGGACAGTTGAATTCATATTTTGTTTATGAGTGACTGATCTATCAAGGGGAAGAAAGATGAACATCTAGGGGACAGTGAGTGAGAAGGAAGGCCACTAGGACAATCCAGGCAAGAGACGATGAAGATCTGGACCAAGGAAGGGATCATAGCAATAGAATGAGGATGAAAAATCAAGGAACATACAGGAGGAAAAGTCTCTCGGATTTGATTAAGTATGGCTATAAAAGGAAGAAGAAATCAGAGATGATTACAGGGTTTCTGGCTTCAGCAACTGGATCACTAATGGTGCCATCAACTGAGCTCTGGACTGTAAAGATAGTGAGTTCACTTTAAGATGAGTTCAGTTCAAGTTATAGACTTTCATGACAAACAAAGGCAGAAGTCATCTCTGTGTACCAAGTTTCTGGTGTCCCTTATTGTCGGTGCACATCAAAGGTGCTCAAACTGTTTTTGAACTGAACTGAAGGTTCAGTACGTCCTACTTATAGGATTTTCAACATCTAATTTCAACTGTGTCTTCTGTCAGAATCCATGCAAAGACCCATACATCCATACTGATCTAATATTCACATAAGATTTATCCATGTGACATGCTAAGAAATATCAACCCCCTGGAAAGTATGACTAAGAAATTTTACTGCGATAATAATTTTCACTACGCGGTGGAAGGAGTCAGGGAGGGGGATAGTTATTAGAGCAACCACAAATTGGTCTGGGGCTACACTTGGCTTTTAATTTCACTACAAATTTCAGAGAAGCCATAAAGGATTCAAGTAAAATGTGGTTGGTTGATTAGAAACATTTGAAGGAACCCCAGGCAGGCACGTGTTTCACATTTCCTGCACCAGAATTTGCCAAGTATTAGTCATCTTCCTCCCCACGTTATTCCAGAACACAGAGTCTGTTGAGCTGGTCTTTTGGAAGGACAGGACCTGGGTCAGGAGAGCATGGACAAATCCGAGACTTCCACAGACAGAGAATGAACAAATAAATGCCATGCAGAGGAGAGGTTGCCACGCTCAATGCTCCCATCTTCCCCAACCCTGTTCTTAAGTTACCCCCTTTGCCCCCACTTTCTGCCCAGTCCATGTTCAACTCCACAGCACAAGAGAAGACAGTTGGGGGGGGGGGCTCTCAAGTGAGAACACTGTTGCTTCATCCAGAACCTGCTTCATTCTCTCCCTTCTGTCCTCCCTTCCTCCCTCTCATCCTCCTTCCCTCCTGCCTCTCTCCCCAGAACACAGATTCCAGAATGGAACAGGCACAGGCTTTCCAGGCAGAAAGACCCAAATTTGAAACCAACTTCCACCATCAACTTTGAGTCATTTACCCTCTTGAAGCCTCAGATGATTTCATTTACAAAATGAGGACAGTAAGCCCTACTTTGAGGAGTGAAGACCAGATGAGGTCATTTATGGAAAACACATATGTGTGTGATGTGAGCCAACATGTTTGGACCCTTCTTGCCTCCGCCCTTCTTCATGATGACTGCCCTTCTGCATGATGACCTGCCCGAACAAGAGCAGATCCCAAACTGTCACTGAACTCAGTCCCCACTCACGGAAGAGCCATGCAATGGGTCCAATTCACCCAGCCCCTGGAGACCCAATCAGGGTGCTCTGTAATGGGCTCAGATTCACCTAGTCTGCCTGGTTCAGTGCAGGTGAGATCACAACTGATGTGGCTTCCTTCAGATTAAAGTGCTGCAAGAGCAAGGATGGAAAAGCTAATTCTGCCTGGAACAGTCATGTCCGACCTTAGGGATGAAGCATCATTTGAACTGGCCCTTAAATGAATGAATAACATTTCCTAGGAGGGAGTCAGGGACATTTCATGCAAAAGGGGTAAGTGACTAAAGACACTGAGGCCATAATGTATTCAAGAAACAGTAATTAGTCAGATACAGCTAGAGGAGGCACAAAGGAGAGATACACCTGAGACGAGCCTGGCAAGGTCAACTGAGCTAGTCTCCCAATAGTTGACTCTGCAAGGTGGAGCTTCTGGATTTAATCCTATAAATAAACGCAGGCTCATTAAAGTGATTTGAGAATTCCTCTTTTGCATTTTATTGTACAGATGCTCCTAGACTTAGGATGGGGTTACATACAATAAATCCACCATAAGTTGAAAATATCATAAATTGACCCTGGCTTGTGAGCTCAGTGGTAGAGCATCGGCCTGGCTTGTCATCCTGGGTTCAATTCCCAGTCAGGACACACAAGAGAAGCAACCATCTGCTTCTCCACACTGCCCCCCCATCTCTCTCTCTCTCTCTCTCTCTCTCTCCCCCTCCCCTCCTGCAGCAATTGCTCAAATGAAGCAAAATTGGCCCTGGGTGCTGAGGATGGCTCCATGATCTGGGCCTTAGGCACTAAAACAGCTCAGTTGCCAAGCAACGGAGTTACAGCTCAGCTGGGCAGAGTATCACTTGGTAGGGGCTTGCTAGATGGATCCTGGTAAGGGCATATGCAGGAGTCTGTCTCTGCCTCTCACTTGATGGAAGAAAGAAAGAAGAAAGAAAGAAGGAAAGAAAGAAAGAAAGAAAGAAAGAAAGAAAGAAAGAAAGAAAGAAAGAAAGAAAGAAAGAAAGAAAGAAAGGAGGGAGGGAGGGAGGGAGGGAGGGAGGGAGGGAGGGAGGGAGGGTGGGAGGGAGGGAGAAAAAAGAGAAAATATCATAAGTTGAAAGTGTATTTAATAAATCTAACCTACTTAAATATGTTCAGAACACAATGTCCACAAAATGCTGGCAACGCAGGACACTGGAGAAGTTGGTGGTTTACCCTGCTGGATACCTGGCTGATGGCAAGCTAGGGCTCGCCACCCCTGCCAGCATCCTGATAGAGTATCAGCCTATGGCCAGCCCGGGAAAAGAGATCAAAATTCAAAATTTGAAGTGGAGTTTCTACTGAATTTGGTTTCAAATTGGGAACTTTCTGGCTCCTATTGCTTTTGCACCATCAAGTCAAAAAAATTTTAAGTTGAAGTTCATCTGTATTCTGTTTATTTGCAGTTTCTATTCTTATTGTGAAAACCACACACATAGTAAAAAATATATATATACATGTATATATATATATACATGTATATATATATATATATATATATATATATATATATATTCAAACAGTACACATAAGGGCATAATAATAAAAAAAATGAATCCCTCTCTTTATCCTACACTACTGAGTCTACTCTGCAGTGGTAAATCTTTATTCTCTCTCTTTCCAGAAATTTTATATATAAATATTCTGATAGGTCTTCCTGTGAATGATTATTTATACACTGGACTCTAAATGTTTCTTTCTTAGTTTACAATACATTCCAGAGATCATTCCTTTTCAGCATATTTAATATCATCTCAGTGTTTTAAATACCTGTATTGTATGCTATACATTGGCTTGTTATATCATCTTTAAAATCTTAATTCTTAGTTGATATGTATTTATAGTTCCCAATTGTTTATTATTACAAACAAGGCTGCATCCCATTGTATTTATATCTTTTCAAATATGTGAGAGTATTCCTGTACAAAAAACTACTAAAGGCAGAATCACTGGAGCAGAGTATGGGCTTTTAAACCCTATTTTAAACTTACCCATTAAAAAAAGTGGCTATTTTTACTCCCAGCACCAGAGGATGATGGTATGTTTCCATATATCCTTGACATTACTCTGTTATCAAACTTTTAAATCTTAGCCAATATGGTATTTTAATTCTCTTGTTTTGACTAACATTCCTATAACTAAGTGAAGATGAGCACCTGCTTATATGTACTTCTTATTTGTACTTCTTTCTCTGAAAATAGCGTGTTTTTTTCTTTCTCTTGCCAATTTTTCTATTAGTCTGTGGTCTTTTCCTTGCTCATTTATAAGAGCTCTTTATATATTAAGAAACTAGGCAAGTTGACCATGATTTCGTTTATGGCTTCTGGACCCCAGCCGGTTTTTAGAACTGTCTCTTCCACTCCAATATTATTCTTAAATTGACCCATGTTTTCTTTCATATTTTCATGACTTCTTATTTTATGTTTACATTTTGTCAATCAAACATGAATTTATTTTGCTATAAGGTATCAGGTGTGGATTTTATTTTATTATTCATTCTTTGTGTCTTGTAATGGATAATTTCAACTCCATTTAAATGATTAACATGATAGATGTGTTCTTAGTTCCTTTCTCTTAGTTACTCCTATTTTTAAAACTTCCTGTATCTTCTCATTTTCACTACAAGGTGTGTTTTATCTATTCTGCTCACAAAAATTAGGGGGTATTTTATAGGGGTATCCATATTCATTTTGAAATATTCTCTAATTTTTGTGAGCAGTATACGTTGCTACCTCTGTATTTTTTTCCCTTTCTTTATAGAGAACTATTTGGTGAAAGAACAAGGAGTTCCGCCTGGCACACAATGAAAAATGGTTTGTCTCGAATATTTTGCGTGTACGCATGCGCCGGCTTGTAGCTATCAGATAACCCAGATGTGACGTCACCCACAATCTCTACTGTGCCCTCTCTCTCTGAGAATTCTTGGGAAGATGGCACCCCTTCAGGATTCCCTTTTGGCCCCACATCCCCTGACCCTGCGCAGTGTGGAGCAGGGATGCGGAGACGCTCCTCCTGCCCCCAACCCATCCCACACGCTGCTGTTTCCGGTGCAGTTGGCTCTGTAATGACGTGCCGCCGCTTCTTGGAGGCCACTGAGGAAATATGGATTCACTGTCTTCCACCAGTCAGATCCAAACTTTTCTGTGTTCAGCGATTATTCTTCAGCGTTTGGGGTTGTGTTTCCTAAGTCCTTTGCAGACAAAAAATTGTCTTTTCTCTTTTTTCTTCCAGTTAGCTTCAGGAGATAGAATTGGGGTGAAAACATCCTCTGTCCTCTACTTTAGCCAGAATTTCTCTATCAAAGACAGCTAAGCAGGAGAGAATATATTGCTATAAAACTAATTATGATTTTGACATACAGACTGGACCGGGGGAGTGGAGGCAGAAACCCATCAGGAGGCCAGTGTGGTGGTTGGAACAGAGGAGGGGGAAGCAGGCGTGAACTCGGGGTGGTAGCTGTCACAGGTGCGAGGAAAGTATGGGAGAAATTCTGCAGGCCGCATCGACAGGACTTTGTAACCGATTAAAGGGGACATGTAGGGGCAGTGGAGAAGAAAGCAGTGACTTCATGGTCGGCCATGCAGCAGCCAAGAGAGGGAATATGGCAGAAGGAGAAGTTCCATCTTGAAAAGGTGGACGTTCCCGGGACATTCAGAGGAAGGTCCCAAGCAGGCTGTTGGAAACACACACTGAGACTCGGGAAAGAGCCAGGGCCATTGGTGTGGAGTTAGAGCTCTCCAGCCAATCCAAAGCGGTGGTGGCTAGAGCGGTGACATAGGTGGAGGCCAGACAACACCCATCTTTAAGGGGCTGGTGGGGAAACCTGAGTCCACAAAGGATAGACTTGTAAATGTAGGAAGAAAACCAGAGACAGCGGCACCGTGAAAATCAACAGGAGAGAGTACCAAGAAAAGCAGTGTGGTCAGCAATGCCAGATGTCAAAGAGGGCTTTAAAACAAGCACTAAAAGCTAGCCACTGCTTTTGGCAACAGGTGAAAGCAATTTGGGGAGGGAAGAAGGGGAGTGGAGGGGAAATGACCAACTAATACTAAGTATCTCAGAACACCAGGCAATACACTGGCGTTTTGCACCTGTCATTCTAGCACATCTTTACAAAAATCCCCCCAGAGAGGAAACAGAGGCTAAAAGACATTATTAAGTAAGCTTGGCACCATCACCCGGAAGCTCAGGAGGCAGCTAGATTTACACGCAACCTGCCCTGCGTTCCAAGCAGCATCCTGTTTCCACGGTGTTAACTTGCAGTTCAGATTTTAGTAAATTAACACGTTTCAGATTATAGTTTCTTGTTGCTGGATTTCTTTTTACAAATTCTGGCTGTTGTGCAAAACATAATCACTGCACCCAGGACTGGTTGGTAAAATGTTAACCTGTCCCTCCCCCCATGAAACAGCAAGATAGCTTTCGTTGGCTTCATTCCTGGCAATGGTAAGTGCAGAGTAAATGGTAACTAAACTAACCAAGGTCACAAAATCGGTGGCAAAGAAAAGCAACAATGCAAATACCTTTTATATTTTCCCCTGATCATTCTTTAATAGAAATTTCTGCATTCTGAGTTCTATGGATTTATTTCCAACTACAGTATAGAGAGATGAAAGTGCCAACTTCCTTGACCTGAGAGCTTGTGCTCTAATCACTCTTCTTATGTGGATTCTTTCTCTCCCACGTGACCTCGCTGATCGTCAGTGCCCACTTCCGTGTTTGTCACATAGCGAGTGCTCAATAAGTTTGCTTTATTGAATTTTTTCCAGGCTGAGGTCACTGCAGGTGGTTCAGTAACCCACTTGTCTCTCTGAAAAAGAGCCTAAACCCACCAAGGCTGGGGTGCATAATTGGTGCCTAACTTCATTATTCAACTAATTTAAAACCAACCAACCAATGAAACTGTCTGGAGGGAACACAAGCAACTTTTGAGTTTCCCCCAATATAGGGGGACAAGATATGCTTTATGGACATACTTCCAATGGGAATATACTTAAAGATTCTGGAGTTCCGCTGTGTGCTTTCTATCCAGGGCACCTAACCCCCAAACATGGAGAACCCTAAGAATATGGCATTTCACATTAATCAGAAGGAGAGAAGAACTCCTGATCTGGTACTGTGGTGACCCTCCAGCCGAGAGATGGTATATCTTTCACTAGACATGTTTTCGGATCTAGATCTTCTCACTAGGAAAATTAATAAGAAAAAAAAATGACAACAAACACCATCATTTATTGCATATTGCACATGTGGCCAGGGCCATGATTAATGCTTGCAACAATCTTGTTTACTATTAAATCTACAAACATAATCCTAAGATTAGAGACCGATGACATTCCCCTAATTTGAAAAAAAAAACCAAAACAACCGAAATATTGTGGTGAAATATTTCTTTCAGGAGCTTGGATTTATGTCAGATCTTGCCACTTTTCTCCCTGATCTTCTCTCTCCTTCAGTAATTAAATCCCCAAGATTTAGGTGTGACTATAGTTTCTGGGGAAAAGACTACATTTCCCAGCCTCCCTTGCAGCTAGCTACAGCCATGACCAAATTTTGGCTAGTGTGATTTAATTAGAAGTGGTATATGCAATTTCTTGGAAGTATTCTTAAATACAGGGGATAGAGGGGGCGTATATAATTCTTCATCACTCTTCTCCCTCTTGCTGGCCAGAATTTATGTGTAATCTAGCAGCCAGTTTGGAATAGATGCCATATTCAACAGTGCAGTAAGAAAGGGGGTCTCTAATAAATCACTTATGCCATGAAGTACAGGCTTCTGCCTACAGACAGCTTGAATGTGGGGTCGTGACCATCTCTAGTTAAACTACATGTTTATTTCTTGTTTCCCACAGTTGTGTCTAATTCTAACCAATGTAGGAGCCTTACGATAACTTGCATTGTTGTTGAATGTAAGTTAAGTTAAACTGGTATTGACTATATAATACTAAGTACTGTAGATAGAAATGACTAAGATACAGACTTTCTTCAAAGGAGGGCTCAATTTAGAAGGGGAGAGAACATGTCCATGAAACTACAGTGAAGGACATACCTGGCTTTTTTTTTGTCTGGTGTCCTAGTGAGGCCTGCTTTGCCAGCTCCCCTCTGCCGCCCAAGGACAAGAAGAAAGATGCTGGAAAGTCCTGCAAAGACAAAGAGCCAGTGAACAAAATCTAGGGACAAGGTCAAAAAGAAGTTGTCCAAAAGCAAAGTTCAGGACAAGCTCAATAACTTAGTTTTGTTTGACAAAGCAACATATGACAGACTGCAAAAAAACCCCAATAAGCTTATAACCCCAGCTGTTGTCTCTGAGAGACAAGATCTGCAGCTCCTTAGCCAGGGCAGCCCTTTGGGGCTCATTAGTAAAGGGCTTAGTAACTAGTTCCTTTTCTTTTCTTTAAGTTTTAAAAAACCATTTTTTTAAGATTTTATTTATTCATTTTAGAGAGGGAGGAAAGAGAGTGAGAGAGAGAGAGAAGAGGGGGAGGAGAAGGAAGCATCAGCTCCCATATGTGCCTTGACCAGGTGTTTCACATCAACGCTTTATCCACTGTGCCACCATAGGTTAGGCAATAACTAGAGTAGTTTCAAAGCACTGAGCTCAAGTATTGTAGTTTATACCAGAAACACAAAGGGTGGCGACACCCCAGCTTCTGGGGAGGATGCCTGGACAGCAGGTGCTACCAGCTCTATGTTTAAGATAGAGAGCCAGGACCCCTCCACCGGCTCAGTGCACAGTACAAACTCAGGATGCCCTAGGAGAAAACCTGTAGGAGGGCTCCCAGGTGGCTGGAGAATGAAGATGTAGGTCCCGTTCCTGGCTCTGTCTTCAATTCCCTGTGACCTCAGAAGACTGTCTCACCGTTATGGGCTATAAATTCCTTAATTAACAAGTAATTATTAATTGATTATAACAAGAGAGTTGGACTCCATGTCCTCTAAGGTCTTGTTCAGTACTGATGCTCTGAGACTCTATTGCTAGAATCAGCCCTGCATAGGGAGTAGGGGGGATGCTGAATTCATGGGTTTGAAGACCACCGGAGAGATAGGCAACATCGGCTAAGCTCAGGTTCTTCTGCGAGACAAGGGAGTTGAACAGGATGCCCTGTCATATCTCATAGACCTCAACTAGTCTATGAATGCTTTGTGCAAAATTAATCTTTCGTGATGAATACAATCAAGTTAATAAAAACATTATTAGGTCTTTATTTATTTTATATTTATTGAATGTATTGGTTCTCAAAACCGCACAGGTTTCAAGTGTACAACTTGATGAAACATCACCTGCACACTGTACTGTGCGCCATTGCCCAAAGCACGGTCTCTTTCTGTCCCCATCCCCCTCCCCCTTTGCCCGCCCCCCCCCCGCCCCCACCTCCTTTCCCTCTGGCTATGGCCCCACTGCTGGCTGTGTCTGGGTGTTACAGTTACAAGTTTTCTTCCTTCCCCTTCTTTCATCCAGTCCGCCAACCCCCTCTCCCTCTGGCTATGGCCCCACTGCTGGCTGTGTCTGGGTGTTACAGTTACAAGTTTTCTTCCTTCCCCTTCTTTCATCCAGTCCCCCAACCCACCCCCCCCCCACAGCTGTCAGTCTGCTCCATGTCTCCACAACTCTGTTTCTATTTTGTTTGCTAGTTTATTTTATTTTCTATTAGATTCCACATATAAGTGAGATTATCTGGTATTTGTCTTTCTCTGACTGGCATATGATTTCTACACCCATCCATATTGTTGCAAAGGGTAGGATTTCCTTCTTTTTTACAGCCATGTAGTATTCCATTGTGTAAATGTACCACAGATGTTTTTATCCACTCACCCACTGATGGGCCCTTGGGCTGTTTCCAGATCTTGGCTATTGTCAATAATGCAGCAATGCATAGAGTACAGATACTCTTTTGAATTTGTGTTTCCGGTTTCTTCGGATAAATTCCCAGAAGTGGGATCACTTGCTCAAAAGGCATTTCCATTGTTAATTTTTTGAGGTAACTCCATACAGCTCTCCACAGTGGCTGCACCTGTCTGCCTTCTCACCAACAGTGCAGGAGAGTTCCCTCTTCTTCTCATCCTCACCAGCTCTTGGTGTTGATTTATTGATGACAGTCATTCAGACAAATATGAGGTGATATCTCATTGTGGTTTTAATTTGCATTTCTCTGATGATTAGTGAGATTAAGCTCCACCTCCCCTTGTCTATGGGCTGTATGTCCTCTTTGGAGAAGTGCCTATTCATGTCCTTTTTCCAATCTTGAATTAGGTTATTTATTGCAATCCTGGTGTTGCATTGTATAAGTTCTTTTAAGTTGTGCTATTTAAAATAACCCCCATTTAGTGTTCCATGCACAGAATAAAATTTTTTTTAAGTTATCACCTTATGATAATAATAATGTTGGCTCAGAGATGGAAATTTGCATTGTCTTTCATTATTTCGCATAAACTCTGATAGATCATGATTAAGGTCACACACAAAAATGTCCTCATGGAGAGTGAAGTGCCTTTTACATGCATAGAGGTTCTTGTTGATAACCATCACCAACAATCTTAAAGTCACGTTACTCCGCTTGGTCCCAAGTCAAAATGTTTTATCTTCACGGAGTCTAAACAATGCATCTCTGTCCATCGGAATAAAACTTTTCAGCATCATCTATTCCCTCTTGTAACACCCTTGAAATCTTCCTTTCTACTTAAACTCAGGCCAACAAAGTATTTTTTTCTTTTAGAGCTTGTATAATGTGTACACATTTCCAGAGAAAGACATTCTACATCAGCTGTAGGCTGTAACTAAGGACTTACTAAACAAAACAGTTGGGGGTTGTTAACGTAGCCTAAGGCCAAAAAATGGAAAAATCACCATCTTTATCAAACAGTGAAACGCTGAGTACACGGAAAAATTTTTAATGCTTTGGCTTTTTTAGGCTGGTTTTCAATTTGCCAGAAGAACATATGTTTATTTACCTAGTAAAGTAAATTTTAACAAAAGAAACACCTCTAAGCTTCTCCCCTTCCTGACTTGCAACTGAGAGTGTGAAGCTTCATTTTATGGGCTGATTTGTATTCCTTCAAAATTCATATGTTGAAGCCCTAACCCCTACTACTTCAAGATGTGACTGTATTTGAAGATAAGGCCTTTAAAGAGGTAACTAAGGTAAAATGAGGTCATGCAGATGGGCCCTAATCTATATGACAGGTGTCCTTATAAGAAGAATAGAGTCAGACACAGACACACACAGAGGAAAGACCGTGAAGAGACGTGAGGAGAAGGAAGCCATTTGTAAGCCAAAGGGAGGTCACTGGAGAAACAACCCTGCTGATACCTTGATCTTGGCTTCCGGCCTCTAGAACTGTGAGAAGATGAGTCAGTGATTTAAGCCCCCCAGGCTTGGCACTTGGCTATGGCAGCCCTAATAATACGATACATTTTTTTCATATTATCCCCCATTTGCACAAATAGCAAGTCTCTGGGTTCTCTCAGAGCTTAGTACATTGCCTGGTACATTGTAAACACTCCATTTGTTTGTCAAGCAAACTCATTCATTCATTTTGACATTAAACCACCACTCACTGAGTCTTCCCATGTTTAATTCTCCAATCAATGGGAGTGAAAACACCAGCCAGTCTTGCCTTCTTCTTCCTCACTCCTTTCCTCCTCAGTTTCAGGCCAGCATTGTGGCCTGAAGTCATTGTGTGACTTCTTGTGCAGTCTGTGACAGCAACCAACACTCTTGTTACATTGTTTTCATACCTGTTCTGGATCCTTCTAGAATTAAGTACACTTGTACCCAAAGGTCAGGAAGCGATCTCAGCCTCTTGTATATAGCCTTATACTGGAATCGTGAAGGAAATCCAAGGCCTGAGGAAATTCATCCCTCTTGAGAGTTGAGGAACTGACCAAACAAACATCCATTAGTCACCTGCGGTTATATTTGTCCCTCTCACGTCTTCCCTTTTTGCTTCATAGGATTAAAATTTTACTTTCACTCTTCCTTCCAGTCCATCCAAATAGGCAGAGTCTCAATTATGAAATTTCTCCCGGGGCATTCTCCCTTTTCTACTTTGCATTTCAGCTCCTTATGACCACATCTCCATGGGACCGTGGAGCTACGTGTAGGCAGGAGTACAGAGTGCTCAACAGTTGTTTCAAGGAATGAACAAGCATCTGAAAACACACCAACGTTTCATTCAACCACTTATTTATTAAGTGCATCGTCAATGCAGGCACTGTGCCAGTTACGGCGATACAGATGCAGCGTCAAGGAGCTCTGGGCCAATGAAAGTGCACTGAGTGAAAGGCAATGATCTGACATGAAGTCCTCTGCAGTGTGTGTGAAGTGTCAATGGGCAGACAGCAAAATGGGGAACCACAGTATCGTAGGGGCTCTAATCTCTTTTCTCACCCTTCCTAACTCCTTCAGTTGCATTCACTCCTGTAATATTTGACTCATTACAAAGAGCACAGATTTATCTTCTACATGTTTTTCAGTCTAATTTTTTTAAAGACCTTTCTAAATGTAGCTTAAGTTTTATTCCCTTGGGGAAATCTCTTCTGATGACACCAGGGTTATGTCACCTCTTCACTTTCTTTGCAGTTTTTACCATTCGTTTTACAACAATTCCAAGACCACCCAAGAGACTCTTCAGCTGTTTATAAACTTCTGTTTGCATCATGCATTGCTTGCATTTTCCACCTTAGACACTGCCAGCTTCTTGAAGCAGGAGCCAGGTATTGTCCACTCGTGGAATGTTAGAAACTGAAGGAATCTAATGTTCAATTGATCCAACTCCATCTGTTCCCAGGCGAGAAAACCCAGAGCCAAGGGCATTCCCACGTGCCTGCAAGAACACACGAAGTTAGTGAAGGAACACAACTAAAGTGCAAAGCCAGAGGAGTTGAGCCCCGGTGCCTGAGGGTCCTGATGTATTTTTCCAAGTGCCAACATCTTTCTGGGTTTTTTAATTTCATCTGTCTCTCTCTCTCTCTCTAACATGGTCCCTATGAAATGAAATAAAGGAATATTTTCTCCCTCAGGAATAATCATCCTTCTCTGTGTGTGCACATATGTGTGTGTGTATGTATGCATGTATATGCATTTATAACAAAGTACTGTAGGAAACGACAAGGTTAGGGTTGTGTTAACTCCACAGACTTTGGAATCAGATGATCCAGGGTCAAATTGCAAATCTTCACTGCTTTTTTTGTTGTTAATTTGGGGCATCTCCAAACCTCAGCTTCTCTATTTATAAAATAAAAATTAGAGTACCTCCTTCTCTGATCTCTGGGAAGATCAAACTTGAAAAGGGTTACTATAATGGATAAAGAAAATGTTCAATGCACTCATAACTTACACGCAAAGCCTTTGATATGATCTTGATTTGACTAACATGAAAAATAGACATAAGAACTCTAAGAAGGCTCACGATGGATAAAGACATCACATCAACTCTTTGTACACATTTACACAATTCAAACCTCAGCATTCATACATTACTACTTTTCTAAAACAATTGTTTACAGATACAAAAATTCCTCCTTTCCATCCAAAAAATGAATACCACAAGCCATGTCCCCTCACTTAGTGAATTATTTTCTGAGTTAAACTACTCAGGAAATATTTCAGGGCATTTATTTCCATTTGCAAGGTTGAAGGACAGCAGTCAAGGTGAAAGCCAATGTTCACTAGGTCTAATCCCCTTCTCAGTCACATGCAAAAACAGGAACCAATTCACTTCTTTCTGACACCCGCCAGTCAAGTCCACTGGCAACAAGGAAGGTTCCGAAGGGCTTTCTTTTGAAAATGATGTCATTAAGAGCCTTGTGAGTTTCCTTCCTCCCTGTGGTGTGTCTTTCTGAAGAGCAGAACATTTAATTTATTACTCTTTTCTCTCCTGGTAGAAAAATCAAAATTTATGGTAAAAGCGTGGAAAACAACCCCAGTATCGTTTTTCCTTCAGCTCTGCCAAAATGAAGTGAAACAAAGCGAGGTCGCCACAGACCTTGTGGAACACACAGACCAGCCCTACAAAGCCGGACAGGGATTTAGTAAGTTTCCAAGTTGCAGCGAGTTGCAGCAGACGTGTGAACGCTCAACCACTGGAGGTCTCTTTGCCAGGTCCTGCTGATCTTGTAGGAAGCTGTTGAGTGCCGTTTCTCTGCTCCTTGAATCTCCAAACAAAACAATGCCGATATGCTCAGAGTGGTACACACTTGGGATCAGAGGACATGTGTATTTCTCCCTGAGAGTGATGTCTTTGTTAGTATGTCTAGAGGAGATTAAAAAAAATGCACCCTTCTTTCTGGTGTAGGCATTCCTATGTAGTGAAATAGGGCTAGCGTGCATTCCAGCAAAACGGTGAGTGAGGTACAGGAGACGGATTTGGTCTTCAGTGGCAACCATGTAAGCACATCTACCATCTATGTGGCTGCTTAAAACTACACATGGTTCACCCCAGGGTCTCTCTCCAAATACCCAAAGTGTTTGTCAAACATGCAGGTTTCCAGATCTCACTGCTGAAAGATTGATTCGGGAGCACAGAAATCTGATTTTTTTTTTTGTAGTTTTCTGAAGCTGGAAACGGGGAGAGACAGTCAGACAGACTCCCGCATGCACCCAACCGGGATCCACCCGGCATGCCCACCAGAGGCGATGCTCTGCCCACCAGGGGGCGATGCTCTGCCCCTCCAGGGGGTCGCTCTGTCGCGACCAGAGCCACTCTAGCGCCTGGGGCAGAGGCCAAGGAGCCATCCCCAGCGCCCGGGCCATCTTTGCTCCAATGGAGCCTCGGCTGTGGGAGGGGAAGAGAGAGACAGAGAGGAAAGAGGCGGGGGTGGAGGAGCAAATGGGCTCTTCTCCTGTGTGCCCTGGCTGGTAATTGAACCCGGGACTTCTGCACGCCAGGCCGACGCTCTACCACTGAGCCAACCGGCCAGGGCCAGAAATCTGAATTTTTAGTAAGCCGTTCTTCAGGTGGGATTGTGACGTAGGTGCTCAGACCACATTTACTGCCAGGATGGTGTGTTGGGCACCCTGTCCTCCTCTCTCAAAACGCATCCTCGCCCTCAGCCAGCTGTATTACTGGAAGGCAGCAATCTAACACAGTAAGGGAGGTAAGAACCGGGAAGTCTCCTCTCCTAGAAGCGTATTTTTAGTTTAATGAGGGAAACAGAAATAGGAGGCTGATTTAGAAAAACAGCTTCACAGAGAGGAGAGGTGGATGCCACAGGCAATTATGAGCATCTCAGCGGCAGCAGGAGGCAGACAATTGAGGGCTGAGCTCAATAAGTAGGGAGGCACCGGCTCGGAAGTCCTGCAGGCGCAGTCCCAGCACGCAGCACAGGCAGACAGAGAGCCCGCGCCCGGGTCTCCGTGCAGCTGGGGGCTGTGGTCCGCCCAGGGTCTGGGCCCAGGGGCCCTGTGGGAGGGAGCCACTGTGCCTGGCTCTTTTAGCCTTTCTTCTTTTCTGTTCAGGAATCTCAAACTTCCCTTTCTCAACTCTCAAAATTCCTCAGAATTCATTGGTTGTTTCTTCTATGCACAAATAAATGGACCAAAAAATCAATGTTTCTTTCCCTTCCCCTCTCTCTAACGTCAATCAATAAATAGAATTTTAAAAGGAGTTTCTCAGGAGATTGAAGCCCACCCTGAAGTAGTCCCCTATCCCTTGTTCTACCTACTGAAGTGGTGACTCAGGCTTGGTTTGTCTGGCGTCGCTGGTTTTGGATTTCCTTTGGTTTTGTTTTCTACTTGGCACGTTTCTAATGCAGAAGATCACTGGTCACCGGAAAGCCCTAGCAGAGGTCCCCAAACTTTTTACACAGGGGGCCAGTTCACTGTCCCTCAGACCATTGGAGGGCCGCCACATACAGTGCTTCTCTCACTGACCACCAATGAAAGAAGTGCCCCTTCCGGGAGTGCGGCGGGGGGCCGGATAAATGGCCTCAGGGGGCCACAGGCCCGCGGGGCCGTAGTTTGGGGACGCCTGCTAGAGAGTGAGAAGGGTGGCCTCCTCAGCTCCCTGCTGGATTTGCCTCCCGGCACTTGCCGTGTGGTAGGGAAACGACTACAGATGCCTCCTGTTTTGAGCTGGAGACATCTAACGCAGGCATGTGGTTCAGGCTGAACAAACGTGATTCGCTAATTTTGCTCAAGGCCTTTGAGAGACGAAGAGGATGGAGATCTCATGTCCAGGGGATCCACTAGGTCCCAGACACTAAACTAAGGATTCAACACCCACTGTGCAGTTTAACTCTCCTAACCGGCCGGCCCTGAATAGGAGATGTTATTATCCTCATTTAACAGATAAAGGAAGAGAGATCCAAAGGGTTTAAGGGACTTGTTGAAGTCACACACCTGGGAAGCAGAGAGATGAAACTTGTCCGTATGACTTCATCACCCAGCTTCTTAGCATTACACGATGCTGCCTCCTGTCCTGACCCACATTATAAATTATTTAATTAGTGACTGGTTTGCAAGTACCAAGGTTCTGAAGGGGCAGAATGGACTCTCTATAAAAGCACACCCTTTTAGGTCCCCAAAGCCCACACTGTGTGGATATGTCAAGGACTATGGTCTCCCCAAATTGTGAATATCACTTAATCAAAACCATGCTAGACCCAACAGATATTCATAAAATGTTTAACACTCTAGGGAAGGGTATACTGCAATATAAACCCCATCTAAGCAACATGCTTAACACTGCATCTGCAAACATCATTCTCTAGTCGACCAGAGACAGGATGGCTTTTTAATTCCAAGGATTCATTCAAATCTGTTCTGGATTTGAATTGATGGAATATTGTTCCCTCGCGCCTGCCATTCAGCAGTGCATGGGCATTCTCACTAAACTGGTGCTCCCAGGGGCCAGAGCTGCCTGTGCTCAGACTCCGAGTGCCACTGGTCTCCACCGACCCAGGTGGCCGAGTAGGGGGAAACCTGAGGGAAAGATCGACTTCCTTTAAAATCTTTCCCTAAAGGGACCCCATGCTGAAGGCAAAGCAGACACTCCTCAGAAACATCAGCTGGAGGAAGCGCGTGTCCTGCCACAAGGCACCCCTTAATTCAGATCTCTTGCCTTAGAAGCCTTGTCTGCACGCACGCACGCACACACAGACGGTGACCAGACGTCCAGTGGGAGACTTCCTCAGGAAAATGGGGCGTCTGCCAGCTTGGCACCAAACTAGTTGTGTGCGACCCTACCCAACCAACAGTGATACAAACATTTATGAAGCACGTACTGTGCCAGGCGCTGGGCCAGGTGCTCCCTAGGCTGTGTAGATGAGGAAATGGAGCCCTACGCAAGCCATCACTCCCAAGATCACACATCCAGCAAACGGCGGTCCCCGGATGCACCGCGTCAGTCTGTTTTACCCGGTAAACCAGACGACCTCCTTCACGCCCTCCGCGGTCCAAGCCGCCAGCACGTCTCGCCTGGATTACTGCCACCGCCTCCGCCTGCCCTGCCTCCTTCACCCTCAACCTCCACAGTCCATTCGCCGCAGACAGTGAGAGTGAGCCTTGTCAGTGTTAGACCGGTTCACTCCTCCACTCAAAACCCTACAATGACTTCTCGTTTCACCCAGAATGAATGTCCAATTCGTCACGGCAACGTGCAAGTTCCCCCACGTGCTCCCTTCAGTCACTCTCTCCTCAGCTGCTCTGACGCCATGGTTCTCAGAGCGTAGTCCCTCACTGGAGCTCAGGGGTCTGAGATCAAAACTAATTTTATTCTGATATTCTAATTATTCTAAGAGTCTAGTGTTGTTTTCATGCCCATTTCTTCCGGGGGGTCCAGAAAACAAATACTTTATTGATCAAGTTTCAGATTCCACCATTGTGAGTACCCTTTAAAAAACTGCCACTTGTTGAGTTTTGATGTTGTATCAAAGAAGAGTAACTGGTGCCTGACCAGGTGGTGGTGCAGTGGATAGAGCGTCGGACTGGGATGTGGAAGGACCCAGGTTTGAGACCCCGAGGTCACCAGCTTGAGCACGGGCTCATCTGGTTTGAGCAAAACTCACCAGCTTGGACCCAAGGTTGCTGGCTTGAGCAAGGGGTTACTTGGTCTGCTGAAGGCCTGCGGTCAAGGCACATATAAGAAAGTAATCAATGAACAACTAAGGTGTAGCAATGAAAAACTAATGATTGATGCTTCTCACTTCTCTCTGTTCCTGTCTGTCTGTCCCTATCTATCCCTTTTTCTGTCTCTGTAAAACAAACAAACAAAAAAAGAGTAACTGGGAATATCAGAAAAGGCTATTAAACACTCTACAATTAAATTTGTTTTGTTTTGAAAAAATGTAGTTATTTTTTATAAAAAAATATTACCTTTATTAATCAGTGATGTGTTTATTGTAATCTTACGTGAATCAATAACTATTTTTAAACCTTCTCAATTTTAACTTCTAACGTGACAGATATTGATAGACTCCTTATAACTAAGGGTCTTGGGGATCCTCAATAATTTATTTTTTTGTATTTTTCCAAAGTTAGAAGCAGGGAGGCAGTCAGACAGACTCCCGCTTGTGCCCGACCAGGATCCATCGGCATGCCCACCAGGGGGCGATGTTCTGCCCACCTGGGCTGCCTCTCTGCTGCTACAGAGCCACTCTAGCACCTGAGGTGGAGGCCATGGAGCCATCCTCAGCGCCCGGGCCAACTTTGCTCCAATGGAGCCTTGGCTGCGGGAGGGGAAGAGAGAGACAGAGAGGAAGGAGAGGGGGAAGGGTGGAGAAGCAGATGGGCGCTTCTCCTGTGTGCCCTGGCCGGGAATCGAACCCGGGACTCCTGCACGCCAGGCCGACACTCTACCACTGAGCCAGCTGGCCAGGGGCTGGGATCCTCAATAATTTTTAAGAGTGCAAAAGGGGCCCTGAGACCAAACGTTTGAGAACCACTGCTTGCCTCCCTGTGTCCAAAAAGAGATTTACTCTAAGGAACTGGCTCAAGCGATGATATAGTCTGAGACATCAAACTTCTGCAGCTGGCAAGCTGGAAACCCCAGAGAGCTGATGGTGTAGTTCCCGTCCAAGTCCAAAGTCAAGGGGAAACCAATGTCCCAACTGGAAGAAAGCCAGGCAGAGAAGGAGCGTTCGTTCTGCCTCAGGCTTTGATTCTGTTCAGGCCTTCAATAGACTGCATGAGGCCCACCCACTCCGGGAGGACCGTCTGCTCCACTCAGTCTACTGATTCCAGAGAATCTCATCTAGACACACAGGTAATGTTTAACCAAACATCTGGGCATTCTGTGGCTCAGTCAAGCTGACATATAAAACTAACCATCACATGTGCTCAAATATTATTTTATCAAAGGGAGGTGCCTCTCTACCACCCCATATAAGATAATATTAACAATCCCATAACCTATTTCCTTAACCATGCATGCATGCATCACCCTTTATAAATTAAACTGCTCACAAAACTTAGGGAACATTTTATCACTTCATCTTCATTTTGAAATATCCCCTAATTTTTGTGAGCCGTATATATTTATATATTTATTCTCTCATTTCTTCCTGCCCTGCTGAAATATCACCTTTAACTATCGAACAGTTCAGTTCACTGTTGTATCCCTAGTGCCTAGAACAGGCATGTGGTAATAATAAATACGTGTTGACTAAATGAATAAAGACATCACATTATTTCCATAGACTTAAGACCATATTAAGGTTTGAAGAAGCACAGTTATTAGGGAGAAAGCACTGGATTGCTTTGAAGTGGATTGTGATGTGCATGTGTCAAAAAAAATGGTGCTGTAAGCAAAGCAGACATTTATTTCTCTTTCACCTAAGCGTTTGGGACTAGGCAGTCCAGGGAAGTCATGGAGCTCCGCTTTACAGAGGCCTCAGGGACTCTGATGTGACCCTTGCTTCTCGGTCCAGTATCACAGGTAGAAAGACTTCTTGTTACATCTTCATTTCCAAAGGAAGGGGAGGGAAAAAATAAGAAGAAAAGGGAGGCAAAGGGCACATAACAGCTATTTTTTTTCTTTTTAAAAAATGTATAGATTAATTTTTTGAGAAAGAGAGAAACATCAATCTGTTTCTGTGTGTGCCCTGACTCGAGATTGAACCTACAACCTTTGCATATCAGGATGATGCTCTAACCAACCGAGCTATTCGACCAGAGCAGTAACAGCTATTCTTAAAGAAAGATTTCCAGAAGCTGTCACACAACGACCCTATAAAAATTAATTTGCCAGATTTAGTCAGATGGCCACACCTGTTGAGAGTCTGAAATATATGTCTTTATCCTCGGCAGACAGCAGCACAGCTAAAACATTGGGGATAGTAACTTAAAACAAAAGGGAGGAACAGATAGAGAGGGCCCGCTGGCATTCTCAGCTACAGTGACTGTTGTTTTAGTCTGCCCTTTCATCTGGTCATGACCCTTGTTCCATTAAGAAGCGCTTCCTCAGCCTATACCAATTCTAGTGGTGCTGGTGATGTGGCCCCACAGTATTTCCTCTACCAGATGTGGGAATGTGACTCAGGCTGGGTGAGTCATCATATCTTATCCTCCTAGCACGTTGATTGGTCCAGAGATCAGCACATGACCCAAGCAAGGCTGGAATGGGCAAGCATGGCCAGGCAGAACTTCCATTGAGATTTATGTATAAATGGCGGAAGAGAAAAGCTTTTCTGCCCTGGAATTGCTAAGCTGAGAATTAGTGCATCAGGGCTACTGACTTCCATTCACCGTGGCTATGGGTGGTAAGTCCTATCTGCAACAGGAGGAAATGAGGCCAACACACAAAGGCAAGCAACCCCTTGGGGTGGAGGGATGACATCATTTGAGTGCGCTGATCCAAGTCTGCCTGCATCCTGATGTCTCAGTTATGAGATCCAGTAAATTCCCTCCTTTGCTTAAATTGGTTTTTGTTGGATATCTGTCCCTTGAATTTGAAATGCCTGAATAAAATGTAAATTACTGATGTGTTTTCTTTAAAAATTGTTCTCAAATGTTCTTTTCTAGTTACTAAAAGTTAATTCACGATGTAAAAAGCAGAGAAAGTGTGTATGTTTCTGCCTCAAACGCACATTTTTGAAGTCGGGGCTGCCTCCTCTGAGAAGTTCACCCTGCCCGAGTCCTCCCCACACTCCAGGACCACCACTGCCTGCCAGGTGCTCTCGCCTTTGTCACCAAGTGCCCAGGCTTCTGTCTAACACAGTACTTACCACATCGTACTGAAACTCTTTGTTTCTAGGACAACCTGACCCTTGACATGACAGCTTCCTTGAGGACAAGGGACTATTATCCTGTCTACTCACTTTCACATCTTCACATCCCCAGCACCTAGCTCACTGCTGGGTGTGTAGTAATGATTGTATTACACCTAGTCTCGCAAATACCGTACTTCCCCACTTTAATTTGGGGGCCCGAAATTTGAAAAAAAACGTATTACTTAAAGTTACTGAACTCAAGTTTTATTCATCATAAATCATACAATTCCTCATCCATGTGAAAAAGCGAGAAATGCAAGTAAAAAAACCCCTACAACCACTGTATAGGACGCACCCAGTTTTTAGATCCCGGGTTTTGGAAAAGATTGCGTCTTATACATGGGGAAATATGGTATAATACACAGGCATTTTTATCATCACCTCATGGTAGAGGCTCTAAATTACTCTCCCAGGCCTGACCTGTGGTGGCGCAGTGGATAAAGGTGTTGACCTGGAATGCTAACGTCACGGGTTCAAAACCCTGGGCCTGTCTGGTCAAGGCACACACGACAAGCAAGCAGTGAAGAAGTGAAGCAATTACTAATTGATACTCATTCCCACACCCACTCTCTCTCCTCTCTCTGTAAAATCAATAAATAAAATCTTTTAAAAATAACTAACTTACTCTTCCATTTCTGTGGAATATATCAATCAAATCAAGCCCCCTTGGATGTAGAAACTACGAAACGAAAGTAATGAATTAAGTACAACTGCTGTTCAGCTGACTCGATTAGAATACAGTGCTCAAAAGCAGGAAGTGCCGCAACGCGTCTGAAACAAAACCACCTCCCCAAAATAGCAGGCCAGCCCTTTTCATTCTGAATGAATTTCAACAAAAATCAAATCAAAGGGATATACTTTAGTAGATAGCTTGATTTATAATTATGAAATTTATATCGTAGCAAAGGATTAAAAAAAAATTCTGGTTCATGTTTCGCAGGTTGTAAACTTGCAAGCCCTGGCCAGTTGGCTCAGTGGTACAGCGTCAGCCCAGTGTGTGGAAGTCCCGGGTTCAATTCCCGGCCAGGGCACACAAGAGAAGCGCCCACCTGCTTCTCCACCCCTCCCCCTCTCCTTCCTCTCTGTCTCTCTCTTCCCTTCCTGCAGCCAAGGCTCCACTGGAGCAAAGTTGGTCTGGGCACTGAGAATGGCTCAATGGGCTCCAGCTCAGGCCCTAGAATGGCTCCTGTTGCAATGGAGCAATGCCCCAGATGAGCAGAGCATCGCCCCCTAGTGAGATTGCCAAGTGAATCTTGGTCAGGCGCATGTGAGAGTCTATCTGTCTGCCTACCCCCCCCCCCCACTTCTCACTTTAGAAAAATACAAAATAAAAATACAAAAAAAAAAAAGAAAGAGACCTGGGGAGGGGGTGTAGCTTCTGGCCTGCACAGCTTGCCTCTCCCCGCATGAAATCTTCACCCTATACGTCCCTGGGGTGGGGGTGGTCAGGGCGCCATTATTCTCAGACTGCTATGCTGGGGGGGGGGGGGTATAGCCTCTATCCTATGAGCGGGGGCTGGATGGACAGGAATGCCCAACCTCATGGCTGCACTCACCAGGGACTTAGCCTCCGAATGCAAGGCCGGAGGGATTAGGACTATTGTTGGCTTCTCCTTCTTGGTAAATGCTCTGTCCCCTGATTGGGTCCTGGCAGAATTAGGAGCTCTTTTGGCCACACCTGCCTGGAGGAGAGCTTCCATCACACCCAGGTAACAGCTCTGGAGAGAGAGGGAGGGCGAGGTTATGGCTCAATTCACCCGGCTCTCACGGGTCATACATATTTAGGACATTTTGCTGAATAAATACTTCTCCATTTGCTCTATGCTCTTGGGACAATTTCCAGAGACTTTAAATAGTTGTGTTGTTGGTTTTTAAAAAATTATTTTTACTACTTATGGTTGCTTTGTGAGAGGATGGGTCTGCTGATCTTTTCACTCCTTTCTCGAAGTCTTAGCCCTTTTTAAAAACTAGAATCCCATAAGCTAACATTAGAACTGCTAGTTCCTGTTGTCATTGTTGCTGACTGTTTCATTTTTAAGTGTTAATATTTGCTAATAAAGTCAAGAGATGTATTTTTTCCTGATCGAGGTGACTTGACTCCTCTCCAATAAACAAACTGTATGCAAATCTGAAAACAGAAACGGGGGTAGGGAACCAAGTGGGAGCAACATTTTATAATTTGTCAAGTTAAGAGTACAGGCATTTTTTTTTTCCTTTTTAGTTTTAAAAGACAAAGACCAAGACTTAAAGTGAATCACTGTCCTATGAAGGAAAGCGAGCCGTAGGTACCGGCCACCAAGCTGAGAGCCCTACTGTATTTGAACACGGTCAGTCCTATGAACCCACACTGGAATTTCTGCATTGACCTCATCAGGATATTGTTTTCAGTGTGGCTTCATTAATTAGACACACGTTTGGTGGGGTACAAATTAATTAATCAAAATAATTAATAGTTATTGTTATAGAAGCTAACATTTATTAAATGCACATGCCAGGCCCTTTTTAAAACTGTTTTAAATGCATTATTTCAATTAACTCTAACAACATTACTATGAGGCAATTTAGATTACTATTATCTCCATCTTATAGATGAAGCAATTAAGGTACAGAGAGATTAAGTTACTTGCCTACGTCATACACTTCATCCATCAGTGGTGAAGGCTGGATTTAAACCCAGACAGGCTAGTTTTTAGAACTTTCACTGACTCTTTGTACTATACTGACACTTAAAAAAAAATTGGCTCCATTACCAAAAATGCATATAGTAACCTCCTAAGAGTGGTGCTTGGGAAGGTGGGTTTTTTCTTGTTGTTTTGTTTGTTTGTTTGTTTGTTTTCTATTAAAGTGAGAGGAGGAGAAATAGAGAAACAGACTCCCACATTCACCACGACTGGGATCCAGCGGCAACCCCATCTGGGGCTGATGCTTTGCCCAACTGGTGCCCAAGCTCACAACTGAGCTATTTTTAGCACCTGAGGCAGAGGATCCATGGAGCCATCACCAGTACCCAGGGCCAACATGCACAAATCAATCAAGCCATGGCTGCAGGAGAAGAGAGAATGAGAGAAGGGGGAGGGGGAGGAGTGGAGAAGCAGAAGCAGATGGTAGCTTCTCCTGTGTGCCTTGCCCGGGAATCAAACCTGGGACTTTCACATGGTGGGTCGATGTTCTACCACTGAGCTAACCAGCCAAGGACCCTTCACCCTGCTTTCTTTAACAGAATGAGTCATTCACTCATTCAATAATCTTACTGAGCACTTCCTATAGCCATGAAGCCAGCTGTTCAATTAAGTGTGAATACCAAATACCAACCTTTTAGGATGAAAGTTGACTCCTCTCAGAATAAAAAATAACTTCAGGTTTTGACCTGAGAGTCATGTTGTTAAGCACTCACATGGAGCTGTGACGTGGGAAAGGTCCTAACATGTCAATGAGCATATACTACAAGCTGGGCGTCATGCTAAGCTGAGATGCTTTATATAGGTTGTTTCATTTCATTCCTCTCCAAATCACAAGGCACTTGGTTAAGGACTCAGGCTCTGAGTCAGCCTCGTGGGGTCTGACTTCCAGTCCCATCACCAACTAGCTGTGTAAACCAGACAAATAATATAATGTCTCCAGCCCTCCGTTTCCTCGTCTGAAGGTTGGAGATAATAATGGCATTTCCCGTAGCTGTCAGGAATGTCTTCAACTGCAAGTATGTATAGGAATATCTGACCACAGTTGGCTCTGAACTAAGGGTTTATTCTTCTCCAGAACTGAACGTGGGTTTAGCACGTCAACAATGTCGGGGCTGCCCGCTGTGCTTCTCTCGGCCTTCTCTTCAGGAGCACAAGGGAGCAATTCTAGACGTCCTGTAAGTGTTTAGGGTAAACAGACAACAGGGGAGGGTACCGGTCACAGCGGTCCTCCTGGTCCGGTAAGCGAAGGCGGAACCCCAGAAGAAGTCTCTATGGCCAGAACTCTGTCACAAGTGGCCACAAGAGCTACAAGGAAACTTGAAAAGCCACTGTGTCAGACACACGTCATCCTGCACACAGAACCGGGGCTCTGTGCGCACAGTCCAGGGTGGACACCTCCACATGCCTTCCACACTACTTCCTGTGATCAGGAGAAGGGGGACCATCGGTGCCAAGCACTCAACACAGTCTGGTGCCCTCATCTGGGGCCAACAGATGCTGGCTGTAAATGATAAGGTTAAAGTTTACCCCAATTCACACAGCCTCAAATACAAGAGATGAGATTCATGGGCAGCCTCGTGGCCTTCAAAGCCAAAGCAGCAACAATGTCAAGAGCCAGTAGGACAACTGGGTAGATGCTTTGGAAGGGTTCCGTTGCTCCGGCATCACTTTTTGTACTTAAGATCCACACCTCCCCCCCTTCATAGATGCGCTGGACTGTGCCTCAGCGGAAGCCCCTGCAGGGACCAGTGGCAAAAGACTGCTATTCCGTGACAGCTTCGCAATCACCAGGCAACCGCCTAAGATGCAGCAGAAGGACATCTGTATTTAATAGAAAAATAGCTATGAAGCTCAATTGTTTGATTAAGAGTGGAAACCAAATACCGGCCTCGGAGGAGAATGGCTGGCTCCCCTCGGGGCGGAAAACAACTGCCTGAGAATCAAAACCTGATGTGCGAAGTGTCCCCCTCAAAGCGAGGTACTCAAACGATGTTGGAAGCTTCCGCCAGGAAAACAGACATCTCTATTTTTCAGTTAAAAAAAAAAAAAAAAAAAAAGAAGGACCATTACTAATGAAAACCACAATATTTAAAGAATGATGTCTCCCCTACCGCATGAAAGGACTCAGTTCCATATTTGCAAGGTGTAAGGAACACGTGAGGTCTGCTGACCTCATATATAATAACTCGATGCATATAATTACTGCGCACAGAGGCATCTGGAGAGCAGATTTTTAATCGATGCCAGGACAAGCCTGGGTTACATTAGTGGAAAATGTAGAACACATGGTTCCAAGTCTGTTTGCTCAACCATAACATGAGCCGCGCATTACCGACTTGACTTCCTCCCACAGGTGAAAGAGGAGAAGACATATTCCATAAGGACCCAGCCATGGTTACAAAGGCCTGATGGCAGTGCTCGCTGGACCTGGGGAATTCAAGGATTATCCACCTTGACCTTGCCAAGTAGGAGCATTAAAATGTCGGTCACAACAACAACCAACCAACCAACACACCACCAACCACTGTCACCATTCCATCATCAGACTTTTTTTTTCTTTTTTTTTTAATTTATTCATTTTAGAGAGGGGAGAGAGAGAGAGAGAGAGAGAGAGAGAGAGAGAGAGAGAGAGAAAGTGGGGAGGAGCAGGAAGCATCAACTCCCATATGTGCCTTGACCAGGCAAGTGCAGGGTTTTGAACCAGCGACCTCAGAGTTCCAGGTCGACGCTTTATCCACTGCGCCACCACAGGTCAGGCTCATCAGACTTTTTAACAGCAAGCAACTAGGCTGGCCAGCCTTATTTCTCAAACTAAAAGGCAGCACATTACATGGAATGAGCTTTATTTATTTGTTTAATAATTTTTTATTGTTGTGGAACTTTAGTTGTTCATTGATTGCTTTCTCACATGTGCCTTGACCATGGACTACAGCAGACCTAGTAACCTCTTGCTCAAACCAGTGACCTTGGGTCCAAGCTGGTGAGCTTTGCTCAAACCAGATGAGCCTACGCTCAAGCTGGCAACCTCGGAGTCTCGAACCTGGGTCTTCCACATCCCAGTCCAATGCTCTATCCACTGCGCCACTGCCTGGTCAGGCTGTTTAGTAATTTTTTTGAGAGAGGCAGTGAGAGAGAGAGAGAGAGAGACAGGAACACTGAATCTGTATGTATGTGCCATGACCGGGGATCAAACCAGCAACCTCCATGTTCCGGGACGACACTCGAATCAACCAAGCTATCTGGCCAAGGCTTAACTTTTTTAAAATTGATTTTTAGAGACAGAGAGAGGAAGGGAGCAGAGAACTTGGCAAGGCTTCCCCACTTCCCCATGGCCTGCCTTAAGGCATCTCCATAGTTGAGAGTCTAGGTTCAAGTACCTACTGTTGCTACTTATGGATTCATTTGAAGTCTACTACTAGAACCAGACTCCCTGAAGGCAGGGCCTTAGCTTGTCCTCAGAATCTCGCCCTGAGCAGGCATCCAGGGATGCCCACTGTCTATGCAGTCTGTAAACACTCTAAAAGCCAAACATGGTGGCCATGAACACCACTGTGAGCTGGCTGGTCTTGGGAAGAAGATGGGCCTTTTCAATGAGATAAAAAGAAAAAAATAGTTTACAGTCCATTGAAATGTTTCATATTCACACACCTAACTACATCATGTCTTAT
The DNA here is from genome assembly GCF_036850995.1 of Saccopteryx leptura. Taxonomy (NCBI): domain Eukaryota; kingdom Metazoa; phylum Chordata; class Mammalia; order Chiroptera; family Emballonuridae; genus Saccopteryx; species Saccopteryx leptura. The sequence continues at coordinate 355,476,794 of NC_089505.1, forward strand.
ACACACTCTGAGTATATACAGATGGTCTGAAGTTGAAGTGTAAGTTCTTTTCAGAAAATTCAAATGAAAGGAATCAAAGCTGTCTGTATTTAAAAACTGGAATAAAGACGTCATAACCTAGGTTTTCTTCCGCAATGTGTAACCTTCTCTATGTAAGTACTGTGCTGTGGTCAGAGTAATACCAGGGGTTTGGCAACTGGCAAGAAGACTTTGAGACAATCTTACCCAGTCTCATTTTTCAAGGAATCGAGCCCATGAGGCTGGGTGATTTAGCCACTAGACACCCATGAAGTTGGGACATAGAACCCAGGTTTACTGTTTTCCAGAAACATGCTCTCTCCACAGTATTATTTATTCTCTGGCTGATAAAATCACCTTCTGCTTTTATATTCGATTCAATAAAAACCGAGCCTGTGTTATGTGCCTCTAGTGACTTGCAGTGACACTGGACAACATTCTAAACAGAATGGCATGATAAACAGAAGAACGAGATGGTCTCTACCTTCAGTTGGTGACTCATAGTCAAACAGCAAGGACTTCACACACCCAAGCAACATGTTTTGGGGATGAAAGTTTATCCTGTGAAATAATAAAGTTTTTCGATGTTTTCAACCCACTCAATTTGCTGAATCCTTTCCAGTTTCTGAACTGTATTGATAAGATCTAACATCACACAAAACATCTGGGACGGGTAGCTAGATATTCCTCTTGAAAAAGCAAAGTCCTCCAGAGCCTGCTTCTTGATTGATGTCTGAGAGTAGAAAAGTGAAATAATATGCTTTCTGCAGTTCTCCTTCCTGCTAAACCCTGCACGCATCAGCCTACCCAGCGGCATGCAGACCTGTCGCTAGCACACCGAGCAAATTAAGAATGGCACCTAAGGGAACGCACATCAGTGTTATTCTGATCAATGTCCCAAACCAAAGGCCATCATAGTGAAACACTGGAGGACACTGCCTAATAGACCAGGTAGCGCTCTAGGAGTTAGGAGAAAACTGAGAAGGCACTAGTTCTTGGTGATCTCTGAGGACAGGGACTGTCTGCCTGTCTTACTGGTTACATTAACATACTATATAGGTAGGCTACACAATGTTTAAATTATACTCATAACTTGAAAGGATTACAGTCCTGTTAGTAAATTTCCTTAGCAAGTACTTCCTTGACCCAGCCAGTTTCCCCTACTGTTAGCATGTTACATTCCCAGAGTACCTTTGTCAAATCTAAGGAACCAATGTTGGTACAAATCAACCATGGTACATTAACTAAACTCCAGAATGCATTTGCATTTCACTAGTTTTTTCCACTAATGCCCCTTTTCTGTTGCTGGGCCCAGTCCAGGAAGGCCTGTATGTCCTCAGTGTCCTCTGGTCTGAGACAGTCTCTCAGTCAGTCGTTCCTCGTTTTGCAGAAATTTATGGTTTCGAGGAATATTTTTAGAGTATTCTTCAGCTTGGGGTTGTCTTTTTTGTTTTCCCCTCATGATTAGACTGGGCAGACGAGGCTTGTGGGTTTTCATACCACAGAGGTGCTCCTTGGGTCCCATCGGAGCGAGGAGGACACGATATTAACACGACTTCTCACTGGTGACGTTTGCCACGATCACTTGGTTGAGGCCGCGTGTGTCTTTCCTAGCAGTTATTATGTTCCCCTGTCCGCCCTCTGGTCTTCTGAAGTGAGTCACCAAGTCCAGCCCACACTCAAAGGCAGAGGTGCCAGGGGTCAAGAGCTTTGAAAGACAGTTCTGCTGGGGCCGGGGCGCATTTGATCGGAAGACATTTCGCTTGTTTACAGAAAGAAGTTGGAAGAGAAGTGATGGGTTAGAAGAGGGTGGGGACACTAAGTAGCTATTTCACAAGGATTTCAAAGTAACGATGATGCTGGGATCAAAATGTCTTTTGAGGTTTACAAGACTCTGCTAGTCGTTTCTCCATTTGCTCCTTGAGAGTCATCCAAAAGAAATAAAGAGGAGAAGAAGAAACAAAAATTATAAACTTCAAAGTCTAAGAAATTTGAAATGCAAACCCACAACACATAAGGAAGGGGTGCCAAAGGCAGGGAGACCGGAGGGGTGGAGACAGGTGTGGCGAGGGGAGCCCCCCGCAGCCCTCAGGCGGCTGGGCCAGAGAGAGAGGCCCAACGACAGAAGACACCGCGAAGTCAACATCCGAAAGTCAGGCAAGCGGTAATAACATGATCATCATTCACATATGTGATTATTTTCAAGTAAAACCCAAGAATGCATTAAAAATACTGCAGATAATGAGAGCTGAGAATTGTAGCTGTGATGGTTAATTGTATATCTCAGCTTGACTGGGCCAAGGGACGCTCAGAGAGCTGGAGAAACATTATTTCTGGGTGTGTCAGCGCGGGTGCTTCGGGAAGGCATGACCAGCGTTCGGGCTGTGGACCGAGTAAAGCAGAAGGCCTCCCCAGGGCGGGTGGGCACCATCCAATCTGTTGAAGGCCCGAATAGGACACAAAGGTGGTGCAAGGTTAGATCCTGTCTACCTGGGCCATCGATCTGCCTTCGCTGTCTTTGCAGGCCTTCAGAGCCAGACTGGAATCCACTGTGGGCTCTCCTGCTCAGACCTTTGGACCACACCACTACCTTTCCTGGGTCTCAAGCTGGTAGACAGCAGAGTGTAGACCTTCTCAGCCTCCATAATCATATCAATCAATACTCTGTAACAAATGCATGTGTGTGTTCCGATTTTCTGGAGCACCCTGATTAATGGAGTAACTAAGCACAAAATCAGCTTTCAAGAAATAGACATAACATTATAATGACAGAAATACCTTTTAAAGAATGCCAAACAAACAAAAAAACAAGTCACCTTATAATGTAGTTATAAAGAAATCCTGTTTTGATAGGAACATTGACACCCTTAGCAGGAATGATTAACAGCAAATGCCGATTCCAGGTTAGCCCTTGATTTAACACACAACTAATACCCACTGCAAAGACAACTTCATTGACTACAGTACGGCAGCAGGAGGGAATCTGGGAGAGATGGGACTGTGCTGGTTGGATACACAAGTCCAAGCATTTGTCGCAACCCAGAGAAATGTTGCCACTAGGAATGAGTACCGCTGTGTATAAATTAATGTCAACCAGAAAAAGAAACCAACCCACAATAACCAAAATATTTGACAGATGAGGAAAACCAGCTATACCGCATCTTGTGCTACAAAAATCTAAACAGTGTGGTATTGGCAGGTAAGTGAGCACACAGGTCCATGAAACCAGCCCAAATGTATTAGAGAACTTAGCATTTAACACTTGAAATCTGGAGAGAAAAGATGTTTTAAATACATGCTATTGGGCATTCGAAAAGGGCAAAAATGTGGGATCCCTATGTCCTACCATCTAGCAAAGCAAATCCCAGGTGACTTCCAGTTAAATAAAGGATATAAACTTAAAATATAAAGCTTTAGAATAGAAGCCCTGGCCAGACAGCTCAGCCATCCTGAAGAACAGAGGTTGCTGGTTCAATCCCCAATCAGGGCACATACAGGAATAGATCTATGTTCCTCTCTCTCTCCCTTCTTCTCTTGCTAATATCAATCAACTTTTAATAAATGAAAATAAAATAGAAAAGGGAAAATTCTTTTATAATCATGCAATCATACTAACCTTTGTTAGTATGACACAAAATGATAGTTATGAAAGATAAGCTATAGAAAAATAAAAAATTTCTCCAGTTATCATTTGTTAAAAAAAATGTATTACTGTACAGACTTATTCTGGAAAGCCACACGTAACACTGGCCACAGTGACTGTCTCTGGGGAGTGGACTGGGACTTTCCCCTAGAACTGTGTGTTGTTATGTGTAATTACCTATTTCACAAAGATGGATCATTGTTTGCATGGTCTGCTCCTAACCATCAGCCTAAATATCTGAAAGCTCACCTTTTAAACATTCTGCATAAGAAACATAAAATGTAAATATGCAATTTAGAAGTAACATGATTCCTAGTACATGCTGGATATAAAAGAGGTACTTAGCTATTATTTGTCACCGTCTTCCTACAATATATATATTGTAGTATCTCTTATATTGTATATATATTGTATATATATATATATATTTGTGTGTGTGTGGGAGAGACAGTCAGAGAGAGGGACAGATAGAAAGGAAGAGAGATGAGAAACATCAATTCTTCGTTGTGGTTCCTTCGTTGTTCATTGATTTCTCTTATGTGCCTTGATCGGGGGGCTACAGCAGACCAAGTGACCCCTTGCTCAAGCCAGCGACCTTGGACTCAAGCTGGTGAGCCTTGTTCAAATTATATGAGTTCGTGCTCCAGCTGGTGACCTCGGGTCTCAAACCTAGGTCCTCTGCATCCCAGTCTGAGGCTCTATCCACTGTGCCACCACCTGGTCAGGCTGTCTTCCTACAATATTAACAATTATTTTGAAATACAGGCAGTCCCTGGATTTTGAATGAAATAGGTCCTCTAGGTTTGTTCTTAAGTTGAATTTGTATCTATGTTGGAACAGGTACATTGGCTTATTAAATGCAATTTAGACAGATGTTTGTCTTAACATAGTATTCATTTTTATTTTTCTGCTCATTTAAATACTTAACCATTTTCAAATACAACCTTAAACAATCTTGGATGATGCAGAAGATGGTGGACTTGTTGGAGAGGATGGGATTGGTGTTAAGAGTCGGGGTTTGATTCTGCTGCTGGACTCAGTTCCCTGAAGGAGGCATCAAGGGAGGTTTGTACAGAGCTTTTCCTTTTCTCGTCATAAATGGCCCTGAAGCATCTCAGGCCGTCGGTAACTGTACGGTAGATGTTGGTGACTCTCCCTGTATCAGGATCTTGCTCCTCTAACTTTGCCATTCCTGCTTCAATGAGACAAAAAGCATCAGCTAACTCTTTTGTAGAAAACTTGATTCTAGAGTTTCTAGGTCCGTTTTCTTCCCTAAATGTTATCATCTGCTGCTCTAGTTCCATAAGGTCTTCACTGGTTAGTTCTTTGCCACGGGAGCCTATAACTCTGTATCATTTTCACTGATGTCCACCTGCAGTTGACTATCAGTAGCACTTATGGCGCTCCGTTCATAAGTACAAGCTATATGTAAGTCGGGTGTTTGTAACTTAGGATTTACTATACATCATTACTATTTTTAAAGTTGAAAATTCTATGTATGGTGTCACTGTATAGTGTAATACAAAATATTCCATTTTCCCCAAAATAATTTCAGTTAGCCAACACTATCATTTGAAATCTTTAAATCACTGCATCTAGGCCCTTTAACATCTGACCACAGTCTCTTTGCACATCCACTCCAGGCAAAAGTGCTGATTTACCTTCCTGCATGTGCCCTTGCTATCTTCCACACTCTGGAAAATTCCTTTTTCTGCTGAGAAATTGATCCCACCTCCACCCACTGAAAGCATTCTACCTCAAGGGCCAGCTCAAATCCCACCTAACCACAAAGCTCTCCACAAACTTTGCAGATATTTATATCTATATCTATATAGATATATATACACACACACACATATATATATATACACACAGAGAAAGGTAACAAAAGGTATAAAAAGATAAAAAAGCAAAAGGATCAATTTAAAAAGTTATTTATTAAACAAATTAAATACAAATAAAAGTATATTTAAAAGTCTAACATTACTAGATTGGGAAAAAGTATCTCCAAACTTCCTAATGATAAGAGAAATGATAAAAATATAACATGTATGAAAACATTTTTAAACAAAGAATAAAGTACGTGGTAAATTCAGAAGTAAAAACAAAAACATACAAACCACTGAAGTATGAAACCAACATTCATATGTTCTTAAATGCTTATGGTACACTCACATGAGGGCTAAACTGTCTGTGTCCAAGTTAACAAACAGTAAATAAACACTGTTTCAAGGTATCATAATTTGTGTTACACAGAAATAATTTTTAAAATGTACTGGGTGTGTAAGTTGTTCACATTCAGCCAACATACCCTACATATGGATATATTCACTTAACGAAAAAATAGCATAATTGAACAGCTTGATCTGATATCTGGATTGATAGTTCTGTTAAATTTCAACATCCTAACTGCCAAATGCATTATCAAAGAAGTTAGTCAATTTTTTAAAAAAAGCTGGTTCTGAAAATTTCAGTCTTGTTTATAAATTCTGATGCTTCGAGTCTATGGTACGTACGCGGGCGCACACACACACACACACTCACACACACACACACACACACACACACACACACACACACACACACGCTGCGCTAGAGAAGACTCCGAGGGACAAGCTCCGTCTTCTTCAGCCGCCGCGTTGGCGTTGGCGTTGTACGGAACATAGCACTGGAAAGAGCGGTTGCACCACAGAGCTGGCGGGAGCTTCTGTTCAGAACTTGGCCCGATACACATTCATCAAAGGCTTTCAAACAGCACTGACTGTGGCAGCACACAGGAGGCCACGGTGTGAATGGGGACCCTGGAGGGCACGATGGCCTTTATGAGAATGGTCTGTTCTGCATGTGTGCACGCTCGCTTTAAGGAAGAAACAGGATGAAATGGTTTATTCAGAACATTAACACATTTTCCTTATCACATCCCAACTGTATAAATGATGTAAATCAAATGTTTAGAATTTAAATGGATTCTGAATTTCTATGAGGCAATTTTGTTGTTTTTGCTTTTATCACCCTGCAGAGCCCACAGCCCTAGCTCCATCCAGTTCTAGCGCCCCCAGCCGCCACGGGCATGGTCCCCTGCGCCCCTCAGTCGGACAGAGAGGGCGAGCGCGCGGACCGGCCGCTGGCGGGGCTGGGGAACGTGAAGGGCTCCTTGTCCTTGTCTTTACTGTCGTGCTTGTGCTTGTGTTTGTGCTTGTGTTTGTGCTTCTTCTTCTTCTTCTTATGCTCGTGGTGGTGGTGGTGGTGGTGCTCGCCGTGCTTGGCCGACGCAGACTCCTTAGGGAAGGCCAAGAGCGGGGCCGCCGCGGGGTGCAAGCTCATCTCCAGGGGTGCCTGCTCTTTACCTTCAAGGTCAAAAAAGGCCATGTCAGTTCCTGTTGATAACAAGGAAAGTGAGATGAAAGTAAGGGGGCGCTGATGACCGTACAGAAAAGGGACCCCAAGGGCTTATCACTTCCAAGGGAACCGTTAGGAGTGAGGGAAGTATCGTTCGAGCGCACACAAACCAGTTTGCAGCACTGTGGCCAGGAAGTTGAGTATTTCAATTCCTGTAGTCTACAGAGTATGGCACACACCAGAGCATCACCAAACCATCTTCTAAACATCAACATGTAATGGTTCCAAGTACTAGGAAGGCAGTAATGGTTACACTTGTGTTACAGCCTAAGACCCACACTGGTCAATGAAAACACAGCCCCTTGGACTGGGCGGGGTGCACGAAGCAGCGCTGTGACACCTGGACACACTGGACACCCGGTGTCACACTCAGCCACTGAAATGACAACTCAACAAAACCCCAATCTCTCGAGTTCCTTAAGTGAGCGCTTCTAGGGACAGGCAAAGTAAACACTGTAAGGAACCCAGAAAAGGTGGGGAGTGTATGAAGAGAGTGTCTCTACTTAAGGATAATAGTGTCGTTAAAATAAAACCAAACCAAAGCTGAGCCTCAGGAGACCTGTGCCCCAGAACCAGGTTCTGCTGCTAACCTTCTGTATAGCTCACCAAAAAATGATCAAAAGTCTTTGAAAGTTCTTTCCATTTCTAACATTCTACCAGTGCAGGAGCCTATAATAGCCGTTTTCACACTCCGGTGTCCAAAAATGGCTTCCTCCAAACCAGAGAATCCCTGGCCACAGCCGAAGAAAAATTCTTTGTTCCTTCCTCTCAGTTAACCTTACAGTTTTACATGCAGCCACCTAAAGAGCCTGAGAATCATCCCAGCTCCCCACCTTCTACATCTAATTGGTTACCGAGTCTCACTGACTCTCACAAGTCTCTCTGACCTCTGCCCACCGACCCTGTCTGCAGGGTATCTGTTAACTCCAGCCAGTTCCCCTCGGGGTGATGTAGTACTAGTCTCCTGTGCACTGGTTTCCTGGCCTGAGGTGTCTTCTAGTCAAACCTGCACTCGACACAGCTGCGCAGCAGGAGTGCTTGGTCAGGGGCCAGGTCTGGAGACAGGACAGTTGTCACATGGGTGGGGCTGGGGAGGACGTGTTACTGGCAGCCAGGGACCCGGTCAAACATCATACAAAGCACAGGACAGTCCTCTACGACGAAGAACTCTCACGGCCAGATGTCAGTGTTCATGCTCAGCCCTGCTGCGTCGGGTCTTCCTAAAAACAAAGCTGATCACAGCTACCTGCTTAAAACTCAGTTCTAACTCCCTGAAGGTCAGTGCAAGTTTCTGAAAAAAAAATTTTTTTATCCAAACTAAAAAACACTATGCTTTTCACTAAAATGGACTGCAATGCAGTACAGTTTCTTTCCTTTTTTAAAAGTTCTCAGCACTAATTCTGATCTAAGCCAGCCCCAAACCACAGTTTTTAAAAAGACAAGCACTACCACGGAAATTTTCTAAAAGCGCTTTCAGCACCAATTTTATTTAAAGTTTACAATGCGCCCTGAATGTACCCTGCCAGCCTCATCGTCCACTACTCCTTTCTGTCCATTCTGGCCTGGCCTTTCCAGAACTCAGTATATTTACAAATGCTCCTCATTATGCTTCGAATGCCCTCCCCTCATTTCGGGTTTGATTAACCCATTGATTTAACAAGTGTCAGGAATGACGTGGCAACTAGAGAAAACAGACCCGTGTCTTGACAGACCCAGTCTTCCTGGAGCTTACAAAGTAGCAAAGAAAGAAACTGAATAACTACAGCTGAGTAATAAAAAGACAAAACACAGAGCAAAACAGGAGCAGACCCAGAGGCTTAAATTAGTTGGGGGTAGAAGTCAGAAGAACTGTAGACAAATTCTCCAATAAGTAATGTTTAAGCTACCTTACAGAAAAGGAACAAGAAAGGAAAAACATTTCAGGCTCTTGAATAATTTAAAACTCAGCTCAAATGTTATTTCTTTGGGAACCATTCCCAAAAGTGCCCCACCCCCAAAGTTAGTTCTTTCCTATTCCCACAACGTAACACAGATGAGGAACTTGAGGCACAGAGAAGTGACCAGCCCAAGGCTGCGCTGGCAGATCTGAGCTACAGAACTGAGGAGCTGGCACCAGACTGTACGCTCTGACCCACTCGCCCGTCCGCACGGAGCACAGAGCCTGGGCACACTGTGACCCACCCGGGCACACTGTGACCCACCCTCGTCTTGGGGAGGATAGGGAGCCTGTCTCTCCCAGTGTTGATCTGAGTGTGTCACAAAGTATCCAGTAGCCTGACCTCCCACCTCTTCACCCCTGCCAAAGCTTGCAAACAAATTAATGTGACAGAATTATAAACTGTTGTGTTTCCTTTTCAATAGATTTCAGATGAACTTAGTCCAACTAAATGCAATTGAAGGGCACTGCTTTTTTTTTTTTTTTAATTTATTTATTTATTCATTTTTAGAGAGGAGAGAGACAGAGAGGGAGAGAGAGACAGAGAGAGAGAAGGGGGAGGAGCTGGAAGCATCAACTCCCATATGTGCCTTGACCAGACAAGCCCAGGGTTTTGAACCGGTGACCGCAGCATTTCCAGGTCGACACTTTAGCCACTGTGCCACCACAGGTCAGGCAGGGCACTGCTTTTAAAGGTAGAGGGACAAAGCACAGAAACTGTGACAGCTCATCTGACTGGTGTTGACTGATTACTGTACTACCTGGTGTCAGGCACCGTTCCAACTTTTAGAGCAAGTGAACAAGTCAGACACAGTTCCTGCTACCACAAAGGTACGTATTTTAATATTCACAAGCTTTTAGTAAAGCTTACACCAATAATAATAATGCAAAAGATAAATAAACAGATTATTTACATACAGAAGCAAGTTTGGGGATCTGTACCTTTTGCAAAAATTGGTACCCAGATATTCTTCAGAAAAATAAAAAAATTGAGAGATCTGATTTATAGTATCAGTGAAATATGTCACTATACCACTGATTTTTCAACTGATATGCTGCAGGAATTTTTAAAACACGCAATACCTGACTAGTCAAGGGCTCTGACCTCTTTTCCCTTACTGTCAAATTAAAAAATGACTACAGCCAGTATAACACTAGCCACCCAGTATGAATGAATTAAAACTATACCTATTTTTCTGTCAGATTGGCAAACAATTTATTTTTTGGTGTGTTGCAGAATGTTAATTAGTTTACGTGTTCCACGCGATAAAAAAAGTTTAAAATTGTTGCTCTATATGATTTTAATTAATTTAATGTTATTTTTAGCTTTTTAAAAAATGACTTTATTCATTTCAGAGAGAGAGAGAAGGGGGGAGGAGCAGGAGGCATCAACTCCCATATGTACTTTGACCAGGCAAGCCCTGGGTTCCGAACTGGTGACCTCAGCATTCCAGGTCAACACTGTATCCACTGCGCCACCACAGGTCAGGCCTATATGATTTTAATTTCTATTGTAAATGATTACATGAATACAGTCTCAAGTGCACAAACATAAAAGTGGTTCCATATCAAACAGAACACACAGTCAGGCGATGAGGAGAGGTAATAAGAGACTTGAAAACCTCATCAACAAAGCCCTTTTTAGTGCATATTTCATTATTTAATCAGTCTGTATCAACAGACTGTGCAGCCTTCCAACTGGCTGTCTGCACTACTGGAGTCCGTGGTCCTCTTCTGCACTGAGGGAAGTTTCATCCAGACCACCTGCCCAGCGACTTGGACTGCAGACAAGCCAGCAGTTATATTGGAAAATGCACTTCCCAGCAGAGGCCACTGCCAAGTGGACACCTGAGTGTAGGAGGCTTAGTCTTTCCCGATGAACAGCTACAACCAATTCCAAAGTGCAATTTCTTATCTAGTGGCTTTATACTTTGCATTAGAAATATTGATTATAAATCTTTTTTTAACATTTTTCCATTGATTTGAGATAGAGAGAGAGAGAGAGAGAGAGAGAGAGAGAAGGGAAAAGAAAAGGAAGAGAGAGAAAGAAAAAAAAGCATCAACTTGTTTTTCCACTCAGTTGTTCCATTTATTTATGCACTCACTGGTTGCTTCTCATATGTCCCCTGACCAGATCTAACCCACAACCTCAATGCGCCGGGACAATGTTCTATCCACTCAGTCACCTGGCCAGGGACTGATTCTAAATCTTAAATTGCTCTTGATTTGTATGAGCCTTATTATGAAGACAATCGATTAGCTCGACCCAAGGATAATCGTATTAGAAACCAGGACTCCTACAGACAAATGGCCGATCACAGGTCTGGGTAGATCATTAACAAGATGAGTCTGAAACACCTAGTGTAATAACAAGGAAGCTAAAGTCTTCTCAATGGATTTGAATCAACTTTTGGATAGGTTCTCACTGTTCAAAAATGGGACAATCCGAATACTGATAAGGATAATAATGATAATGGCCTGGAACTGACTGAGCATCATACTGGAGGATCTAGTTAGCCAATCCTTTATTTTGAAAATTATTAAGTAAACAGAATCAAGCCTTTCTTTTTCCTATAAGACCTATACCATTGGTAGTAATAGATGCGTGGGAATTTAGCTTTATATAAATAATCCAGTTTATAAATAAAAATGAAAAGATAAGTTAGAATATCACTATCTTACAACCCTCAGAGTTAATAAATCTAGGCCTTGAACATCTTAATGGCTAACCTCATGAAAAGTCAACCAGACACTATACGCTCCCAGACTGAAGAACACACCATCATCTAGAAACCTGAATCCAATACAACTTCTAGACACAACCACAAATTCACAAGAAATACAGAGGACTCTACACATAATTACACCAGCGGCATACAATTAGCAAGATGCAATCTTAAAACTACAGATCAAAAACCTGGTTTCTTTAACAAATACACTGTAAAGGGGGAAAAAGAAAGATAAAAAGATTGACTGAAAACTTTACATTTAAAAAGATGTAAAAAAATGTATCAACCAATTGCAATGTGTAGACCTTATGTGAACACCAATTCAAACGAATGAATTGTTAAAAATAAAAATAATGGCATTTATGAGCCAATTAAAATGTAAACAGTGACTAATTTGGTGATACAGAAAAACTCAATTGTTTAAAATATAAGAATATTACTGTGGCTATGACTTTTCAAAATCCTTCTTTTAGAGAAACATACTAAATTATTTGAAAGGATGATATGTGGAATTTGTTTCAGAGCAATCAGGCGGAGACGGGCAAGGGTGCAGAGTAGACAAGACTGCGCAGGAAATGGCCTGACCTGTGGTGGTGCAGTGGATAAAGCGTCAACCTGGAAACCTGAGGTTGCCGGTTCAAAACCCTGGGCTTGCCTGGTCAAGGCACATATGGGAGTTGATGCTTTCTGCTCCTCCCCCCTTCTCTCTCTCTCTCTCTCCCCTCTATATAATGAATAAAAATAAATAAAAATCTAAAAAAAAAAAAAAAAAAAAAAAAAATTTAAAAAAAAAAAAAAATAATGCGCAGGACCCGTCGCTGCCACAGCTGACTAAGGGACACATGGGGCTCACCACACTCATCCACTGCTTCCGTTTTCCACAATAAAGCACTTTCTAAAAAGGAGAAGTGAAGGCAATTTAGCTCTAAATGTTAAATGCCCACATTCTTTGATTGAGAAAGTGCATTTCCAGAAATTTATCCCACAAATGTGCAGACATATTCTAATATTCATCAAACTAGTGTTTGTAACAGCAGCACATCTGACAAAACCTAGAGTTGCTCTATCAACCACCACCCTTTAGCTCTTAAGTTTTCATTTATTATAAACAATACTTTTTCTTTGCTTCATCTCTTATCTTTCCTAATTCTACCAAGTCTAATCCAAGGCGGTAAGAAAGTGCAATTTCCTTCCCCCGTGGAACTGTAGGCGTGCCAGTCGGACCTGGACACATACGAGTCCGCCCGCACACTGGATAAGCTCATCCGTAGAACCTCCCTTGGGGAAGTGCATTTCACCATCCCCAACAGAACATTCACACATATCGCTTCGGGGGCTCATAAGGTCCTGGGAAGCTGAGGCCTGCCCTCGCTCACATTTAGAAGTTGCACTGAAAGGGCCTGGGAATGTGTCTGCGTTGTTAAGATGTCCATTTGTAAGTTTATAGCATGGAGTCAGCCTCAAAATGTTGTGTAGAAGGGTTTCAAAATATAAGAATCACTGAAAGAGTTTAAATATACATGCTAAATATTATATGGATTTTAATTAAACACTAGAGAATGATTTTAAAAAAGATTAAGTTAATGAAAGCCCGTTCAGTGCCCTGAACTAGGTCTCTATTGTAGGACAGCAGATACTGTATCTCCGCATGTATAAGACACTCCCACGTACACGACGCACCTTAATTTTGGGGCTCGAATTTTGAAAAGTAGATGTACTACGTAAGTTATTGAACTTAAGTTTTATTCATCATAAAATTTATACAACTCCTCATCACTCTCTTCAACAATGAGCACAAGCGTGTAAAAGCGGAAATGCAAGTAAAAAAAATATGCAACCACCGTATAAGATGTACCAGTTTTTAGATCCCAAAATTTTTGAAAAAATGTGCGTCTAATATATGAAGAAATATGTATACAGAAAGAAAACAACACACATTCAGTTTTGTTGTTCTACCCAACATACAATCTTTCCTAGAGACCTAATAAAACCCACTGCGGGTAAGAGATTGCGGCAGTCCATTAACAAATGCCAAACAAACAGAAGGAGGAACAAATGCAAACCCAACAGAAAGCCTAATGTGGACATTCTTCAGCCCATCAATCAAAGTTCTGGTAACAATGAATAGCTTGCTAATTCTATTACATTATTCACATTAGGTCTATGTTTAAATTTAACACAAAACCTTCAGTTTCTACTAGGAGAATTGTAAAGTCTGTTCTTTGGATTCTTTAAATCACTATAAAAAATAAGTATAAAACTATGTATTATAAGAAAAGAATCAAAGTCTGTTTTTTATATTAGAGTTTCTAAAGAAAGCCCCACAGGGCTCTCATGCTTTTTGGGTTTTGCTTTAAAGGACTTCAGGCATTGGGACAGTGCTTTGCTGACTCAGGCAGGAAGACATTACACAACCCAGCCGCCAGGCAGGACCGCTCCGCTCCTCGGCTTCCCGGGAACCACCAGGGACTGCTCCCACTCCTGACTGTCCTCCTCTGAGCTGCAGCACCGCCCCCCCCCCCAGCAGCCCACCGAGTGGGACAGAAGACATGGTAAGCTTACCCAATCACCACGGCAACCATAAGCCCATTCTCCAACCCCTTTCCTCACAGCAGGGGAGGAAAAAGAAACAGTACAAGCAATGAAGACAATACCCCTGCCACTTCTCCTTTCTTCCCCCAGTGGCTCACCCTGCACACCCGTACCATCGCCCTTAAGTAGTCTTCTCACCATCACACTCAAGGAAAGAAAATTGGGGAAAGGTTAAAAAGTAAACCATGACTTTCCTCTAAACAGTTCTCAGCTCTTCTTTATCTGACCTAAGCCCCATTCCTGCTCGGTCCCTCCCAGACGACAGCAGCGACCCATTCCAGTTCCCTATTATCATAGGGCTGGCCGGCTGTAATGGACCCCTCGCAGACTTAGGCTCAGCTCATGAATAAAAGAAACAGGGTCCAAACTCAGAAGCCTTGGGCCTAAGGAGGCAGCGTAAACGAGTAAACAGACTTCCAAGTGCAAACAAAGGGAATCCATGGAATAACAGCGCAGCCCTGCCTAACAGGGCCTCTCAGTTAATGCTTTCTCAAGGAGCCAGAAATTCAGATTTTATATGTAACCTCTATTTTTACTTAACTACACACATTTTATAAGACTTCTAGAGACAAAATAAAAGATGCCTCAGTTGAATAAAAAATGAAGAAGGCCCAAAAAACCCGTGTGAACTTCAGGGTCCCTAGAGACTTAAGGGAAGCCACAGCTCCCTCCACGGCTCCACCTCCTTTCCTGGACCTGCCACTCTCAGTCCCAGGCCTAGGGGACCACAGAGAACCCGACCCTGCTGGAAGGCCAAGGAGAGGAAGATCCTGTTTTACTGCCCGCCTCACTGGGCTGAGCTCAAAGCTGTGCTTCGGACACTGCCAAGGCGGGGCTGAAGCTGTCCCCTCTCGGAAACGCCGGTGCACACTGGCTGGGTTTCATGCTTCTGTCCTTCAGGTGTAAGTGAAGGGCTCTTACTGCCTAGTCTGGGAGTTATCCACCAACTATAACACTGCAGGAAAACTGCAGTAAGATCCCCAAAGAAATACAGGCAGAAATAAACCTTTGGAAAACTACCATCTGTAAAATGAGCGTTCTCTATATTCTAATAACACTTGAATTTTAAGTCTTGCTCAGTGGCCACAGAATACTGAACAGCATAAATACATTTAAAGAAATTACAAAAGCACATATATTTAAAGAATATATTCAAAATTAAGCTGTATAGACAGTCTATATGTAATGCACTGGTAAACACTCTGGGCCATGACATAAAGAGCACTACACTGACCGCACCTAAGCTGAGGTTCTAAAGCTCCCCCATCCCCCACCTCACGCTGTAGCTCCTCCCAGTCTTTCCCTATGACGCCCTGAGAACTAACAGACTGCAAGGAGGAGTCGCAAAAAAGTAAAAATGCATTTTTAAAGAAGTATGTCACAATAATAAAGTGCACTGGTAGGCACAAAAAGGTGTTAAGAATCTTTTCTAGACCTGGCCAGTTGGCTCAGCGGTAGAGCGTCAGCCCAGCGTGTAGAAGTCCCGGGTTTGATTCCCAGCCAGGGCACACAGGAGAAGCACCCATCAACTTCTCCACCCCTCCCCCTCTCCTTCCTCTCTATCTCTTCCCCTCTGGCAGCCAAGGCTCCACTGGAGCAAAGTTGGCCTGGGAGCTGAGGATGGCTGCATGGCCTCTGCCTCAGGCACTAGAACGGCTCAGGCCACAATGGAGCAATGCCCCAGAGGGGCTGAGCATCGTCACTGGTGGGCATGCTGGGTGGATCCCTGTCGGGTGCATACGGGAGTCTGTCTGTCTGCCTCCCCGCTAACTTTGGAAAAATACAAGAAAAAAAAAAAAGAATCGCTTCTACATTCGTTAGTGTACCACATTTCTGAGGAAAAACCAAACAAGTATTTTCTAGAACAGGCATTTATTTGACTGTTGGCATCTGGACAGATTTTATTTTTTAAAAGGCAAAAAAGACAGGAAGAAGCAATATTCTCAAATTGTTGTCAAGAAGTTTGAAACACTCTAAGTTTTATAATTTTTAAAAATGTAGGCAATTTTTTACGTCTAGTAAAATTTCAGTATAATAATAAAGCAAAATTACACCAAAACAAACAAACAATCAAACGAACAAACAAAACACCCAACCTGAAAACTTCCCCAAACCCAAGAGAATACAAAACCAGCCAGGGTCAAGGAATTCAAAATTCACTCATCAAAATAGGTGCTGAAGTCTCTGCTGATCTCCTCCTTCTTCTCCTCCCTCCTCTCAAATTATAAGGGAAAGCTTATTTAGAAAGCCACAGAGGTAGAAGAAGTGAGCTACAGAAGCATTTAGACCAAGGGAGGGGGGATGGAGGGAAGGAGGGAGAGAGGCAAGGAGGGAGGGAGAGAAAGGGGGAGCAGGAGAGAGAGAAAGAGAGAGGGAGAAAGAGACAGAGAAAGAACACTAGCATGAGCGCCCTGGGGAGAGAAGGGATGAGGAAGACCAGGTGTGCTCCACAAAGAGCAGCACCCCTTCCGAAACGTACCTTATGAATCAACTATAAAAACGTATAAAGCACACATAGAGATATAAGCACCCGACAGTCTGGGGCTGCAATACCAAGCCATCTGAGGTGTCGCTTCTGTTTGAAAGTCTCCTGTTAATCACAGATGATTCCCTAAACTCCTCAAATCAATAAACAGTTCCTCTTTTGTTTATGTCATAAAAACATGTTTACATAAGCAAAACTCATCCATTGAAATTTTAAAGCCAGATTAATGACTTTTGGAAAAACTATTCATTAAAAATGATTTTGCTTACGCATCTTGTTCTTCACTCCCTGTTCTTCCAAAACTTGAAGACAGAATCTTTTCATCACCCCTGACTGTTTACTCTTTATCTGGAGTATAATCTTTGCAAGCAGCAAAAGAACAGAGTGAGCAGAAGACAAAAGGAAATAGTAGAATAGGTAATAAACATATCTGAACCAAATTACCTTTCAGAAACTTAAGCCTGATTAGTATGAATAATTTAAAAGTCAAAACATGCTAGTTTTCTAGGTATATTATCAAGTCTTCATGATTGAACCAATTATAAAACTTTCATAGGAAAGAAGAAACAAGAAATAAAAGGTTGATTTTGTATGTTATAAAAGCCCAAAGGCAGATCTGATGACTTCTACTGAAGCTGACATTTTTGTATGATATTTTTAGAACAAGCACTACGAGGACAGAGCCAAATGCTAATACACCAGGACCTTTAAATGACATAAGAGGATTTCCCCCCTTTTCCACTTGTTTGAAATAGTTATAGGTCTAATTTAAAATAATCTTTATGTTAGACACTATATAGTCAATTTGTTAACAAGAAGAACAAGTCCTCAGATCTGTATTTTTAAAGTTTAATGTTGGACACCTGAAACTAATATTGAACATTAAAAAAAAAAAAGAAAGAAAAAGTATGAAGTTTATGGATTTGTTCTTGACCGAGAGTAGGAAGACAATGATTTTACCTGCTCCCTTCCGTGCGAATTCGATTCCCCACGGGGATTTCGTGGCGGGGGTGCCGTCGCAGCCCGGGGAGTGCTGGGCTATCAGAGCAGACCGGGAGCTAGCCGGTCGGAATTTAGAGAGCCCTAATGCCAAAGGAAAAGGAGAAGACAAATTAATTGCTTTGCTTCCCAAAAGTTGGGAGGGGTGCTAAACTTTAAGCCAGAAGTAATTCAACAGTAAAATTCTAGTAAGAATACAGTTTTCATTGCTAAAAATACGATTAGAGGTAACCCTTTGTCAGGGTTTCTAACAGTCTCCATATTCAATAAAGACAGTAAGTGTGACTAGCCTGCTGAACCTGTAAAATGGGTACTCTATTCCGGGGCAGGAACCATCCCATAACTTTTAGTATTTACATGGAACTTGGCATCAAGATTGCTAGCTACCACTCCATCAAATTGCTAGTAAACTTCATTACAATATTTACTCAATGAATAGATAAACTAATTTAGGGGTCAGAAGAGATACTTAAATTAGGAAATGCTTTAGTGGTATAATATGAACAGCAGTGTAGTAGGTAGCAGGAGACCCAGGCTCTGATCGCAAATTATCAATAAATAAGATAAATAATAAACTGGGTAAAGCACTTATCTCTTTCTGTCTCCATTCCTTTATTTGTCTCATGGAAAAGGTCTAAGATCATAGAAGACAACGAGCATGGAGTATGAATAAGGTTTTTCAATAAAAAGAAACAGCAATAGTTCCCAGGGGGAAAAAAAGGTCATATTATAATTTTAAAATGTTTTATAAAGTAAATATAAATTATTTTATAGTACTTTCATTTTTATTTATTGATTAATTTTTACAGAGAGAGGGGGAAGTGAGAAGTATCAACTCATAGTTGTTTCACTTTAATTGTTCATTGGTTGCTTGTCGTATGTGCCTTGACCAGGCAAGCCCAGGGTTTTGAATCAAAGTCCTCAGCATTCTAGGTCCACGCTTTATCTATTGCGCCACAACAGGTCAGGCTATTTTATAGTTAATTAATCTTTTAATTTATTACATTGATGACAATAAAACAATACTATGATATGCAACAAATGGTGATAATATATAAAAATTAATGAATTATACCTATGTATCAATATGGATAAATTTTAGAAGCATAATGTTAAGTAAAAAAAACAAGTAATATCCAGTATCATATAATTTTTGGAAAAATTCAAAAGATGAGGGTCAAGGGCCCAGCTGGGTGGCTCAGTGGATAAAGTGTCAACCTAGCGCACCAGAGGTCACAGGTTCGACTCCCGCTCAGGGCACGTACAAGAAGCAATCAATGAGTGCACAACTACATGGACCAGCTAAGTAAAACAACCAGGTGATGCTTCTCTCTCTCTCTCTCTCTCTCTCTCTCAAATCAATGGAAAAAATCTTTTTAAAAAGTGCAAGTAAACGTACAGATCATATATCTATGTTGTACACTGCGACGAAAAGCAGAATGAGTCAGAAAAAGAAACAAATTTCAAGACAGTATTTACATGTAGTGCAAGGACACGTGAACAGAATAGAGGGAAAGAACAGGGGGAATGGCTGTGACATGGAGTCAAATATAGATGTGATTTAAGGTCGACTCAGATGCAAGTCACATCCAAGTTTTAGTCCTGAAAATTAAAAAAGGCTGAAAACTATATTACTGGAAATTTATGCAAAGAACTTAATTTGATAAGAAACAAAAGCTTTTTTTTTTTTTTGGTATTTTTCTGAAGCTGGAAACGGGGAGAGACAGTCAGACAGACACCCGCATGCGCCCGACCGGGATCCACCCGGCACGCCCACCAGGGGCGAAGCTCTGCCCACCAGGGGGCGATGCTCTGCCTCTCCGGGGCGTTGCTCTGCTGCAACCAGAGCCACTCTAGCGCCTGGGGCAGAGGCCAAGGAGCCATCCCCAGCGCCCAGGCCATCTTTGCTCCAATGGAGCCTTGGCTGCGGGAGGGGAAGAGAGAGAGAGAGAGAGGAAGGAGGGGGGGGTGGAGACAGAGAGAAAGGGGGTGGGGGTGGAGAAGCAAATGGGCGCTTCTCCTAAGTGCCCTGGCCGGGAATTGAACCCGGGTCCCCCGCACGCCAGGCCGACGCTCTACCGCTGAGCCAACCGGCCAGGGCCAGAAACAAAAGCTCTTGTATGAGAATATGTAGTACAAAATTTACCTGTATTAAATAAAAATAAAAAATAACCTAACTGCCTACCAAGAGGGAAATAATAAGGTAAATTATAGCACATCAACTCAATACTGTCTCAGATAATATTTTCAAAAGGGAAGATTAAAGTGCTTGGCAGATGCTTGAGAAAATCTGATATGATACGAAGTAAAACAGGCAGGCGGGAGAAGTGGCTTTGTTCTGGGAGGCATTAACTTTGTCACAGAGTTTTAAACATAGTTATGGTTACATTATTAAACAGAAACCAGATCAAGTATTTTAAGTTTGAGGTTAAGCCTACTATAAATAAAGATAGAAAGAAACAAACAACGACAGAATTTAAAGCTATGGAAGAAATTTGTAAATTAATTTAAAAAAAATCCAGACATACACCAAATGTTAAAAAATAAAGTGGAAAATCAAGAAATACTATGTTATAATCTGATACACTCTACTATTTTACACCAGTTTTTTTACTTGTAAACTTGACAGCTGTTCACTGGAAGATACAGCAACACACAGGAAATGGTGAGATCACATGAACCGCCTGGACCAGCCTGCAGTCTGCTGACCTTACCTGGAGTTGACGGCCTTTCAAGCATGTTCAAGTGATGAGAAATAAACGCCTGGCTATCGTGAACAGTATCCATATCAATCTCCTCCTCGTCCTGAGAACTTGAAAACTAAAACATACACAGAACACAGGGGAAAGGGGGCTGTTATATCCCTTTATGTTTAAATCTTAGCTCTTAGGAAAGGAGCAGAGAGGCCACAGGATATACCCCCAAATAATCTTAGAAGGAATAGTCGTCTCTTTTTCTCAAAAAGTATTGAGAGAGAAAAGACTAAGTGGTCCAGCCTCCAAAAGAAGCTGTCTGGAAATTACCAGCAATAGAGAGCAACTAAAATCTATCCCTCTGTATGGGAGAGCAGGGAGCTGACTGGGTCATGCACACAGCTCCTCCCCAAACAGAGAAGTGTGTGACAACAGAAGTTACACTTCGGCTGGAATGTTTTAGGGATGGACACTTGGGTTCCTTTATGATTCAGTCTGTCCCATCTGTTCCTAAGGGAAAACCATTGTAAGTATTCAAAAAGATTTACAAGAAGGGGAATATCCTACACTGTTAATACAGGTTTAACCTGTATTTCTTACTCTGATTTTCAGTTTGACTTTACTGCTATCCTCATTCTTCTCCAGTATTTGACCAGGTTCTAGTGGGGACCCCAGTGGTGTATCAGACTTCCTCTTCACTCCCTGCTGGTGAGCTGATACATTACATGATGCTTCCTTGGCAAGGTGATCCTCTTCCTGCGGCAATATTTAAGATCAGAATTAGATTTCTGAAGACAAGTAGCTCATATTATAGCTGAAAACTAATAGCTACAGCAACCATGCAGATTAGAGCACGCCCACTGCCTAAAAGTTATCAGCCATGGGCTTAAAATAAATTTCACCTTTTCCTGTCTGGTTTTTTGGGGGGAGGAGGGAGTTATTTATGTGAAGTTTTAGAGTGTTCCCAAAAGAACATATCTTTTGGTGTCATTTTCTCCTCTTATCCTGAAGAATCCAAATATGAATGTGGATAAATTAACATATATGGGCAAGAATTATAAACATATTTCCACAGATTTATAACTATTCAGATCTGAAAGAGCTCTTCAATGCGACTCCTCTTTTCTATGGAAAGATATGTCTTACTTCTTCGTAACCCAAACTCTAGAATAATTTTAAATTTATAACCAGTTAGTACAATCATATTTCAGAAAATCTAGGTGGATAAATAATTTTAAATGACTATTTCTAGCTAGCATAGAGAGAATCTGAGTTTGAAAGTGTCAAAACACCAGTAGGGAGTTGCCAGGCAAGTAATCTGGTCTAAATATTGGTGAAAAATGAAGCTGGGAATACTGGGGACATTTGTCATCAATAAGAAAATCACTCTTTAAATTACAGTAAAATGACTGGTATGTATCCTGAAGGTCTCTCTACAAGTCTGGTAATTTCATAATGCATAGCTAGAGATAAAGCTTTTATAAAGGCAAAAACACAAACATAAAAATTTCAAAATGTAATATGCAATTTCCTCCCAAATCAGATTATTCATTTACCTGGTCATTATATATACATATCATTCATCCATCCATCCATCCATCCATCCATCCATCCATCCATCCATCCATCCATCCATTTAAGAAAGCATTTGCCAGGCACTTATGTTTAGACACAGTTAGGCACTGTGCTAGGTATTACACAGAGTAGGGAGGGAAAAAAAGGCAGACCCTTTGAGTTCAAACAGTTTGCCATTACCATATATTGACACAAAGGTTAATGTGTAGCAAGTTAAATATTCATTTCAATTTTCTACTACTTAAAGAAGAAATGCTATGCTCAACTACAATCATTACGCCATGACAAAAGGAGTAAAGGGACTGTCAGCAGCACTTTGTAAACTGTAGAGTGCTAAATTAATGTCAGCCAGCAGTTTTAAAAAGATACAAAAAACTGTTAGTGGCTTTAAATTCTGCCAGTTCAAAAGAAGCATTTCTCTTCTCTAAACAACTCTATATACATAATAAAACCATATTTCCACAATACATGTGATCCTTACAGGGTTCTGAAATCCAAGCAGCTGTGCGTGAATACTGGGATTAATCGCAGGTTCTTGGCTGCCTGCCATGGCCTCTGGAATTATGGTCGGATTCAAGACAGCTTTTTTCTCTTTCAGATTCAGAACCAACCCAAGCTCTGGCAAGGGTAAGCAGGAAGGTCTACTGAGGCCAAACAGTGTGAAGTACAAGTCCACAGCACCACAGCGTAGCCTCCAGTCATGTGAAGTACCTAAGGAGTCAGGAATGAAGAAAGAACACTTAGTATGCACATTTACCCATACGTTTCTCCCTGGTCCAGAACTTCTACAGGAGGAGAATGAAAGATAACGCCTCACATCTCTCAGCCTCGGCTGAGGATGCATCTTATCTTAACACTGATACTACTCTACAAGGTTACAGGAATTTTATAACTGGAAACAATGTTTTATCATCACACTGTTCTTCTTTACAAAACGAACTTAAAAACAGTATTTTTTCCTGCTTTTCCATTTTTCTTCTAATTCCTCCTCTTTGGTGACTATGCCACATTTGTTCATTCTCTGTTCATCTTGTCTGATTTTCTTCTTTGATAGCCTTTCAGGAAGACAACACTCCATGAGCCTTCATGGACCCAAGCATTTGAAACAAATTCTTCTAACTCTCACATTTATTACATTCAGTTTAAATACCAGAACCCTGCCTGGCCTGTGGTGGCACAGTGGATAAACCTTTGACCTGGAACGCCAAGGTTGCCGGTTTGAAACCCTGGACTTCCCTGGTTGGGGCACATACAACGAGCAGGCAATGAACTAACATGAAACAACTATGAGTTGATACTTTCCATTTCATGCTCCCCTTTCTCTCCTGTCTCTGTAAAATCAATAAATAAAGTATAATAAATAAATAAATAAATAAATAAATATGAAAACCCTACAGCTACTTGAAGTAACATAATACTAAACTTGGACTTATTGTATAGGAGAAAAATATTTTGCTAAACACCTTTATATTTGTGTTGTTACACTACGTATTTGTTTTAAAAAATAGTAATAATAAGCAAATCCGAGATGGCAACAAGTAGTAACCCATGCATCCACCAGAAGACTGCCTGTATAGAAATTCAGCCTAAAGTAGGTGAGAGGCTAGATAGAGGCAAGTTGTTTGAACGCCTCTGATGAGTCTGTTTTTTCCTTCTCCAAAGTAAGGGTTGCGGTCTCAGATCTGCCCAAAGCAGTGGCAAGCCCAGCTCTCTGAGCCCGGGTTCTTTCTCACCGTCCGTTTCTGCCTTCGTAGAGCATTCCTGATAGACACCGCCCTCCGATAGAACTGACTGACAAGATAAAATCTGTCATCTAGGGTTAGGGAATTTCTAGGTTTCCACACGAAATTTAAAATTACCTAGAAAATTTAAGTGAGGAAGAAGCAGTATGTAAATTCTTCTAAGGAAATAAACCCTATATATATTTAACTTTGTGGTTTCAAAAGAGTACTGTAATGCTTTAAAAGAAGAAATAAAAAAGCAGCTGCTACAGCAATTTTTGGACAGCACAAACATTAGGCTCTGTGATTTTCCATAACAAGTATTAGAATAAGGAAATAAATTATAAGCAGCTCGTGATTCTCATGGGACGCACTCTAACAGATAATAGTAATTACATGCAAAAATAATCCCTATGAAAGGAATTAGAATTTTACAGCGCTCCCACTATATACTGCCCTGTGCTAAGCATTCTGCGGCACACTGTCGTGGAACAGCCTGCGTCAGTCCTAGCTGAGACATCTCCATTCTGCTCCCGGGTGGGGAGGTAACAAACACAGTACTGGCAGCAGCAAGAGAAAGAGGCAGGAGCTCCCGAGGAGGACAAGGTTTTTATGTCCTAAAAACTATAAAGAAACCAGAA
This sequence comes from Saccopteryx leptura, assembly GCF_036850995.1. Lineage (NCBI taxonomy): Eukaryota > Metazoa > Chordata > Mammalia > Chiroptera > Emballonuridae > Saccopteryx > Saccopteryx leptura. The sequence goes on from NC_089505.1 coordinate 355,501,225, forward strand.
ATGGGAAGAAGACAATGAAAGTAAGACTTTTTCACTGGAAATCATTTCCTTCTCTGGAATGCAGATCTAAATCCTTTATTGGCCTGACACTGCTTAATTTTTTGGTGGGCATCTATTACTCTCCTCCTCAAAGCATCAGAATCCGGGGCCTTTTCCACACGGCTGCAGGGGCTCAGCGCTCTCAAAGAAGGAAAGGAACCCTGCCAGAGCAGCTAGCCCTCAATTTACACATTTGTGGTACAGCAAGCAAAGGAGTAAACCTCAGGCACTTCATCAGTTAGGAAAACAAGAACGGTTTAGGGTACACTGATGCTAGAAGATTAGTATCATCTAATTATGTCTGGTGTCATTCTGAACATTATGGAGATGACATCGAAAACAGTTAATCAATTGAATGTGAATTCTCGAAACTTTAAACAATTATTTTAATTTTAAAAATTATTATTTTACTTTTAAAAAGCAATTGGACTGGTGGGTGTGCAGGGTGGATCCCGGTCAGGCGCATGCAGGAGTCTGTCTGACTGCCTCCCCGTTTCCAACTTCAGAAAAATACCAAAAAAAAAAAAAAAAAAAAAAAAAAAAAGCAATTGGAAATGTGTATTTTTTTGATAAGTTATACCTACTGTCCACTTTTGTATCTCTGTTAGTAGTAAAATTTTCTAACCGCCCACCGGTCCCACAGTAATGGTGATTTATAAAGTAGGGAAGTAACTTTACTTTATTATATTTACAAAGCAGAATTACAGCAAGTTAAAGCATATAATACTTTATGTCAGATTTTCACTAAGTTTGGCAGAATAAATCTTTATAGAACAACTTACTATAGTTAAATCTATCTTTTTATTTATACTGTGGTTGCTCCACTACCGCCCACCATGAAAGCTGGAATGCCCACTAGTGGGCGGTAGGGACCAGGTGGACTACCACTGAGCTAGGGTGTTCTGATTTGTTTTCTGGAAAGGCAGATTAAGGGTAATTAAGCAACACACTAAAGGCTGCTCAACTGCACTGAACACCTAGACGGTGGGTTTTACTTTTTCTCTCTAGCTGGGATTTTTGGCTTTGGTTTACCTTCGGTTTGCATAGAGGAATTAACATTCTTGCTTTCTTTTTTTTGTTTTGTTTTGGTTTTTTTGTATTTTTCTGAAGCTGGAAACGGGGAGAGACAGTCAGACAGACTCCCGCATGCGCCCGACCGCGATCTGACCGGGATCCACCCGGCACGCCCACCAGGGGCGACGCTCTGCCCACCAGGGGGCGATGCTCTGCCCCTCTGGGGCGTCGCTCTGCCTAGACCAGAGCTACTCTAGCGCCTGGGGCAGAGGCCAAGGAGCTATCCCCAGCGCCTGGGCCATCTTTGCTCCAATGGAGCCTTGGCTGCGGGAGGGGAAGAGAGAGACAGAGAGGAAGGAGGGGGGGGGTAGGGGGTGGAGAAGCAAATGGGCGCTTCTCCTGTGTGCCCTGGCCGGGAATTGAACCAGGGTCCCCTGCACGCCAGGCCGACGCTCTACCGCTGAGCCAACCGGCCAGGGCCTTGCTTTCTTTCTGAGGGAATCCCTGATAGTGTTCTTTTCTTCAAATAACTGACCTATAAATATTAAAATTTAAGTCTGATGAAAGAGTTAAAAAAACGAATATCCGTCTTCTATTAAAATTACAAAACAGATAAGAAAACAGGACTCTCCTGGATTTCAAAACCATGGACTAAAATCTTAAAACGGCTGTCACTAGAGAATGAAACTGAGCGGAGTAGAGGGAAAAAGCACTTCTGCTCAGCGCCAGGTGGCTCTGTGGTCTGGGGCATGCCCGCTGCCTGGGCCCCCAAGTGAGAGCAATGAACTTCACTAGCTCTGAGACGAGCTTGGGTCTATCAATAAAATGCCAGGATTCCAAAGCACCCACTTCCATCAGACAGGGGCCTGGAGCAGCTGCTGAGTTCCGCGACAGCATTCTGAAAACCCTGCTTTCATCTTCCAGCCACCTCTCCTACACCAATCACTTACCGTATTTTATTAAATATTTTAACACACCATTTGGTTCAGAATATTTTTTTTTCTTATTTTCCTCCTAAAACCCTAGGTGTGTCTTATGGAGCAAAAAATATGGTATAGATAAGAAATATTCTCGTATTTTCTCAGGTCAAAATGCTGTCTCTTCTGTCTTCACTAGAAGTGAAAGTCTTAGACCAACCCTGCTGCCTGAATCAGAACAGCACTCAGGAAGAAAGCAGAAACCCGGGATTGAGATTCTCTATTCAAATCAGGAAGTGTTTGAGACAAACCTCCAAAACAGCAAATTTGACCCTAAAAAAAAAATCATGTCTTCGTATTTTGAAGTTACTGCTATTAAAGCTTATCAAGTCAAACAGCTAAGAAGAAAGCTCACTTTGAAAGTCACTTATTGGCCATGACTGGTTGGCTTAGTGGTAGAGCATCAGCCAGTGTGTGGAAGTCCCGGGTTCAATTCCCAGTCAGGGCACACAGGAGAAGCACCCATCTGCTTCTCCACCTCCACTCCCTTCTCTGTATCTCTCTTCCCCTCCCACTCCGTTGAAGTAAGTTGGCCCCATGCACTGAGGATGGCTTCATGGCCTCGCCTTAGGCACTAAAACAGTTCTGTTGCCGAGAAACTGCCCCAGACAGCAGAACATCGTCCAGTAGGGGGTTTACTGGGTGGATCCCGGTTGGGTGCATGAGGGAGTCTGTCTCTCTGCCTCCCCGCTTCTTCTCATTTAAGAAAAAAAAAGTCATTTATTCAGGGCATTTTTCAATAAACACAGTAGTACTTATTGACAACAGAGCTTGGAAATGTGTGCAGAGCGGGGCCACAGGCAGGTCTGCCCTGATCTTTCTGTCCATTTTACACTATGTACAAAGAGCAAATCTCATTTATATCATATGTGTATACAGTTTCCTAGAATAAAGCAAAAAGACTCATTTTTCAACACTATGCAACCTTATGAAAAAAATATATTGCAGGTTCACGTTTAAAGGTATTTAAACATTTGAGACACTTTCATGTAAATATTCTTGTTTTCTCAACCATCCTATGGGGCAAAGTAAGTGAATATATGCTTAAAAAATGTTATCACACCCACCACCGTAGGTGTACCCTATGAAAAAAAGACACAAAATAAACCACAGTTCTTTAACTATTGAAAACCTATTGTAAAATGAAAATAACACAATCATAAATATTTTTGAAAGCCACTGCTGACGCCTCACCTGAATTCATAAGTTTCCAAAGCTGATCTACCAGGGCTTCATTGCATAAGGGAGACTCCATGTTCTTAGTAAACGGTGGGTTCTTAGTTAACATGTTTAGAATCTTATGTCTGGAAAAGAAAAAATTTTGCTGACCATTAAATAAAAACATTTGAAAATTACCTGTTGAAAAGTTCCTTCTTCGTATTTTATCATCGCCCTTCTTTGCTCTAGCTTTGTGTTTAAGTTTAGTTTCACTTCAAAAGTCTTAAATTACATCCTAAATATTTACTACTGCTTTTTCACTAAAAAGTTCTGGTGGGCTTGTTCTTTCTAAAATTGCCTTAGTGTACAATGAGGTCTTCTAAAACCCAACTCTGAATTCTTAACCAACATTTGTCATCCTGCTTCTAAAATGAACATTTTATTCTCTTTAGAAAAGTTTACATCAAAGACTGATCAGTAAATATAAAAACCTCAAAATGAGGCCAAAAAAAAAAATCATATAAAGACCAAGAAGTCCACATTTTAAATGATAAAATGAATATAAACTTCATTATTACAGTATCTTTGGAAAGTATGGAAATGTACAGAAGCATTTAAATATGGAGATTGCAAAAAAGGCCTCCTCAAAAGCTGAGGTTCATAAGTCAATATATAAAAAAGTATCCTCATAGATGGCAACAATTATACTCTGCTATTAGGAGTTTTCACCTTATGTGAGAGGTTACCTCAACACATTATGGAGTCTTCTAAAAAAATAGCCATGTGACCAAAGCGAAATGTGAAAAAGAAAATGTCCAATGCTTTGAAGTGAAGACACCATAAAACGAGGAGAGAGGAAGAAGAGGAGCAGAAGCTCCCAATGGAACCTGGCATTTGGTGAAGAAATAAAAGCTAGGATGAGGTCTGAGAAACTCAAACCTAAGAGTAATGGGATGCTTGGATATAACAGGAAGAAAGAAACTCAGGTTGTAATTTACACTGAGGCTGGTAAAACTTTAAAGGTGAACCTGGGAGATTTTTATATTTAAATATTGGTGGAAAGATGATAAATGAGATTAGTATTTAAGAAAGAGATGGATTGCTAGGTTGTAGTTAGGTCAATCCTCTTTGCCTTGGATTCTATGTCTGTAAAACTGAAAGATGTTCACTCTCACTGTTAACATCCTTTTGTGCTTTGAAATGTTAAGACCATATGAAAGTACTACTGAAAGGCTATGAGAACAAAATTGCCATTATCGATGCAATTTACAGGTAGATAATACAAAAGAGGATACATATCCTTCTTGATATTTCATAAGCATATTTTCATCTTTATGCATAAACACAATTCCTACCAGAACCTAAAATCTAGCTGTAAGAATTCATCAGTATTACAGATAAACAGCTTTTAAACTATGGATGAGTCTGTTGTTTAGAGCATGTTAATGTTATTCTGCTTTTAATTTGCCTAAAGAATAAAAGTTAAGTTTCTATCCCGAAGCTTTCCTAATTATGCCAAATACCAAAGCGGTAGGGCCCAACTAATAGAACTTTATAGTATTTATTCAGATCACTGCAAACCCTTTACAGTCATACCAAAGAACTGTCAAGAGCGCTCTGGGATATCTAAAATTATTACTAAAAGAGCAATAATAATAATTAGTACATGTTCTACTTTTAGCAATTAAACCTGTCTTTAAAAAGTTTGTTTTTCTTTAAAATTTAGATAACAGAAGATAGATTTTTTTCAAAAAAAATATTTATAAATGACTAAATTCTCAAAGCAATACCAAGTTTAAGGAAAGACAATGAGAATCTTATCCTTAATTTTTCAGAGATTAAACATCTAAACTTACAATAAGCATATTTCAGACATCTGGAACAAAACTGAAGCGAATCCTACAAAGTCATGGTTTTGTGTCATGTTGACAGCAGCAAAAACAAAGTATGATTTCCCTAGATAATTAAGAATTTTCTTTGTGGGCTAGCCCACTACATTGCCAATCACTATCTATAGGAAATGGGAGTCAAACTAAAACTAAAAAAAATTTTCAAAAACTCCCAGGAGAAAAAGCATTGAATCTAAGAGTATCCCTTGAACTGATACACTGTGATCATATGTATGCTTAGTTCCAAAATGAGAAGATAATTCCATGTCATCTTTAAAATAACTTACCCAATCTAAGAAATATAACCAACATGTATGTTATATGTCAATTATGCCTCAATAAAAAAAGAAACAGCAATAACGAGATAAAGAGAGTTTTATACTATAACACACAGAAAAAGACCTATGTCCCAAAATATTAAAAATATACACATAAAATAACTGTTTAAACACTTTACTGCCATTAAAGATTTTTGTAAGACACACTGAATTCTTGAAACTATAACTATGGGCTAGATGACTTGAAGTAAAGCCTGAAAGGTTCCCTATCGGTGCTATAAGTGAACCCCATCAACTAAGAAATCACGTCAAAAGTAATCATGAAACATATCCTTAAACAGACTTTCATCTCAGAGTATAAATAACAGCTCTTGAAATGTGAATATTAACAGTTCCACAACAGTATTTCAAAAGTAATTATTTATATTGTACAGTATATAATTCAGAAATATAAAAATTTCAATTACATAATTTTATCTGTTAAAAATGGTCTTCAAAATACAATTCCAAGATCTCAGAAATATAATCTTAATGTTAGTGTTGCTGATGTGAATTTAAAACAAATGAATACATGGTAAACTTTATTTAAAATGCTTAATTTCTACTTTCTGTTCCTACTTGTTATCAGTAGGACCTTACTTATAAACTTTCAAATGCAGAAGCTCTGCCACATGATAGATATAGGCCGGTTTTATGCCTATCGTCTTTTATATAAATATGTACTTCAGAATGGATGATTGTAAAACAGTATTTGTCATGTCAACCTTACCCTTAGTATATATATATCAATCAAAATGACAAATTATTTAAAATACAGTATAGCTCACAAATGAAGAACTATGAAATACTAACAGCAAAACATTGTATAAAGAATATTTATGTGACAAACACCATTTAAAACACTGGAATATAAGGTGACTTGACAAGAACTCACTGCCACAACCAAGCCTCCGTTAGCTGACCCGTCCTCCGTGGACTGCTCTTCCCAGGTGCACTCCAGTGAGGTCGGAGGCAGTTTACTTGTGTGCCGTTTCAGAAGACAACCACTACCTGCCAACTGATGTGTCAAGTTGACAAACACTGTCTAGCTCCGTGTTCTTGTTTCCAGTTGAAATGGCTAGAACCTAAGTCACTTTCCAGCTTTCAAATTTTATTTTAGGACATTGCAATACTAAAATGAACAAAAACTTAAGTGTCTATTATGTGCAAGAAAAGACAAAAATGGTAAAAAAAAATTCTTATTTGAATACACTGTAAACATCCTCCTTTGCAAAAGAAAAAAAAGCAAAAGAAAACAAGAATAGAAGGGAATACAACATTGAAAATAATCCCGTCTATTTAAGAAAATTTAAGATTGAATATAAGATAGAAAGGAACAGGCCCTGGCCGGTTGGCTCAGCGGTAGAACGTCGGCCTGGCGTGCGGGGGACCCGGGTTCAATTCCCGGCCAGGGCACACAGGAGAAGTGCCCATCTGCTTCTCCACCCCTCCCCCTCTCCTTCCTCTCTGTCTCTCTCTTCCCCTCCCGCAGCCAAGGCTCCATTGGAGCAAAGATGGCCCGGGCGCTGGGGATGGCTCCTTGGCCTCTGCCCCAGGCGCTAGAGTGGCTCTGGTCGCGGCAGAGCGATGCCCTGGAGGGGCAGAGCATCGCACCCTGGTGGGCGTGCCAGGGGGATCCCGGTCGGGTGCATGCGGGAGTCTGTCTGACTGTATCTCCCCGTTTCCAGCTTCAGAAAAATACAAAAAAAAAAAAAAAAAAAAAGAAAAAGAAAGGAACAAATGAGATACACTGGAAACACTGCTCTTAATTACTTTTAAAGTAAACTAAATCAACAGAAGAAGGTTCATGATCTGGATGTATAAAGGACCCTCTGGGTGCACCACAAACTATTACATACATTTTCCTTCCAGTTACAATAGACATCGTATGTACAATAACAGGGAATAAGTTTTATTTATTAACAATAAATTTTTTAATGTCTTTTCAAATGCAAATCCATTTTAAATATCAAAAACAGGCATAATACCCTGGCCGGTTGGCTCAGCGGTAGAGCGTCGGCCTGGCGTGCGGGGGACCCGGGTTCGATTCCCGGCCAGGGCACATAGGAGAAGCGCCCATTTGCTTCTCCACCCCCTCTCCTTCCTCTTTGTCTCTCTCTTCCCCTCCCACAGCCAAGGCTCCATTGGAGCAAAGATGGCCCGGGTGCTGGGGATGGCTCCTTGGCCTCTGCCCCAGGCGCTAGAGTGGCTCTGGTCGCGGCAGAGCGAAACCCCGGAGGGGCAGAGCATCGCCCCTGGTGGGCAGAGCGTGGCCCCTGGTGGGCGTGCCGGGTGGATCCCGGTTGGGCGCATGCGGGAGTCTGTCTGACTGTCTCTCCCCGTTTCTAGCTTCAGAAAAATACAAAAAAAAACAAAAAAAAACAAACAAACAAAAAAAAACCAGGCATAATAAATGATACATAACATATTCCTGTTTCCAAAAATAATAAAGACTTGTTTCACCTATAACCTTCTGAAATTATTCAAGTTACTTTACGACTTACAAAAAAATTATTGCAAAAAAAAAAAATTATTGCACAAAAACTAACCTTACATAGGGTACAGGGTCATTCTGAATCATACTCAGTAGCCACTGCAGCTCTTCATAGCTCCTGTCCACTGAAAATAAAAATAAATATATTTGTTGCAACTATAACCAATTAAACAAGTGACAGGTAAGGAGGTTATACTTAATAGTTCGCGCTGTCTTAGCCAGATTGTCAATCAGAGGTAAAGGCTGCAGACAACTTCTTTATATTTCTTTTATGAAACAGGCTACTGTGTAAAATTTGTTAAGTATTGTACAATATGTAGCCAAAACATAAAAACAGGACCTAGTTTGTATTTTTCACTACAACTCAAATCAATGGCCAATACAACATAAAGCAAATTATATTTATTAAGCCCTAAATCAGAGATGATTAACTTTAAGTGGACAAAATGTGTTTAAACAAAATTGTGTTTCTAGATGTTTAAATCAAATTATAGAGAGGTCTGATACTCAATGGTAGCATAACTATATTATAAAGTGAACTGTTTTTGCCCGAGTGGTTTCTCTTACTTAAGACCCAAGGATAGCCTTGACTTTTCAACACAGCATAAAAGGCAATTACAAAAGTAGTGCTAGAAATATAACTGACCAATAAAATGACTCATTGGCTATTTCTATTCACCTTTTCAACAAGTTTTGCTGTTATGACTTGACTTTATTTCCAAAATTTTATTTCTAACATTTTTCTATTTTTAAATGATCAAAATTTCATGGATCAGATTTAAATACCTCTCAAAAAATATACTTATTAATGTAGTGTTCTTTTGGAAATCATATTATTAGCATTCTATTTCATTTCAGGTAGTACTAATACATGATACCTTCATCTGGATGTGACAGTGGACATTATATACCCGGGGACATTGGCTATCTAGTATATCTCAAAACATCTGCATTTCATCAACTGGTAAAACCTCAAAACAAAACTGAAGACTGATAGAGAATTATATATATATTTTCTTGCCAATAAATTCTTTAAAAAAAAAAATCACTATTTTTTGCCTAACCAGGCAGTGGTACAGTAGAGCATCAGCCTGGGATGCAGAGGACTCAGGTTTGAAACCCTGACGTTGCCGGCTTGAGCGCGGGCTCATCCAGCTTGAGCCCAAAGGTTGCTGGCTTGGCTGGAGCCCCCAGTCAAGGCACATATGAGAAAGCAATCAATGAACAACTAAGGTGCCACACGAAGAATTGATGCTTCTCATCTCTCTCCCTTCCTGTCTATCTGTCCCTGTCTCTCTCTCTTAAAAATAAAAAAAAGTTACATAGAAGATGTACTTCTAGCCTTCAAGGCTACATGAGCAACAAAACAACTTGGCAAATCAGAGAATCTTCTATCATAATTTCCCCTAAACATTATGTTAGCTGTCTGTTCATTATCTCTTAAACTCTTCATATTCTGAAGAAGTCACTGGCCACATTATTCTGATACTCCTCAGACCTTGTGTATTCTCCTCTTAACCTTAAAATGTTAAATTTCATCATTAGGTCAGGGCCATTTATGCCCTATAAATGTATTTATTCTAGCACTTCTTGGATTATAGCTACTCTTCCAGCTGCTCCACTGCTCATGATTTATTTGATTTTTACATTCTCCTCTCTTTATACTTCTCCTCTGTTTTTTAAAAAAATGTTTTGACTATGTAGTTTTCTCTTATTCATTTTGGCCTTTTTTCTTTTCCAGCTTTTTAAACCCACCTAATTCCCACCGAAGCTCCTGCTTACATCTCTCGCTCGGCTTTCACAGATTCAAATTTGTGATAGAGCAAGATGTTTTCATGCACCCTTCTTATATAGTTAGAAAGTTCACAAAAATCGTCTCTACTTCTTAAAATAACACATTATTAAAGCTTATACAAATGATATACTGACTTCCTGGAAAAACCAAAAAAAAAATTATTGATAATTTTATTCTTTCCCTTACTAATTCTTATAAGAATTCTGTATTGGTCAGATATCAGTGAGTCAAAAATTTAAAATTAAAATATCTGTATCGTACATAATAAGTACACCCCAATAACTAAGACTGGCTTTCAACAGTAAACATTTCTCTCTAAAATGATATGGGGACTATCTAGTTCTAAGGCATTACCTTTCGTATAATCAACAACTGCTTCCAAAGCAGCTATCCTGATGTCCACAAAGTGGCCGTACTCTGCATAAGATTTAAAAAGAGTTGGGTCGCTGGGCACATGTCCATTCTTCTGAAGCACTCGTATGGCTCTCAAACAACTAGGAAAACATTTCCAGTTAAATTCATAAATATTATGAATCAAACTTGTTTTTGCTAGGCATTAGACATTAATCTGTAACAGTAAACTGAAAATTGATCTGATCTGTCTCCACCTTTTACTTTCATCACATTAAGTTTTTGCAATGATCATAAAGATTTAAAATATTTAAATCCTATTAAAGGAAAACAAATTTTGAAACTTATTTAGAAATCCAAGTTCAAGTATCATCACTTTCTCCAAAGTTTTAGTTATATACTATAGTAAATAAGTTTTAGTTATAACTGTGGAATTACGGTTCCTGTTTGAATCAATGAGTTGGCCTTTATTAGCTAACTCCTAAAGAAATAGAACTTTTTGATAATTATATGCAAAGAAGCTGAAAGAAGCAAAGTCATCTTAAAAGAGTCTATGAGCTTGCCCTGGCCGGTTGGATCAGTGGTAGAGCGTCGGCCTGGCGTGCAGAAGTCCCGGGTTCGATTCCCGGCCAGGGCACACAGGAGAAGCGCCCATCTGCTTCTCCACTCTTCCCCCCCTTCTTCCTCTCTGTCTCTCTCTTCCCCTCCCGCAGCTGAGGCTCCACTGGAGCAAAGATGGCCCAGGCGCTGGGGATGGCTCCTTGGCCTCTACCCCAGGCGCTAGCGTGGCTCTGGTCGTGACAGAGCGATGCCCCGGAGGGGCAGAGCATCGCCCCCTGGTGGGCATGCCGGGTGGATCCCGGTCGGGCACATGCGGGAGTCTATCTGACTGTCTCTCCCCGTTTCCAACTTCAGAAAAATCCAAAAAAAGAAAAAAAAAAGAAAAAAAAGAGTCTATGAGCTTGACCAGGCAGTAGTACAGTGGATAGAGCATCGGACTGGGATGTAAAGGACCCAGGTTTGAGACCCCAAGGTCACCGGCTTGAGTGTGGGCTCATCTATTTTGAGCAAAGCTCACCAGCTTGGACCCAAGGTCACTGGCTCGAGCAAGGGGTCACTTGGTCTGCTGTAGCCCCCTGGTCAAGGCACATATGAGAAAGCAATCAATGAACAACTAAGGTGCTATAACGAAGAACTGATGTTTCTCATCTCTCACCCTTCCTGTCTGTCTGTCCCTATCTGTCCCTCTCTCTGACTCTGTCTCTGCCACATAAAAAAAATTTAAAAAAAAATTTAAAAAAAAGGTCTATGAGAAGGATGCTTATATACTATATACCTAATGAGGTCAAATATTACACAGATATAAAAAAATGCTTCTGAACAATTTCTGGTGACATAAGAAAGTTTTTATAAGCAGAATACAAAAAACTTTTTATACAACATATGTCCAGGAATTAAAAATTTATATTGTCTGACCCGTGGTGGCGTAGTGGATAAAGCGTTGACCTAGAACATTGAGGTCACCGGTTCAAAACTCTGGGCTTGCCTGGTCAAGGCACATATGGGAGTTGATGCTTCCTGCTCCTCCCCCCTTTCTCTCTCTCTCTCTCTCTCTCTCTCTCTCTCATTCTAACTCTCTCTCCTCTCTAAAATGAATAAATAAATAAAAATTAATTAAAAAATTTATATTGTTACAGGAGAAAAGAATTAGAAGGCCATTCTCTAAAACAGTATAGTAATTTCTCTGTGGATGATAGAATCATAGGATTTTAATTTTCTCCTTTAACTTTACTATAGTTCCCAGTTTCCTCTAATGAGAGTAAGTTTCTCATATTATAACAAAATATAACTTTAAAAAAAATGTAAAGAATCATCCTACCTGACAGTGATGGTGTGTCTATAACTTGGAAGAAGTTTTTCCATATTCAGAAACCTGGTGATTTCTTCAAGAATGAGTCGCACATCTGGATTTAAGTTATCTAACGTTCGAACTTCATTATTCACACTGACCGCAGGTGTAACAGAGTTGGCAAGGGCATCGATCATTTCTGCACGATAGTAGTTATCTGAAAACTAAGCCAAAAAATGATTACATAAAGATAAAAAAAGTTCATCCTTCTGTTCAAAACTTAATAAAGTAAAATATTTATAACCTAAGAACATAATTTATCTGAGAACGTAAGTTGGTAAGTTCTCAACTCTGTCCCTTTGCACAGAAAAACGTGACAGGGCTTCACTGATTAGCAATACCTTAGTTTACTGCACCAACGCTTATGACATGAGAGGTACTCTTTAATCACCTGCCAGGTTTTTGTGAAAGGAAGACCAGATTCCCCAAGTCCTACTGGTAAAACAGAGCTTCACGTCATCGACTCCGGGCTCTATTCTCATACATAAACATATACCCCAGATCACCAGGTATCTGGGGAAGGCATCACCATAAACAAGACCAGGACAAACGAGAAAAAGCAACTTGGAGGGAACAGAGTATGCAAGGAAAAGAAAGCTAGGAGGGGAAATCCTCAACTACCATTCATGCTGTCTGGGAATCAACCAATGAGATGCCTCCCTAGAGCAAAACAGTTTTAAAAGAAATATGCAGAGAACCGGGATCAAAATTAAATTGAAATAGAAAAAAAAAATTTCAAACTCCTGAAATTCTGAGCAAACAAAAGAGATGGAAAAAAAGAAAAGAAAGCCCAAGGAAATGGAGGGCTGGTGTAGAAGACACACAGGAATAACAGGGGTTTCTCACAAAGCAGAGGAAATGGAGGGCTGGTGTAGAAGACACACAGGAATAACAGGGGTTTCTAACAAAAGCAGAGGAAATGGAGGCAGAAATCACATAAAGAAATTTAATTCCTAAACCCCTATCCCAATCAATTCCCAGAGAAACAATTTATTGAAAGGCAATCTGGGTGTGGCTTGATTTAAATTCAGGAAATCAGGGACCCTAGGCTGGGAATTAGAACAGGGAGCGAGTGAATTAATTCTACCAGCAACACAAGCAGCCAGGGACAGAAGAGGAACACTGCCCCTCTTCCTGCCCCAGTGGAGGCAGAACCTCACACTGACACACAACAGCAGTCCCTAAAGAGTCCTATGTTCAGATATGAGAAAGAAAAAAACATGGCACACAACAAACAAAACCAAAGAAAAACTACTCTATAAGAATACACTATGGAAAACGTTTTGCTTCCAAACCACTTTAGGCTGTTTTCTCAATTATTTTTTTATACTTTGTTACCTCTAGTAACTATTTTGCCAACGAAGCAAAAAGCCCATTTATTTAACCACTGTTTCTGGCCCACGTATTTGGATCAGAGAATGAACTCGGAAATAAGGATGAGAAGAGGGTGCAGGTAAAGTAGGAACTGAAAGGCTTTACCCCTCAGACCACATCCTATTCTCAGAGACTATAAACCAACTGGACAAGATAAGTTATTTGATCACAAAAAAGGTTAAGTAACTTGAAGCCTGGTATCCAAAAGTTATTTGCTAAATAAATGAACAAACACACATAATGGTTAAAAAAAAATGTCATATTCATCAATGAACAAATTATCCCAAGATAACTCTTCTAGGTATCACCTGGTAAGAGAAAAGAGTAAAAATAAAATTGGGCTGTCAGATGTCACCAAAATAAGTTGTAGCTGGCTCCCCAAAATTTGATGCACACTATCTCCACGTCACAACAGGTATGAGGACCACTTAAAGACCAACTAATCTTCATTTTCATGCACTGGTTAGTAGTATATAATAAATCATGCTTACATGCTGCTAACTCGAGAAACTTCAAATACCATGGACTCAAAAATAATTTCACAGTCTAAACATTTCTTTAAAAACAAAGTATCACTGGGTAATTGTACAATACTCATTCAGGTATCTTACCTTATTTTTTCTGTTGTCATTGTACTTGATTAAGTCTAAAATAAATGTTAAGACTTCTTTGGGACAAAGGTTGTGAACATCTCTCAGCAAAGCCATTGCAACTGGCATAGTCTACAAAAAAAATTTTTAAGCATATAACGCCACTCTTTCATTACTACAGTTCATTAAACTCAGTATATGTAGAACTCGGGGGCTAACAAGGACATCTGGATGGAGCCTACCCCCACTCCCACCCGCTCCCACTAAGAACGCCTGGAACACTAACTAACAAAAGAGCTGCGCAGGAAACCCAAGGCAGAGCGCTGCAACAGAACGCGCTCGTGGCCCCTGCCTTTGACCTCATTTGTTAGAGGAAACTCAGTTCTGGGTTTTACAGTGCAGAGGGCATGGGTTTTAACATTAACTACACCATTACTCAACTCCCACCCTACCACCGACTAGGATGTGCTATTTTAGTTAGTTGCTTATTAATCAGGAACCCCACAATCTCACAACCACTCCTTACAACTCTTCAAGATTAAATGACATAGTGGTGGGAACATATAATTCAATCAGCAGTGTGAGAAGATACTGATTCTCCGATACTACCCCATCTCAGTTTAAGGAAAAATTATCTGAAATTGAGCTTAACATTCTCCTTCCCAAATTTTCACAGGCAACTTTTCTAAGGTAGATGCGTGACTCACACAGTGGTGACCCCTACCAGTAAAATGAACCCACTTAAAATCAAAGCAGAACTACTGATGAATAGACATCCTAGTCCCCAGTACATAGGGAGATTTAAACTATCCCCCATTCTGATTCAAAATAACTACAGCCTTTTAAACTGAGGACAGAAAGGCAGGTGGCCTCCGCTTGCTTGCAGGACCATTAGCTATAGGAAGTGTCACGACACTGTAACAACAGTCAGTGTTAGTAGGGAAAGGCTCTTTCCCATAGAAATACCTGTCTTGTGCCTGATCTGCCCATTTATGGACTCAGGTTTGATTCAAGCACTAATAATATTCTCTCTCCCTCTTCTACCACCAAAAGTATATACTATGTAAAAGTTGAACTGGTCTAAAAGTATAGATTTTCCAGTTTTTTTATAGCAACCCAGAGTAAGAAATATTTGCATCTCAACCTAACACACACACACACACACACACACACACACACACACAATTTAACTATCATGTTTACAAACTAAAGTTTAAAACCAAAAATACCTTTTACCTACACCACATTACATGTTGCATTACGATATTGCCTGTTATTTATTTTATTTAAATAACAAACAAATGGTTTCAAATTGATTTCATGATCCCTCACTAAGGAGTCACAACTTCCATATTTCAATGAGTGCGGCAGGACAACGGCATAAAGAAGGGCACACTGGGCAGACTCAGAAATCAATGTGCTTCCAAACCAGTCAGTGAGACGGCAACAGAGAGCCTAGTGACGTGTGTACGCAGCACTGTACTAACAAATGTTCGGTTCTTACAAGTAAAATAACTGGATGCCCCAGACTTCTTTCACCACCCCAGTGCTGGCTTTCCCCAGACCTGGACGGTCCCGATCTATTCTGCAGACGAAGTTCACTATAGATACATCCTGACTGTCACTCTCACAGGCATCTCAGTGCTGCCATAAAACCCATACACCTCCCCCCCCCATCATATAAAAATCCCACCCTGCTGAACATCGCCCTCAACATCTATCATTTCATTTACTTTTAATCTGTGCTCCACCTGCCGCAGAAAAAGGAAGTTTCTTAAGCTTTCCCCAGCTGTTTCCCACCTACCACTGCCACCTTCAGAATCCACTCCATCTTCTCGGTACTTACTGGCTCCCACTGACTGTTTCATCTCTCCCTCTCCGATGGTTCCTTTATCTGAGCCAAACACGCCTGTTTTCCTCCTCTATCCAAAACAGACTGAGAATCCTCCTCTCCATCCTGCTTTCTCCTCAATGTTCCCTTGCGCGTCCTCTTCACCCCAAACCAGGATCAGGCTTCATTAGTCTTTTCTACTTCAAGTTCACTCTTCCTTCCAGCCCAATCTACTGCATCTTCTCTCTGCCTTCATGATTACTAATGTACTCCAACAATTTTACAAGTTTCCAGACTGTGCCAACGCTGACCCCCTGTCCTTCTCACACCCTTCCTGAAAGTCACTCCGTCACACCACCACTCTCTCACACCCTTCCTGAAAGTCACTCCGTCACACCACCACTCTCTAAATGACCACCGATCCGTCACCTACCATGAGATGAGTATCACCTATAACACATGCTTGATCTTACTTAATTCTAAAAGTAAGAAATCTGACAACTGAGCACACGGGGGCGGAGAGGGTAGGAGGCCTGTCCTCGTGCGGACAGAGGCTGGGAGCACAGAGCGGGGACGGAAGCCAGAGCCCTGTGTGCCTCTGTCCCCAGCTCGGACGTGCTGTCCGCACCCTAGAAGCACTGACCCTCACCTCCACCCTCCCTGTGAACAACCCCAGAGTCAAACTACCCATTTCTATTCACTCTAGTGTTAACGTGGAAAGTGAGGAACTTTCCCCCAGCTCATAAAATCAATTAGTAATTGATTAAGATTTTGGAAAAATTTTAGAAACAAATAAAGAACAAAGGCAAAACCTTTTAGAAGAAAGTAAACACATCTATTATCTGAATAGTCCCAAGTTAAACTGAGATATACAGATAGGGCCATAAAAAATAGCCTAAAAAATTTGGAAAGTGAACCATACCTTCTGTAAAAAATAACTTTGAAAGCTCATAAAGTTGTTTGTTTTCACAATGTTTGGACAAGTTTTACAGCAAAACATTCTAGTAAAGAGTGACTTCATGGCTGGTGGTCCCGTCCACGTGCTCACCATTGAATTTGCAATCTGCAAATAATTAGAAAACAAAGTAATTTCCATCACCACAGCAAACATATTTAAAAATACATAAAACAGCTTTCTAAAAATTAGCAATGTAACTGTATTAGTTTTCAGCAACTTCAGTTCTCAGAAATTTAATACATTTTAGCCCTCCATTATCATTTCTAAGAAAATATATAAACTCACCACCCCAAATTCTCATGTAAACTGATAACCATTTTCTATGAGTTAATTTCTACATTGGAGCATTCTTTATGTTTTAGAAAACATATTTGCAAAAGACTTCAATCCTAAATAACTTTTTTATTTAAGCAGATGTAATTCTACCATTTTAAATTTATTAGCTACAAACATCACCAAGGATTTTAAAGAATTTTAAAATCTACTCTAATTGAAAACCAAGCCTAGTACAATAAATACGCTACCACTTAAGTCTAAGAATACCTACAAAAAAACATATCTTGCTATTGATACTTTTAATGTATATAAATCATGCCTGAAAAAAAATATAATTAACTTTAACAATAATTTTATGGATCTGCTAACAATTTAGCATGCAAGAATCCCAAAGATCTTTATAAAAGCAATGAAATTGTATCCTTAGCAGAGGGTTAGCAAAGAAAATAATCATCTCTTTAATTTCCTGAGTGTAGGAATCTACTCCTTAGTGACCAGTAAACATAAAATAAATCTAAACCACTATAATCTGGTGAAATGTTAGACAAATTAATTTAGCTGTGAGTCACTAATTGGGAACAAACCTATTATCAAGATGCTTTCTCAAATACCTGGAACTCAATATTTCTGGCTAAATTTTTGTCTGTTTTTCTGGTTTTCATTTGTTCTACCTTCAATTTTTTTGCATCGAAAAAAAATTTAGTTGTCTTAATAGATTAACTTTTATAACATGTGCAATTATAGGACCTATCATTTTAAGTTACATATCACTAACATTGATTACTAAGCCCAAACCAACATGAAACCAAAACCACAGTGAGATAATTAAGATGATCTGAATTTGTGTACCTGAACATCAAACCAAGGAATTTCTTACCAAATATATTCTTTGCTTAAACAATGTAGTTGGCAAGTCAATACAATGATGAAAAATTCTCTTTGGTTTTAAAAATCCGACTTTTGCCTGACCTGGCAGTGGCGCAGTGGATAGAGCATCAGACTGGGATGCAGAGGACACAGGTTCGAAACCCCGAGGTCTCTGGCTTGAGAACGGGCTCACCAGCTTAAGCACGGGGTCACTGGCTTGAGAGTGGGATCATAGACATGACCCCATGGACACTGGCTTGAGCTCAAGGTCGCTGGCATAAGGGGTCACTAGCTCTGTTGTAGCCTCCCAGTCAAGGCACATATGAGAAAGCAATCAATGAACAACTAAGGTGCTGCAACAAAGAACTGATACAATCTCTCTCCCCTCCTGTCTGTTCCTCTCTTTCTCTCTCAAAAATAAAAACAAACAAACAAGTAAATGGAATAAAAATCTGACTTTCAGTTTGACAATTATAAAATTTTAGTACATTAACTATTTTCAGGTCAAAACATGTTTCTTTTAAATCAGTCTTACCAAAAACTTTTGCCAAAAGCTTTCAAGGGACCAGCTACCAAGTAAAATAAAACTGGTTTTCAGAGTTTTGTTTTTTATTCAGTGAGTGGAGGGACAGAGAGACAGACTTCTGCATGTGCCCTGACTGGGATCTACCCAGCAAGCCCACTGGGAGGCGATGCTTTGCCTATCTGAGGCGTTCCTCTGTTGCTGGGCAACCAAGCTCTTCTTAGCACCTGAGGTGGAGGCTATGGAGCCATCTTCAGTGCCTGGGGTCAACTAGCTCCAATGGAGCCATGACTGCAGGAAAGGGAGAGAGAGAGAGAGAGAGAGAGAGAGAGAGGAACAGAGGTGTGAGAGGGGGAGGGGTGGAGAAGCAGATGGGTACTTCTGTGTGCCCTGCCCAGGAATAGAACCCGGGACCATCCACATGCCAGGCTGATGCTCTACCACTGAGCTAACTGGCCAAAGCCCATTTGTTTTCATATGCAGTGCTCATCATGTCTGCTTCCGACGGTGTGCAGCCTCACCTTGGCAAGGCAGAAGCAAGCCACCATCCTGACTCGGTAGAAGCACTGCTCCTGCTCCAGGATGTCGGTCAGGGCCAGCCGCGAGGCGGGAGTGGGGAACTTCTCCAAGGCCAGGATGGACTCGTGCTGCGCGACCACGTCCCTCTCGTAGCGGAGCTGGTACTGCCACATGAAGTCGGCCTGCTCGAACTCCACCTTCCTCAGCACCGACATGTCGGGGTCTATCCGGATCCACAGCAGCGGGGAGTCGGCACTGAGAAGAAACACCACGTTCCTTTTTATTTATGTTTAATTTTACATATCCATAAAAGTAAAAAAGGCATTTATTCACCAGATTCTCTTTCAGATGCCCAGAGTTTTATGTATTCATTTTTTTAAAAAAATCACACTGGTAATCTTCTCATTATGTTTGATATACTTCAGCTTCATCACAATGTCTAGCTACATCAATCTTGCTAAAAAGATTTCCAATGATAGAGAGTTGTCACAAAGAAATTCCATCTGAAATGATTAATTTGGAACTTTAATTTGTGACTCCATGATGTGAAAAGGGGAATGAGACCATAATTTCTTCATTTCACTTCCAGCAGCCAAATAATTGACTATGGTTTTAAGTGTCACCCCTTATTGGAAATCAGTCTATGATTAAGAAATGAATTATTTTACTATACTGATTTGTTTAACTGACTTTTAATACTCTATATTTAAAATAGTAGACTCATAATCAAGAGCAAAGTTCAAAAAGCAAGCTCTGAAATCATAATTTGGTGGGATATCCCAATTTTTTTTTTTTTTTTTTTTTTTTTTTTTACAGAGACAGAGAGAGAGTCAGAGAGAGGGATAGACAGGGACAGACAGACAGGAACGGAGAGATGAGAAGCATCAATCATTAGTTTCTCGTTGTGCATTCCAACACCTTAGTTGTTCACTGACTGCTGTCTCATATGTGCCTTGTCCGCGGGCCTTCAGAAGACTGAGTGACCCCTTGCTTAAGCCAACGACCTTGGGTCTAAGCTGGTGAGCTTTTGCTCAAACCAAATGAGCCCGCGCTCAAGCTGGCGACCTCGGGGTCTCGAACCTGGGTCCTTCTGCATCCCAGTCCGACACTCTATCCTCTGCGCCACTGCCTGGTCAGGCGGATATCCCAAATTTACTCTCAAGTACTACTCAAAGTAAAAAGCACATTTTAAAAAATCTAGTGTATGTTAACACTTTTGTCAAAGCAACACCACCTGAAATATTAATTCAATTCATCAAATATTGGGTTCTTACTATAACTAAGGCACGTGTATTGAAAAAATTATAAAAATGGTATATAATAGTAGTGATATTTGGCAATCAAGTTAACAAATAATTGCAGATGTTTTAGAAAAACCACACAGGCACAATATGGATGTACAAAAAGACTGAGTTACATTATACTATATTTAAAATTGAAACTGTCAATAAAAATGACCACATAAAATTTTTAAATAATGGTATTTAAATTGTTTTTTGCAAGTACCAGGAGGCTTCAAATACCCTGAAGTCTTGTCCAAAGACAAAGAGAATCAGTACCACCTGAGAGCTCATTAGGATGCAAACTGCCACCTTCGGGATCGGCAGCGCATGCTGGGTCAGAAACTGCCCTGTGAGAAGACCCCGAAGTGACTGACAGCACGTTCCAGCTGGAGACGTGCTGGTCTAGAGGCCAGCGGGGGGCAAGCGAGCTGCCTAAGCAAGGCTGCCCACTCCCCACCACCCTGCACGTCCTCCTAATTTCACCAGGCCAGGCCAGATTTACATTTAACCCTCTTCAGTTAATTACTTTTCTCATTTTATTTTTAATTAAACTTATTGGGGTAACACTGGTTAATAACATTATGTAAGTTTCAGGTGTACAATTTTATAGTAAGAATATCTGGATATTCCATTGTGTGCGCACCACCCAAAGTCGTCCCCTTCCATCAGCAGGCATCTGACCCCACCCTCCTCCACCCTTCTTCCTCATACTGCTGCACCTACGAGTTTGTTTTACTTGTTCATTTATTGCTTTTCGTTTCATAACCCTATATGAGTGAAATCGTAGGATTCTTGTCCTTCTCCACCCGACTTATTTCACTTAGCAGGACTCAAGATCCATCCATACTGTCACGGACAGCAATATTTTATCTTTCATAAGGCTGAGTGTATTCCATTCCCTATGATTCTATCTAAGACCTGTTTTTAGCTCCATTGCTTTTCAAAGGCTTTAAAGGCGCTAATCCCAAGACGCTTCTCTACTGTCAGATATACATAACAAGACAGTGAAAGTGTAGACAATCTGATGTCCTTAGACTTAGGTAGCTAACTTACTCCATTGCAGAGAGGTCCATATCAACTTCCTCTCCATTCATCAGTGGGATTTTTTTCTTCTTATTCCTACATTAAGAAAAGGTAAATGTAAAACTTCTAGCACTGAAAGGAGAGAAAGAGCAGTTCAAGTTCAAGGTAGGGATTTTACAGAACACTGAAAGATCTCCTAAGGAACAAGAAACAGTAACTATAGTAGAATTTAATCACAATATCTCGTTCAAAGCGGAAAGGATGAAGTACGTGATACTGAAATGTCTTTCTGATTAAAGTTTAATAAAAAGAAGAAATCAGGACTGAAATGGGCTGGGCCGTCCTAGATGAAATGAAGTGGTGAACTGTAAACCTCCTAACAGTACTCATCAACATGCACAATACATACAAGATTTAAGATAAGCTAAAACAAAAGCAACTGCTCTCATCAAATTACTCCCAAATCCTAAAATCTAATGGGTAACACACTAATCATTTGGTTGAGGACAAATAAAAAGGTACGGAGAATAGTCTTCCTGTGTTCCTCACACTAAGAATACCCAATATGGCACACTGTTATTATAGAGGAAATGCTATGAGGAGGGTAGCAATCAGATGTTCCCATAGCAAAAGTACAAAGGATAAAAAGAAAGGGAGGGAGGTCTCACTATGAACTAAAAAAGAATTTTCATAGAGAAAGAATGATTACAGGGAGATTTCAGAATCAAGTTCCCTGAAGGCCGTCAAAATCAACTGACCTTCTCATGTCTGAGATGACCAAATGTAGTCATGAGTACAGACTTCTCTTCCTGAACTTTTCATATTACTACACATTACTCCTGCAAAGCACAAAAGTAGTCTCATCTTCCCTTATTCAGAGCACATGCTAATGGCTGAGTTAAAAAAAAGTGATATAGAAAATCACATTAAACAAAAGAGTAACTGTCAGGCACGTTCTACATGAACTGGCACCGTCTCTGAAAGATGGCAGGAATGTCTGTAAAGGCACGGTGACATGAGGAAGAGGGAGAGTGTGCACGTGGCCGGGGCTTTTCACCTCGTACGCATTCAGCTCCTCTCTTTACAATCCTTGCCCCAGTATTTCCTGTACGTATTAATCTAATGAGGTTAATAAGAACAGAACCAAGCAATTGGCCGTGAATTTTTCCTGGCTCCAAAAACTCAAACTTCCATTCCACCTCTCTACCCTTACAAAATGCGGATTCTCAAACGTAAACTATAAAACTAATTATTCAATTCTAAGGATAAAAATGTCATCAAAAACAGAAAGCAAATAATAAATGTTTGGTAATACTAACTTGAAGTAAAATGCGGGGAAAAAAAGATACTAGATAACATATTCTCTACCTAAAAAATTAGGTATACATAAGGATTTTTATTTTGGCATTTTCACCTGTGAGACTTACAATTTAACTATAAATTCCGATTTATAATTATGATTCAATGCCTACCTTCTGCTTTTGGAATGGCAAGGTATATCATGTTTAAGACTGTTTTCTTCAATTTGCAACGTATGATTGAAGGATCCATCTAACTCCTGTACTGTCACTTTAAGAGGTCCCTTTAAAAAGAAACATACTGTTCATACATAGTGCTAGGAAAATACCAATATGTACTCTTTCGTCTGTCAAGATATAACAATATTACTATACAAGGTGTGTATCTGGAGACAAAGAAAGGCATTTGGTGCCAAAGAAGTGGAGAATTAGAAGAATCTATATCCCCTGAAATCTCCATCTGTAACCTGTTTTTCCTCCACCAACAGTTGGTATTTGCTCAAATTCATTTTTTGCAAACAAAATCTCATTATGCAACTTCTGGGCCTTGGGTGAGTAGCTCACTTAGTTAAAGCATTGTCCCAATCTGCCAAGGTTGTGGTTCTGATCCTTAGGGCACACACAGGGGTCAACAACTGAATGTATAAACAAGTGGAGCAACACCCCCGCCCGTAAGTCTTTCCTATACTATAACTGGGAGGAAGCAATGCAGGAGGTGCCATGCTGGATAAAAACCTACCACGTATTTCTGAGTTCCAGGAGATGTATAATCTTGTTTTATTTCCAATTCCAAGACATTTCGTTTTCTATTAAAAGCAAAACTCCCATAAAATTTTACTACTCCACTCTGGTCTCTGAAGAATTTGTAAAGGAATTTTTCATACTGAAATGGATATGTACTAAACAGATTATTCATTGTGGTAGTGATACTTTTCAAATGCATCCCCACCAGTTTAAAGCTTGAGAGCATGCTTCGGCGTAAGGCAGGTGGCAAAGTACTCAAAATTCTCGGGAAAAACGTTTCCCCAGATTTAAACAGAATTTCTGAAACATTACGAAATTTGTATTTCGAAAGAAGTCAAACCACTCTACTGGGTTTTTTTTTGTTGTTTTTTTTTTTTTACAGAGACAGAGAGAGAGTCAGAGAGAGGGATAGACAGGGACAGACAGACAGGAATGGAGAGAGATGAGACGCATCAATCATTAGTTTTTTGTTACGCGTTGTGACACCTTAGTTTTTCATTGATTGCTTTCTCATATGTGCCTTGACCGTGGGCCTTCAGCAGACCGAGTAACCCCTTGCTGGAGCCAGAGACCTTGGGTCCAAGCTGGTGAGCTTTGCTCAAACCAGATGAGCCCATGCTCAAGCTGGTGACCTCGGTGTCTCAAACCTGGGTCTTCCACATCCCAGTCCAATGCTCTATCCACTGCAGTACCGCCTGGTCAGGCTCTATGGGTTATTAATATAATGAAATGAAAAACTGTAAAAACTAAAAAGCTCCAAGATACCATTCAAGTTGAGCCAGCCTCTAACCACATCACAAAATCACCAGACCACTGCATCTTACGAGTACCCCTATGGCCAGTCTGGTGAATTACTTATCCTACCTCTCCTCCCATCGAGCCTATTGCTGTACTCACACTAAAACTACTTCAAAATATCCTCAATTTTACAAATAGTACAGATGTGTGTGTGTGTGATATCTCAATGACTGGCAAGCACCTTACAGTTCCCAGTTATTTTCACTATTTAGAAATATAAATAGTTCTTATCCCCTCCCATGCCCCCAATCCCTCTTCTTCCTCCCTCCCCTTCCACACATAACCCTATTCTCTTCCCCTCTTTGTTGAACTGCTATTTAAAAGGATACACCCACTGTTTTATTAAAGGCTGGATGTCTTTGCCAGAAACATTCGAGATGGATTTCAAAAACCCAGATGTGGAAACCAGCATCTGACTCCACATGTGTGACTGGAACTTCTGAGATGAAGCAGTACTAGCCAAACTCAGCAGTTTATTGAAAACCTGTAAGGATAAAACTGTCAGTAACATAATATACGTGGCTTTTAATACTCTATCTACTAAATCACTTTGCAATATAACTCTATTAGAGTCAATTATAGAAGACAAGAATTTCACATCTTACTATCTAAATTGTTCTAGTTGGAGACTATCAACAGTAAGAGCATACAAAGAATTAAACAGCCAGCATAAAAATCATTAGTTCTCTAAATATAATTGAATTCTAATAATGTCCTGCTAAAGACAATATTGTTTATGAGAATCATAATATTTAATATCTCTATTTTATTATGCTATGAGCTTAACATAAGAACTAAACATTATTCAAGAAATTAAAAACACTCAATAGGATTTATACCACTTCAAAAAGTTAACCAACTGGCTCCTGATGAACCATCTCTCATTTCATATTTCTGTTCCTTACTCTAAAGGCAAGGTGACCTAAAGAAACTTAATTTTTAGGGCAACCTTTAAATGACTACTAAAAATTTATTTTTCGATTACCTCTAAGAATGTTATTAATGGGAAAAGAAAATAACTGAACATTTATAATACATTTGGTAACTACTACCTCAATTATATAAAACAAAAAGCATAGGTCTGAGTGGGCTAACAGCTAATAACTAATAGACCTTATAAACCCAGAATACCCTGACCTTGTTTACAGAATAGTATTCAGATTACACACATGCACAACAGAGCTTTCTTTACTATTGGTAAATTCTTAATTTGAATACTTACTTGTAGCATAAATTCCATGCTGATTCTATTTTCAATCAATCTCATCACAAGGTGAGCTTTACACTGAAACATAGTGTAGTATTCCCAGGAGAGTGTATGTGGATGCTTTATTGAAAAGTGTAGATGGGATGCTGGACTAAACAAATACAGGTTTACTTAACAAACTGGAATATTAAGTAAACAATAAATTTCAAAGCCACATTCAGAAAATCAAACAGCTCATAGGAATACCTTAGCAATTTTCTTAGTATGAGAGCAACAAAGACCACAAAACATACACACACCAAAACAATTCAAGCCTGACCAGTGGTGGCATATTGGAGTGTCATCCTGGAACGCTGAGGTCCTCGGTTTGAAACCCCGAGGTTGCCAGCTTGTGTCGGGCTGCTAATGTGAGCATAATATCATCGACATGATCTCAAGGTTGCTGGCTTGACCAAGGGGTCACTGGCTCAGCCTAACCCTCCTCAGCCCTTGCCCCAGTCAAGGCACATATGAGAAATTATCGATGAACCACTAGAATGATGCAGCTACGGGGTGATGCTTCTCATCCCTGTCCTTCCTCTCTCTCCCCTCCTGTCACTCTCTCTCAAATCAAGAAAATTTAAAAAAGAAATTCAAGTGAACTATACATCTAAAACAAAAATGATTATAGCCTGACCAGGTGGTGCCACACTGGACAGAGCATTGAACTGGAACGCTGAAGGCCCAGGTTTGAAACTCCGAGGTTGCTGACTTGAGTGCAGGTTCCAGCTTGAGCGTAGGGTCACTGGCTTGAGCCCAAGGTCGCTGGCTTGAGCAAGGCATCACTGGCTCAGCTGGAGACCCCCCCCACCCCAGTCAAGGCATGTATGAGAAGCATACAATGAACAACTAAAAGTGATACACACACTGTGAGTTGATGCAACAACTAATCAATGTTTCTCTATCTCTCCCTTTCACTCTCTCTCAAATCAATTTAAAAAAACTTTAATAAAAGAAATGAAAATACAGGAAAAAGATTTTTCCCCATAATCTGGGGTGGGAAATATTCTCCCAAAACAAAAACAGGAAACCTGGAGGACATTAAGACTATGTGGAAAATTTTAGTTCTGATATGATAAAAGAAGTAAGTTAAAAGAAAGGTAGTCTAGTAGAAAATACGGCAGATATAAACATTTAAGATGTTTACAATTTTACACTATTTCAAATAATGCTACAGTGATTATCTTTTTACACATGTGCAAGTATTTCTGTGTGGCAAAAACCTAGAAGTAGAATTTCTATATGAAAACACACTGAGAACTGTTGAATCTAAAAATGACCCATTTAAAAATTTTGACTGGTACCAATAAAGTATCCTTCAAATCACTGTACCAAATTATACTCTCACAATCAATGTATAAGGATAATCATTACATTTCCAATTTGGTATCTGAATAATTACTTTTATATTTTGCTTATTAATCCCAGGCTTATAAGCTTTATAAGCTTATGAGCTTTACCAATGCTGAGTAAAATGAAAAACGTTAAGTAAATTCCAAGGTAAAATGGAATACTATGTAGCCGTGCAATGAACTAGAAGTACATTAACATAGTTACATGAAGTGCCTGCCAAAATGCAGAGATATGGTTAATTTGTTTAAAAGTACACAATAATATGTATACAACTGAATTACATTATGTAAATGTCATCTGCACATAAGGCAAAAAAAAAAAGTCCATCCTTTGAAAAACAACATATCAAATTCATAATCCTAATTATCTCTGAAGAGAGGTTTTGGTGCGTGTCAGAATAGTAAAAAAGGGCTAAACAGAACCTTTTACTTTTTATTCCACATGCTTCTAAACTGCCCTATTTTTAATATCTTCAAAGAGCATGTATTCATGTGCTGCCTTTATATATAAATTTAAAAAATTAAGCCTACAACAAGAACAAATAACTGAGCAGAGCCAAGGAGAAAGCCTGCGTGTACGCCACGTTTTCACCCGACGGGACGGAATACTCTAATTCTGTCTGGGCAGCCGCCACACAGCAGGCACCCAGCCGAGGGCAGGAAGGGAGAGAGCGCCCCAGGGACTGCTCACTGTGCAGGAAGGCTTAGCTCAAATAACCCTCACACCAACCTGGCTAAGATGGATCGTGGGTCAGCACTGTCGTTCGATACATTAAAACACACACATTTCCTCTCTGAAACAGTACGTGATGTTCTTAGATCACAAAGATCAGTAATGATAAAAATCCAAGTTTGTCTAACTCCAAACTGCAGTGCTTTTCTACTGATTTCACACTGTCTCAGTGACTAGGCTACCACACGAAAGGCTCTGGCTGCCGTCTCAGGTTCGCGGACCTGTGTATGCTGTGCCTTCAGACACTTGGGCAGTCCGGCTAATTCTACGGGCCCCATCTGGGAAACTAGTTTAAAATGAACAAAATAACATTTACAGGCTTACAAAGAAAATGACTTATAATGAAATGTGGTTATCAAAATAATACCAATATACTTATGTGCTAGTTTATCAATGCATTACATAATAACATCTAGCACTGGTCTACTATAGCAATTTTGAGATAGTAATACACGTAAAGAATACTTCAAGATATCTGCTAACAATTATAACATGACAGGAAAATATCCATGGTGTCTACTGTTGACAAAGTCACAGTACTGTCTGCTGCCTACATTCCTAATTAAAGAAAATATAAAGTTTCATTTTATGGTTAGTAAAAACATAAAAAGTTCCCCATCCAATTTAATCCACATTCCCTCTGGGAATCCATGGACCCTGGAACAGGTAAGGATCCCTGCTAGCAGTGGCTTTGCACCACTGGACCACGACAGAGCTAACCACCCCGACGCTGCAGGAAGGCTCTAGTCTACAACCACTAGGTTTAGATCTATACTCTTCATTCATCAGCAGGGTGGTTAACTCTGTCGTGGACCGGCGGTTGAAACCACAGCCTGCTAGTACCATTATTTGGTTATATATGGCTGTCTCCTTTACAGTGACTTGCTAAAAAAACAGAAAAAGAGAAAGATGGGAAAGAGGGCGAGAAAGGGAAATAAAAGGAAAAAAAGGGAAGAGTAAATATTTATCTAGATAGGTGGAGATTTAAATAAATAGGTATAGGCAGGATGTCTTGATACTAAAATTTTTACTTAAAATAATTACCAATGTTTTGACTATTTTAAAACTTTTATGAGAACAGCATGATATAATAGCATTAGAAATTGTGGAAAAATGAAAAGCATTATATTTTTAAGTCTTTAAATGTTTAAATCCATTTATAGCCATCACACGCAATAAAAAACAATAATGAAAGGCATAAGATTACCCATATCTATGGCCTCATTATTACTCCCACTGTTATTACTACCCCTGTGTGGGCTTCAACACCATGCAAATGACCCTAAAAGAGTGATCCCATGAAACAAGATTTATAACATTGTCTCTGAACAATATACATACTTATCCTTCTCTTTTCCTCCACCAAATATGGGATGTAGTAAAACTCCGCCAGTTTTCAGTTCATATGCCACTATTTTGTCCAGCTCCTAAAAGAGATACAAAAATAGGAGTCAGCGAAATTGTTTTTTATGTAAATTTAAAGTTGAACTGTGATTTCTCATTTCCTAGAATTAGAACGTGAATTTCTTAAGACAAATTAAATGTATTTGGAAGGTAGTTTACGTTCTTATAAACAAAGCGGACTACACAGCTGGCTGAGTGACAGAGCCTAAAAGCCTTGCCTACTCTGTGACTTCAGGGGTGGCCAGGAGCCTGGCAGCTTTCCCTAATGGTTCTTCCCAACCTCTCTAACTGGTTTTCCAGGTTTATTTCCTCCTTCTCTGTATTTTACTTTGATGAAGGATTTGGGCAAGGAAAAAGATATGGGAATAAAATTATGTCAGAAATCATTTTAGGCCCTGCCCAGTTGGCCTGACACATGGATGTCCTAGGTTCGACTCTCACTCAGGGCACAGAGAAAAAGCGCCCATCTGCTTCTTCTCCCCCTCTTGCTTCTCTCTTTCTTCCCCTCCTGCAGCCATTGGTCGATTGGAGTAAGTTGGCCCTGGGTGCTGAGGATGGCTCCATGGCCTCTGCCCCAGATAGTAAGAAGAACGCAACTGCTGAGCAACAGAGCAACACTCCAGATGGGCAGAGCAATGCTCTCTAGTACAGTGGTCCCCCAACCGTTTTTGGGCCACGGACCGGTTTAATATCAGAAAATATTTTCACGGACCGGTCTTTAGGGTGGGACAGATATATGTATCATGTGACCAAGACAAGTGTCAAGAGTGAGTCTTAGACAGATGTAACAGAGGGAATCTGGTCATTTTTAAAAAATAAAACATCGTTCAGACTTAAATATAAATAAACGGAAATAATGTAAGTTATTTATTCTTTCTCTGCGGACCGGTACCGGTCTGCGGCCTGGGGGTTGGAGACTACTGCTCTAGTGGGCTTGCTGAGTGAATCCTGAGTGGATCCCGGTTGGAGTGCACGCGGAAGTCTGTCTCTGCCTCCCCTCCTTTCACTGAATAAAAAAACAAACAAACAAACAAGAAAACAAGAAGTCATTTCATAACTCCTTCAGTCTTCTCCAATATTATAGTAAAAAAAAGGCTTAAGTGAAAAAAGACAACACAACTGCTAGAAATTCATGACTAGTTTAATTAAATAATATAGAAGCAGAATACAGAAGTGGTAAAAATCATAGTGAATTGGTTAAAAACCAGGTCTAAATCCTGGCTCTACTACTTACTAGCTGTGTAACTTTGGCCAAATAACTTAAACTCTATGGGCCTCATTTTCCTCATCTGTAAAATGGGGATAATAACAGAGTAGTTAGAAAGATTAAGATAGTTAACATTTATAAAATGTTTATAACAGCGCCCAAAATATGCTAAGTTTTTTATGTTATTTCTCCTTCATTAATAGTTTTTGAAATGAAGAATGGACTATTTAGTTTTAGCTGTAAGAATTCTTTCATAGTTCTAAATGTTTGAGATCTTTTATATTACCTTTTGGCTTACTTAACTTCACGCTCTGATGATAAAGATGTATAAAACGAGAAAAATGGGGAAGATGGAGGGGTCTATTAGTAAGGATATTAAAGGCTAAAATTTCTCCACCTGAGAAGCAGCTAAGCATAATATGATTGAAATGTCCATGTCCATGAACAGAATGTGCTTGGCAAAATACAGTTAATTTTTCTCTTGGACCAAATGTTTAAGTGATAGGAAAAAGACTAACAATGACAAGCGCACACATGCACTGAAGGGCTGGCCAGTATACAACGAGCACTTACTTGTACAAGGCACCATGTGTATTACACGTACGATGTCTCCACACCCGTCCATGGGGCAGATACTAATACTCCTCTCCTTACACAGGAGAGGCTGGGAAGATTAACCAGAGAAACAAAGCCTGTAAATGCCCGAGGCAGACTGAAAGCCATCTGCCTCGAGGACCTCGGCTCTAAGTCTGCACAGATTTAGGAAGCAGAGAGAAACGCTGACAGTGACTACTATGAGAAGCTGGAATATATCTAATGACTAACTTGATGTTTAAGGAGCTTAAATATTCTCCTCCTTAGCAAAAAAAGTCTTTAAAGGCCAACACGGACAAAGGAAACTGGGTAAAACAGACCATTAGTCTTTCTCAGTTTAGTGATTTTCAGTTCACTGGAAAAAAGATTAGACACTTGTCAATGACAGTAAGTATCCTACAATTATTAAAAATGATGGAGGACATGCAACTTGGCAATCAGGAGAACATTAACATGTCTCACTGACTTCTAAGTGGAGAAGGGGTCTGGCTACTTCTACCTCTTTAATCCAATGGCGGTATTCATTCACACCAAAAGTTTTCTTCATCCAAAGTCCATAAATATAACCTGAAATTCCCTTCAGGACCCATTCATCAGACCTAGGAAAAAGAGTAAAAATAACAACTTTTAATCATATAAATTTTCATATAAAACTGAAAATAACAGGTACAGTGGGTGCTTTTCTGCCTTCTTAAAGAAAAAGCAAGTTAAGAACAAACTGTTCGGTTGTCCCACTTCTTCCAGCTGAGTTCTACTTGCCCACTCCTTGTCCCTCCCTCCCATGTGGCTCCCGCTGGGCTCCAGGGCTGCACAGGCCGACCTCCAGTACCATATGTCTGCGCCGGGCTCTGATCCAGCTGGGCTGCTGGCCTCTCGCCCAACTCCGTCCACACGCCTGTCTCTGAGAGAGCCCTGCCTGCAGCCAGGACTGGACCGCTGCACTCGCACCGTCCACACTGTTATCACCAACCCCATGCAAAACTGACTGGGATTCCAAGACCTGAAGTTTCTCAAGAGGAAAGGCAACTAACACCACTTACTCCCTTATTCATTCATATCTTCATCCATTCATGCATTTGTTCATTCAAACATTTCACCTACCACGTTCCAGGCACTATTCTTTAGCAAAACTGTATAATTTAAGAAAGTTACAAATCAAGAGGCTTTACCAGCTGCCTTCTCTCCTCCAACAAAAAAGGGGAAAAACCAATATTCACATACTATTTACAGCACAGAGACAGAGTGGTCACAGTTATAAACTATAATATTAATGGAGTTCCCCGTTTCTTCAAATTCAGCTCATGTTAATCAAAAAGAAAATAAAGTGTTCTTATCACTTCCATCACTCAAGTAAATTATTTCAAAGATAAGCACTAGCTGGAAAATCCCTATATTATCATCACTTTGCAGAGGACCATTACTTTGCGTTAAACATTATTTGAACATTGCTGACTGCACTGAGAAGTGATGTTAGAATTCTATATATAGTTTTGTATATACTCAAGTCCTTTTATTTATGGTATTCATTCAGTTTTTTTATAAATTAAGCTATCAAGCCTGGCCTGTGGTGGTGCAGGGGATAGAGTGTTCACCTGGAACACCGAGGTTGCTGGTTCGAAACCCTGGGCTTGCCCAGTCAAGTCTCATATGACAAGAAACAAGTAAGCAATAAACAACTAAAGTGAAGCAAATATGAGTTGACACTTCTCACTGCACCCCCCTTCTCCTTTCTGTAAAATTAATAAATAAAATCTTAAAAAATAATTAAGCTATCAAAATTCTTACCTCATATTTATTGCAAATTATAGAACTACCTATATTGAATTCATGGCCAATAATTTAGGTTGAAATTTATACTCATTATTTTGCTTTAAATATATCTATAACAGTGTCTTTTAATTACTGCAGATAGCACAAAGGTCAGCATACACTGCAGAAAAAGAAAATAGAAACAAAATTTCTGGATTCTTTTTCTCAGTAGTTGTAAACTTTGAAACTACTCACCAAGACATTCTGGATATGAAACATCCAAAAAACTGCTGGGCCAAGGACTGGGCTAAACACCTTCTAGTCAAAGGTGTCTCATCTATGATCATGGCACTGTGTAACAGATTTGTGCTGGAATTTAAGACATAGCTAGTTAAAACCAAGAAATAAACAATGAGTGAGTCAGAATAAGACAATCACACTTTTATAATAATGGAATTTAAGTTAGGTATAAAAGAGAAAACCGAAATATGTTCCCAAAGAGCTTGCCCATCTTTACAAAATATAGCTGAAATCCATAATCTTGATATATTTTGCTTAAAGCAAAGATTACAATGTTTCTCTGTGATTTCCATGAAAAGTATATGTCATTGGGGGGGAGGCGGATGCATCACTAGTCAGTTATGTTAATCAGAAACTAATTCTCCTGTGAAGGGTTCTTCTAATTTGAAAAGTCTTTCCCAAATAATAACTATTGATTTTTTATGCTCTATTATTTATTTGATATTCGCTGACCCATCAGCTCTTTCTAACACTCCAAAGAACTCAGTGGTAGTGTTGTTTTTCCTTTTTACAGATGAGAAAACTGAGGTCCAGATAAGGTAAAATTTTTGACCTGGACACATAAAACTTCTAAATTGGAAACTTTTCAAGGAACAAAAAAGAAAAGAGAGAGGCAAAGAGGGTGGAAAAATAAAAGAAAATAATGTTCCCTTTTTCTTTTTCCTTACAAAAAATATTTCTGACAATGTAAATGAATTTTTAAATAGTGCTAAGAAGAAACCCTTAGTAGCTATCCACAAAATAACTTGCATGCTTTTAAATTGCACAAGCAGGAAAAAAAACTTTTAAAAAAATTAATTCTGGATGAAAACAGTATGAATCTTTTGGGTTATTCTGAAATTTTTGTCTTTATGCTTTTTTACATTTTTTTAATTTTAAAAATAATGGGTTTTCTACAAAGTCAACCATATCTAAATTAAAGAAGTTCAGAACACATCTCAAAATAGATCACAAAATAAATAACTTGTCCTCACATCATTACTTTTTTTATTATTATTATTATTATTAGAGAGAGGAGGCAGAGAGAGAGAAGAGGGGTTGGAACAGAAAGCATCATCTCCCACATGTGCCTTGACCAGGCAAGCCCAGGGTTCCGAACTGGTGACCTCAGCATTTCAGGTCGACGCTTTACCCACTGCGCCACCACAGGTCAGGCCTCACACCATTACTTTAATTAAGCATTTCAAATTTGAAGAAACACTGACCTAAAAATGCTCATAGAAGCATATGCCGCCACCTCAACGTAGGCCTCATCAATGAATACAGTCTTAAAGCAGGAGTATGGGTATCGACATGTAAGGATTTCTTCATAAAATTCAAACACTTCGTGAAGATATGAGGTGGTATGTTTAAGCAATGGAAGAAGTTGGGGTAAACAAAAATGAGTCACCTGAAAACAAAAGTAAGGAAGAAGATCACTAAATAAGTTAACTTTAGTATTTTAAATTTCCTAAATGGCTCAATTATAGATAAGTGCTCACATAAATCCTTTTTTCACAAACTGTAAAATTTTTCACAAAATTATAAAAAAAATTGTATTGAAAGAAAATGCTGGTTTGAAATTAGAGATTACTTCTACTAATTTTTTTTTCTTTTAATGAGAGAGACAGACACAGAGAGAGACAGAGAGGGACAGATAGAGACAGGCAGGAAGGGAGAGAGATGAGAAGCATCAATTCTTCATTGCAGCAACTTAGTTGTTCAGTTTACTGCAGGAGTGTGGCAGCAAGGAAAGTTTAAAGGAGTGAGAAAAATTATTCTTCTGATAGCAGTATAAAAGAAAGATGAGATACTACCATTATAGTCAGGGATGAATATGTGTTTTTTGTTTGTTTATTTTAGGTGAGAGGAGGGTAAATAGTGAGGCAGACTCCAAGATGCATCCTGGCTGGGATCCACCAAGCACCCCAATCTTGGGCCAATGTTCAAGTACCAAGCTATTTTTAGCACCTGAGGCTGATGCACTCGGACCAACTGAGCTATCTTCAGTGGCTGGGGCCGTGCTTGAACCAATCGAGCCACTGGCTTTGGGAAAGGAAGAGGGAGAGAAGCAGATAGTCACTTCTCCTGTATGCCCTGACCAGGAATCAATTCTGGGACTCTGGGTCAACAGTCTATCCACTGAGCCAGGGCCCCGACTGGCATCATGATTAACACTCCTCTTGGTACACAAACAAAAAATAATACTCATCAAAAAAAGAATTCACTTTCAGACAAACCTACATGATAGAAAATCTATGGATATTGGGGAGGGGGGATTAAAACTGTGAGACAGAGGAAGATAAAACACGGGCTCTAAGCATTCAAGAAAAATACTTGACTATTTGCCTTTCTCTCATCCAGTGGCTCTGAGTGGTAAAAAAATATTCCAACATATAAATAGGCACTAATCAAATGTTGATTTTAAAGTTAATTTTTTACCTAAGATAATAAAATTCACTGCCAATCTTATCACTGAATATACTTTCAAGAGACACTGCCAAGATAGTAAAAGCAAAACTATTCATAAAATATCTTGAATATTTTCCACAAGTGATTTCAAAAATCTTGCGAATTTCAGGAAAGCAAACATAAGAGCAGACAAGGAGCTCATGAACAATCGAAACCTGGCTGTCCTCATTTTTGCTTATATAACTCAAGAAATGCCACTGAGATCTACATGGGCAGTCCAAGCCTTACA
Organism: Saccopteryx leptura; assembly: GCF_036850995.1. Taxonomy (NCBI): domain Eukaryota; kingdom Metazoa; phylum Chordata; class Mammalia; order Chiroptera; family Emballonuridae; genus Saccopteryx; species Saccopteryx leptura. Next base: position 355,536,517 of record NC_089505.1, read on the forward strand.
TTAAAAGTAATAAAAACTACAAATGAAACATAAAGGACTAATAGAAAATACGAGATCTACTCAAATGTTACTTTAAACGTGCAGAGTATTAAGAGGGTCAAATAACCACTAAATTACTTTTTAACCACAAGCTGTCCCATATTTGGGGAGACCAAAACGCACTATTTGGCCTACTGATTAATAAACAACTTATTGCAAGACATGGGATGGGCAGAAACTGGAAAAGCCTTCATGAGTTTGTTGACCAGAATGCTAACCCTGCCTCAGCCTTTTCTCTTTCCCTCTATATTCTGAAGTGAAAACAAATCTTGCTCTTTAATTTTGAGCTGCAATTTTTCAGATCCAGATATGGGACAATAACATTCATACACCGATGCCAAACAAAAAGATGACATTGCTAATAAAAAGAATTAGTTAGAGAAATCTAATCGAGGTACACTTGTAGCTCTTTTGAATGTGAAGCCCTCTGTTGAAAAAAATGTGAAATATTAATATCACATTTTGAAGAAATTCATTGTGGAATTCACATCAATAAATATTTATCAGACAAGAAATCCTTTTCTCTCGAGTGACATTCTTGACAGCTAAAAGAAGCTCTCAAAAACTTAGTATTTCATTAATATCCTTCTTTTTCTCAGGAGGAAAGGGTGAGAGGAAAGGAGCAAGAAGCCATACCTCGTGCATATATGGATCCACAAGTATTTCAAAAGGTCCAATGGCCAAGGAGATATTTGAGGCAGCCGTTGGAATGGTGAGCATGTAGTGGAAGGTCTTCTTCCTCATATCGTGGGTGTACACTGTCTCCACCAAGTCTCCATTGGAGACAGCCACCATGGCAGCATCGACTGTAAATTCTAACTTCCACGTACACAGTTCTGAATACGAGTCCACACATGGGAACCAAAACCTAGAAAGAAAAAAAAAATCAATGGAATACAATGTAAGTTGAAAGTGTAACCTACATTGCTTTAACCACATATAAATTATTTTAACATTCATAGAATATCTACAAAAAGAAACTTTAGCTATTTGACTACTGGAATTTTTTCACTGTGCAACTTGAAAAAATTTATTTTAAGGTTGAAATCTGTCTCCAAATATTATTTGGTAATATTATGTAAATATATCATGTGGTACCTTCAGTTTAAACCCTAAATGAGGTAAGCAATTCTTAGTTTACAATTTTTAAATTAAAAATAAGTTTCACTTGTACATTCATATTAATCAGTTTTGATGTAGCATTCATTTCCAGAAACTAATAAAGCTTATAATAAAGTTTTAAAAAGCATGAATAAGATACAGAATCTATTCTGAAAGTTAGAAAACTACTTTTTTAGTGTATGTGATGCATTGTATAAATTCAAACAGTGCTGGTAAAGCCATACATAAATTTCTAGTTGACTTTCTATCAAGTCAGGTCAGATTTTATTATGTGTCATGGTCTGTAGTTAAACACAAAGAAGTTTAAGGTATCATCCCTGGTTTGGAGGAGTTAATAATCTGAGGAGAAAACGCATATTATAAAGTAATATTTCAACAGTGTAATGAACTATGAGAATGACCTACAATTATACACAATGAAATTAAATCTTACTATCATACTGTTCAACAACAAAGCCAAATATAAAGAGCATAATGTATACGCTTCCATGTATATAAAGTACAAACACAGGTGTAATTATCCTGTGGTACTTCAGAAATCGGAGTAGGGACTACCCATGGCAGGAGCGTATCAGGCAGGGCAGTGGGGAAAGCAGTGAGTGGCTGCAGTGTGGATGCAGTGGGTGAAAGGGGTGCTCTGAGATGCTGAGTGTTCCTTTTTTTCATGTGAGTGTGGGTTTCATGGTTTTTTTCACTCGTACAAATTAATTGAGCTTTCTACATACAACTTAAGTAAATTTGCTTTACTTCAATATAAAGTTTAAAAATAAAAAAACTGATTGAGATGATTTTAGAACAGCACATTTGCAAATGAGAGAGAAGAGGGACAGACATAAGATTGAGGAGGAATGACTAACAGAACAAGATTCAAAAGAGTTAGAAGTTTGGGGGTCAAGCTGGCAGTTCTCATTTTACACTAAATACATGTATTGTTCACACAGAAAAAATACAATTAAAAAATGAAATGAACTGAAATATATAAGAATGAATCATCTACCTTGTGGAATTCTGATACCCACAAGAGAAAACATGAGCACCTCTCTCTGCCATACTTCCCTCTACACTGGGTACCACAAAATGAAGACCTCCTTTTGGCTGATCCAAAGAAAAATTGATGTGTATCTTTAGGACCTTTAATTCTGCAACAAATAAATACACACATACATTGATACATAAATATATAAGTAGTAATAGTGGTCTATGCAATAAGGGCAGGCTTACACTGAACATAAAAAGGAATCCAGGCTCAGTTTTACATGAAAAACCACACCGCCTAACTAGTTCAGGCCTTACCAACTGCGCCACCTACGTTAACTCAAGAGTCTGCCTTCACAGGTGTCCCGGGCTCCACTCAACTCTAGTCACTGCTGTGTTCTCCCAAAATACAGCCCTGGTTATGCCAAGTCCTCATGTCAACATTCCTGACAATGATATCCTGCCTAAAGAAAACAATTCAAAACTCCCACAGTGGACACTTACGTCCTTCTAGATTCCATTCAAAGCTTACTTTTCAGGTCAAATATATGGAAACAGAAGAAGATTTGACTTGGGGTGGTGGGTGGACATGTAATGCACTATACAAATGATGTATCATGGCATTGTGCACTTGATGCCTATGTAATTAACCTAGTAAGTTTAACTTAAGTAAATAAAGGACATAGAAGCCAAAAAGAATTAAACATAAAAACAGATTGACCAAAAAACAAAAAATAAGAAAAAGCTTGTTCTCTTATAATATTACCACACAGATAGTTAACCTGAGTAGACTTTAGGGAGTTGGTGAAGAGATGGAAATGCTACCCAAGAATTTACTTTATGCATTATTTATTATGTTTCTTATCTTGCTTGATTTCTGAAGAATAAATGTGTTGCTTTCATAAGGTTAAAAGTTGCTTCTTTTAGTTTCCCCTAAAACAGTATAACCATATGGACTATCTGATCTCTGACCATACAGCGATGACCTTCCATGTCTGTCCCCTAAACTAGGCAAACCTCCCCCCACAAAAAATACCTCACACAAAAACTACTGAAAATATACAAAATCCAAATAACATCTCTTTTCCTTCCTTCTCATGGTTACTTTTCCTAAGGCCAAATAAAGGTGGCAGAAGGTATATATAATAAATATAATGGCTATCACTTTAAGACGACAAAACTTAAGACTAGGCTCAAAAGTATGCAGAGCAGTGTTGGAAGCCCTACGTCGAGGCCTTGACTCGACTCCTAATTAGTGACCTTCAGCAGGTCATTTACGCTCTCTGGACTTCAGATGACTCTTCCATAAAAAGAAGGAATTAAACCAGATCATTTTTTAAGGATCTTTCCTGCTGTAAATGCTGTAATTCTAAACAGATTCGATACTGTGTGGGTTCTCAAATATTGACAAACTGTTTCATCCAGCTACTTTTTAATAACTTTTCCTTTAAAAACAACAGTGAAATGAATTGATTTTTGTCACAGTTCTTGCTTGCTTTTTTCCTGCAATCCTTAAGGAAAAAAGAAGAGATTCCATCTTGTGTATATTTCAATTTACAATTTTGATATCATTTTCAAGTAAAAGTTCTAGTTACTGAATCTAACATGACTGTACTGGACAGTTAATATAATCTTGGTATTTTACCATCAACGTGTTTCCATAACTCCGATGGAACCTTAATGCAGAGTTCTCCGTTCCCGGCATCAGGATCCACAGCACTCACTGCGGCTGCGTAAGCATTGGAAAAGTAATTGAGATTTCTCCTGGGGGTGGGGAGAACAGGAAAAAACTTTAACAATAAGCCACTTATTTCATCATGCATTTTCTTAAAAACTTGACACCATTTTGTTTGCAAGCATTATATCATCCTACATAACTCATAAAAACGCTTTTTAGCCAAGTAACTGTTGCTCTACTCACCATGACAAAAACAATTTAACTACAAATTCAATGACAGAGTCCCCTCACCAATGCTATGTGACTATTGTGATTATCACATTATTCCATAATTTTGGAATGCCAATGCCAATATGCTTTCCTGATACAAATGTAGAAAACATATATAGAATTTAAGAATTATTCTTTACCAATCTGGTAAAGATTTGAACGAATTCAACAACTTTTCTAATCTGACAGATATTAAGATGATTAAAACATGAGGTGGGAAGCAATTCCTCAAAATGCAATACAGTAGTATTACACCCTCATTCCCAGTGCTCGCCCAGGTGGGCTACATGCGAGGGGGACTTCTGGCTGGGTCACTGGGATACCCCCTACATGCCAGGGGTGCTTGATCAATGTACTTGTTCAACAGCTACTTGGCTTTACCTCCCACTGGATGAGAACAACACACAGGTCTTGTGGGAATATGAAAGCATTGTTCTCGTCTGGTTTTCAAACTGTAGTCCATAAAAACAACTTACAGAGACACATATTCCACCTCCTCACTGAAATCACTTAAATATGAAAGAAACAGAAAAAAGAAGAAAGAGATAGCAAGAGCAACAAGATGAGAGATACAACACCCTGAGCCGTATTCTTGCTGTGCACCTTGATGTCTATGATCTTGCCATTAGATGAACCCACAAGGTAAAGTTAGTGACATTCACTAGCTTAATAAAATTTTAACCTAGTTAAAAACACAAGTTTCACATTCTACAGAATGATTACAAGGAAGAGCCATTAAAGAAAAGTTCCACGCTCTTGACAGAGCCATCCCTCCTCCATCTCCATCTCTCTACTAACTAGGAAGGATGGAATAGTAACTGTGGCGTTTAACAATTACATACATGAGGCTCTGGAAGGAGTTACAGACTGCTCAATTATTTTAACAATTTCTTTGTTAGATAAATAAATATGTAAAATAAAAGGTGTAAAAACTCCAGGACCACAATAAAAACTGTTTTCACATACCATCTATTTTAAAAAATATCACACAGTAAAAATAACTCTTTCCCTTGGTATATAATTCTATACATTTTAACACATGTAACCACCACCACAATCAGAATATAGAACAGCTCCATCATCCCTAAAAGTCCCTTGTGCCTTTTGCCAAATGAACGGAACCACAGAACACAACCTTCTGAGGCTGGCTTGCCTCACTCACGTCTCCGAAATTCACGGGAAGTGTTACATGCAACGCAAAAGTTTGCTAGTTTTTAAGGTGACCCACTTTTTTTACAATGAAAAGGAGGACAAAAATAAATTGAATAAAACAATATCGTAAATAAAAGAAACATTTTATTCATTGCAACAATAATACACTAAATGATAAATGCATAATAAAAACATTTGTCATATTTTATATCGTAATTATGCTTACATGCTTATTAATTTTAAATAACAATTCTAAGAAAAAAGTACTCATTTAGATACAAATATGTCATATCACATGCAATGGATCGACTGCATCAATCGAATACGAACATTTACAGATGAGTCTTCCAATATCAAAAAGGAGGACATGTAGGAGGACGCTTTTCGAGGGAGGACGGAACTTACAAAAGGACTGTCCTCCCTAAAGAAGGACGATTGGTCACCTTACTAGCTTTAAAAGTTTGCTCCTTTTACACTGAATAGATTTCTACTGTATAGACTGTACCACAGACTGCTTCTTCATTCACCCACTGAAGGACATCTGGCTAGTTTCCAGCTTGTGCCTATGACAACTAAAGCTGCTATGACCAAGTGTGTATTGGTTTCTTGGTGATTCTAATTTCCATTTCTGCAGTACAAATACCCAGGACTGGGGCCCAAGAGTCATGTGGTAAATATATATTGAATACATGCTCTTCCGACATGGCTGTCCCACTGCGCACGCCCACCAGCAGAGCATGCAAGTGCCAGCTGCCCGTACTCATCCCGGCCGGCACTTAGTTAATGAAACATCTAACACTAAAGACTACTTATACTATCTATGGATTACAGCTTCTTTTCAACAGAAGTTCAAAATGATAAAATCTGTAAAATAACTGAAGAGCTTGTAACTTCCCCCAGTTATCCGTGAACTTCAAAAATAAAAAATGACTGTTACATAAAACGCCAGATTTAAACTTTACATATTGGGCTGCTCAGTTTCTTTATGAGAAATTATTCTCCTAATGTCCTCATTTCCTGAGAAAAGGTAAAGTGGTCCAAATAAAATGGTGAGTCATTAGAAACAGAATCTATTAGGAAGTCAGTTATGAGGAACAATTTTCTCATGGTTTGGATTTCAGCATTTGCTTTCATAATACTAATCAAATATGTTTCCTTTCATAATAACCTCATAAAAGCCAAAAATTACAAGGCAAGATTATAAGCGCTTTAAATTTTCAGAATAACTACAATATACTAAATGTGCCCTTACCCTATTAACACCCCTCACTCCTAGTACCCCTCAAGGAAAAAGCTGAAGATGAGCAATGGCATAGGGGGTAATGGAAACTGGTAAATTAAGGTGATCAGAAAGAACCTATCACAATCATCCACACTAAATTAAAATAATCTGTTAATTCTTTGTCAAATAAAGAACACATGCTTCTTAAAACTATAGGTGCAAATTCTGCAAAACTTAAGATTCAATTATTTATAAACTTTTCCTCTATTTTAAAAAAGGATTTCATGGCAGCACACTATATACCAGAAAGGTATATATACTCTAGGTATGCAGTTCAATGAACTTTCACTAAACCGAAATGGCCAGTACGCAGAGGGGAGAACAGAACTCGACCAGCCTCTGGAAGCCATCTTGTGTCCTCTGATAATCAATCCCCTCTTCCTACCACCAAGGATAGCCCATTATTATGACATCTAATGTGACAGATTATCAACGTAAAACACATTCTTTTTTATCTGACTTCTTTTACTTAATGTAAGTTTATGAGATGCATTCATATTATTGCATTTAACTGTTGGTCATCCATTCTCATTACTGTGCAGAATTCCTATAGTGTGAGAACACAGCACAATCTACTATTCTACCATTGACGCAGCGTTAGGTCATTTCTAGCTTTGACGAACATTCTTGTATGTATTTGTTGGTGAGCACATGAACATGTGTCTATTGGCTGTATACCTAGGAGTGAGACTGTCAACCACAGAGTATGCATATATTCAATCTCAATTTACATTTCCATTAGCAGTGTTTAAAGACTTCTAGTTAATTTGACATCCTTGTCAATACTCCTTTTTTTCTTGCCTTCAGTTTTGATAGGTTACATACAGCGGGGGGAAAAAAACAAAACCTAGCCCAAAACCCAGAGAACTCTATTTTCCAAAAATGAAACCAGTATCAAAATTAAGAAAAATGGCTTCTAAAAAATAATCAAAACAACATTTAACATGAGACTGATATAAGCTGCTTAAATAAAGCAAGCTCTACCTGAACTGGTTTTTTATGAAAATGCCTCGAGAATTCACTGGCTGCAAACTCACTGGAGTGAACTACTTAATACAGCTATTTGTGAAAGGCTAATGAATTTCAAGCTACTAGAAATACTGACTATGGATAAAGAGGAATGGCTCTGCTGCTATTATGCATGTGCTGATGAGTCCAAACAATCAGAACTGTATCTAGTTCTAGGGTTAATTACCACCTGCAAGGATGTCAATGGCAAACAGAGAGCACTCAGGGAAGGGCAGAGAACAGCAACAAATGGAATCTAACATCTGGAAAGAATTCTAGAGGAGAAATGGCTGAGAGTACTGATATTCTACAGGTGCGGAAGAAAAACCTAGGGGAAAACAATATTTAATTACAATAGGTTTATAAATATTATAACAAAACAGACTGTAGTTTGATATTATAAAGAACTTTCTAGCATTTAAGAAAAAATAAAGGAGTGCTTTAAAATACAGCAAGCTCTCCGGAGCTGGAATCATTCAAGCAAAAGGTAGATTAATACAGGAAAGACTCCTGGTGACGTTTTGACTAATGTTACAACTATGACCATGTAATTCCAAGCAAAATTATTAAAACAAATGAGGCATTGTGGCTGAGTTAAAATATAAAACTATTCCTATTATTAAATTATAATCAATAAGGAAATCAACTACTTCTATATAATATTAGTAAAATAGTAACATTTAAAACAGAGGTATGTATTAAAATATAGGATCTAGAAAATCTTTTTAAAAAATACAGCAAACTTAAAAAAATGAACTCTAATCATTTTTTAAATCTCCGTAATCCCTCAATAGCTACTTCATTTATATCTTAAGACAGCTTCCTTCTTACTGCCACTCCTCAGTGGAAATGAAGGCAGGACACAGGGACTAAACTGATTCTTGGAATTTTGGAAAGTTGAGACTTTTCAAGCAAAATAAAAAAGGTCTTCTCAAAGTGGCAAAGCTTCTCCAGGGAAGGGAGAGAACCACAGAGGAGAGAAAGAAGTGAACAGGCTACCCACCCACAGAAACAGTTCCTCTGACAAAGTCTACATTTATTTTATTCTCAGAAAGAAATGTAGCAAGAAAACAAAAGAAAAAAATAAAAAAAACACCAAAGAGCCCTAGCTCTCATGGAGAAAAACTGTAATTTATCTACAATACATAAGATTCAAACACAAAACATATCTGGAGAAACTTCAATTGCTGCAATTATTTTATTTTACTGGTAGACAATACGCAGAGGGGGGTGATGGGGGGCAGAGAGAGAATGCCTTATAGATGTTACATAACTACTGGGTTTTTATTTGCCACAACAGGTAATTTAAGAATGCAGCTAACATTAGATTGGATAAAATATGTAGAAATAGCTTTTATAGTTTCTTATCTAAATGTTTCCCTTCCTTACAATCCCCCTATAGTTCAAAGGTGTTGGATCTCAACCAAGATAAGCAAGCACTCTTTCCATTAAAAATAGGAGGGCCTGGCATCTTAAGTTTAAAACAAATAAGAAGAAAATGTGATGAGTAGTATATTACTTCTTTGGATTTTAGGACATTCTTGTATGTATTAAAGATCAAAGTTTACCACTGATAATTTTAATTTTCAATTTAAAAACTACTATACTTTTTTTTACTGTTTCAGCTTTAGTGGAAATTTTATTGGTTCATTAAAGAAAATAAGTTATTTTAGAAATTAGAAAGATAACAGAAGTATCTAGGGATATGCTAAAGACCTTAACTATATGCCTCTCCCAAAGTTCCCTTCGAAAATAATCTCATCCACAAAGGATATTTTTCATATCTAACTGCTTAAAAAAGGCAGTATTTCTTCTGAATAACTGGCATTTTCTGTCTCATGTCTTATGAATCTTAGAAGTAATAAGTAATACTGTTTACAAGTGATAGTGTTTCCTTTTTTTATATGGCAATCATAAATATCAAATCCAAATCTATAGTTTTTCTCCAGTAACTGTGCAGTAACTTAGTTTATATACATCATCCTATACTTTTATATTCTACAGGCTATTTTCATTAGGAACTTTTAAAAACTACTGTCTAATAAAATTCTAAAACCAATATTAAATCCTCTTTGGAACAGTCAGAGATTCAACAAACACTGACAAAAATAGCAAATGTCACCCCTCTTAAAAAGCAATCAAGATTCTAGAGGTAGGCCCTGGCCAGTTGACTCAGCGGTCAAGTGTCAGCCCGGCGTATGGAAGTCCCTGGTTCAAATCCCAGCCAGGGCACACAGGAGAAGCGCCCATCTGCTTCACCACCCTCCCCCCCCCCCTACTTTCACTCTGTCTCTTTCTTCCCCTCCAGCAGCCAAGGCTCCATTGGAGCAAAGCTGGCCCAGGTGCTGAGGACGGCTCCATGGCCTCTTGCAACGGGGCAACAGCCCAGATGCACAGAGCATCACCCCCTGGTGGGCATGTCAGGTAGATCCTGGTTGGGCGCATGTAGGAGTCGGTCTCTCTGTCTCCTCGCTTCTCACTTTGGAAAAATACGAAGAAAAAAAGTTTCTAGAGCTAGGGAGCATTTGACATCTTGCTTCCCAAAGTAGTCAATTAAAATTTTAAAAAAGGCCCTGGCCTGTTGGCTCAGCGATAGAGTGTTAGCCTGGCATGTGGGTGTCTCAGATTCGATTCCCAGTCAGGGCACACAGGAGAAGCGCCCATCTGCTTCTCTCCCCCTCCCCCTCTCCCTTCTCTCTATTTCTCTATCTCTTCCTCTTCCACAGCCATGGCTCGGTTGAAGCAAGTTGGCCCCAGGAGCTGAGGATGGCTCCATGGCCTCACCTCAGTTGTCAACAAGCAACAGGGCAACAGCCCCAGATAGGCAGAGCATAATCACCCAATAGGGGGCTTGCCAGGTAGATCCGGGTCGAAGAGCATGCAGGAGTCTGTCTGCCTCCCTGCTTCTCACTGAAGAAAAAGAAAAAAGAAAAAAAGAAAAGATTCTAGAGCTAGACAGAAAACACAGCGGCATTCAGCAGGTACTTACTAAGTCAGTGGTCCCCAACCCCCAGGCTGCGGACCAGTACCGGTCCGCAGAGAAAGAATAAATAACTTACATTATTTCCATTTTATTTATATTTAAGTCTGAACGATGTTTTATTTTTAAAAAATGATCAGATTCCCTCTGTTACATCCGTCTAAGACTCACTCTTGACACTTGTCTCGTAACTTCGACAATTATATTTAAAAATTTCAGTTTTTACGCTGGTCGCATAATTTTATTTTGTGCATTTATCCATCCCACCCTAAAGGCCGGTCCGTGAAAATATTTTCTGACATTAAACCTGTCCGTGGTCCAAAAAAGGTTGGGGACCACTGCACTAAGTGACCATAGCTGAGCTCCGGTTCTTGCTGCCAAGAAAATTTTAAATATATTCTACTTTCACCAAATTCCTAACATAGGAAAAGAATCTGCTTTATGACTTCCTTTTCTTTGCTTACAATGCTAAAAGTGATGAGGCAACTTCCCAATCACTAGAGAAAAATTTCCAGGGATAGCAACACCTCATAACAATCACAGCAAAGCAAAGCTTGCTTCCGCAACAGATTTGGGGGCCGCTGCTCTTGTCAGACTCTCTTCCTTCAGACCCAACAGCAACAACCAGGAGACGGCCGTGCAGGTCCTCCTTCAGACCCGACAGCAACACCGGGAGACGGCCGTGCAGGCACCGCGTTCTGGGCCGGGCCGCTGCTCTTGTCAGACTCTCCTCCTTCAGACCCGACAGCAACACCGGGAGACGGCCGTGCAGGCACCGCGTTCTGGGCCAGGCCGCTGCTCTTGTCAGACTCTCCTTCTTCAGACCCGACAGCAACACCGGGAGACGGCCGTGCAGGCACCGCGTTCTGGGCCGGGCAGAGGAGAGGCTCTCACCTGCCATCAGAGTCAGGGTGCTGGGCTTGCCGGGCAGCATCTGGCCTGCAAGGCCACGGCCCCCCCACTGCCCTGCTCAGGTGCCTTTGCCACTCGGTTTCCGTACATAGTTAGTAATCCCAAGGCAGATGATTTTTTTGAGGGAAAGAGATGAAGGGACTTCGTAATGTCTTCTTTATGTCAGCTCTACAAGGGTGGCCCTTAAGCAATGTACAGTCATTTCAACAACTGACGACCTTTACAGCAGGGGAAGGCACAGGAGCCATCCAGAGGTTCCTTGACTTTTCCCAGACATCTTCTTTTCTCCTCACTGAGTTCAAAAGATGCTAACCCAGTGATCTCTGGGATCACAAACATCTAGAGATAACCTCCTTCCTCAACAGTCCCAATCCGTAAAGATACCTCGTCCTAGAATCTCCTGGCAGGCTAGCTAAAACACCAGGTGCAGTGCCCTGCCCTGGTTTTTCCGTCCCTGGTCCCTGCGTCTGCCAGCGCTTGGGGACCTGCAGTTCTGACAAGGCTCCAGGTGATGCTGATGCCACCTGTCTGGAATCAGACTTTGAGAGCCGCTGCCTTAAGGCACCGACACATCTAGACTAGTATCTTGACTAAAAAAAGTTTATAATTAAAACAAAGATTTTTAGCCCTGGCCGGTTGGCTCAGTGGTAGAGCGTCGGCCTGGCATACAGAAGTCCCGGGTTCGATTCCCGGCCAGGGCACACAGGAGAAGCGCCCATCTGCTTCTCCACCCCTCCCCCTCTCCTTCCTCTCTGTCTCTCTCTTCCCCTCCTGCAGCAGAGGCTCTACTGGAGCAAGGATGGCCCGGGCGCTGGGGATGGCTCCTCGGCCTCTGCCCCAGGCGCTAGAGTGGCTCTGGTCGCAACAGAGCGACGCCCCGGAGGGGCAGAGCATCGCCCCCTAGTGGGCAGAGCGTCGCCCCTGGTGGGCGTGCCGGGTGGATCCCGGTCGGGCGCATGCGGGAGTCTGTCTGACTGTCTCTCCTCGTTTCCGGCTTCAGAAAAAAAATTTAAAAAATAAATAAATAAATAAAAAATTAAGCCTATCATATTATACATGAAAAAGTAAAAACCAAGTATTTAAATTAAGAAAGTAGAACATAAAACTGATCACAACATTGTATGTTTATTGATAAAAATCAGATGTAGCCTCAGTACATGCAATATTTACTAAGGTGAAAGAATGAGATATTTCAGACATACTATTTTATATGCTATTCTAAAGAAGTTGGAATATTTTAAAGTAGTCTCTGGTTTATACAGATTATGATGATCATCTAACTTATTAAAATTACATTTAATATTTTATAAAGTAAATAATTTTTAAAACATTAAAAGTAAAAAAATGGCTTAGAAAACTTAAGAGTTCTTCAACAGAATTTCTTTAAAACTTCTTTAAAACTTAGTAACTTACTATTTTGAGCAGACCTAGTAAAATGTCTTGAACCAAATATAAAGAGTAGCAAAAGCAACAGAAATTTTAATTAGAAAAAGAGAAAAAGGAAATAAAGCCTGGGAACCAGAGTCTAAAATAAAATAGTCTTGGGAAAATCTACTGAAAAAAATAATCAAATCATATGAATGACTGAGAAATATCAACGTTTACAGTGTATAACTTACTGTTTTGACTCATTGTGACAAACTTCCAAGGTCGGATCATTATAAATGAAAGCAGCTTCTAAATCATTGATCCTTACGCGGTATATTCTACACTGTTTGCTGTTCAACTTGATTCGATTCAAGTTTGCAACTGTGGGAAAGATAGTCAGTTCCACAAACCCCTGTGAAGATAAAGAATAATAACTTCATTATAATTAAGATTGGTATGTTGTAGAAGGTATTTATTTGATTTCTACGATTACATAGTTCGCTCCAGAGACAGAACCCCGTCTAGCTAAGTACACACATAGTGCCTTCATTCAAACATGGCTGTCCTAGTGACTGAGTGCTGAATTATGTACTCTTTATCATCCTGGTGGTGCACATTCACTACCAGTGAAAATCAGACCATCTGCTGGAAAAAAGTAAAAGGACTCACTACTCTCAAAACAGTACTTCTAGACAGAACGGAACCCAAACAGGGAGGGAGGGGTAAAAAGCGATAGAGCAAAGAGAATCAAAATGAGATTGTGAGTGAAAGAACATGGCCCCCCCAAATAGGGTTACCAACGACACCAATGACGCTAACAAGTGAGTGTCTGCTCACGGAAAGCAAGTCAGGACACGAGAGAGGCAAGAGCTGCAAGAGAGCTCAGCCACGCAGGGAAACCTACTGCTGTGTCTCAGAGCTGCAGACACCTCAGCGGAATGCGGGGCGATCTCCAACCACGCGGATCCAGAGGCCACGCCCATGTGCTTCTACCATGTTAACTGTGTGGTGAGCAGTCTACCTGGAAAATGTACCTAAGATGCAAGAGGCCACTGAACACACTGACTGTGTTGAGTCAAATGGGAAAGACAGAACAATGAAACACGGAGTGTCTGTCCCGTTGAGTAAATATCCTGGGTGGAACACTGATGTTCTCAAACACAAAATACGGGAAGGCATGAAATGCTAACATTTCAGGGCCTGCAAAGTGAACAGAAAAATCTCATGGGCTGCAACAGAAATATTTAAGATGATATTCAGCCAATAAACACAGAAGACTAGATTATAACAATTATAATGGCTCCTATTTAATGAGCATTAGTACTATATATGCCAGATATTACACTACTTTCTAATGTTCTCTCTAACCGCAGGAACAACTTAAAAGTACTAAACACCAGTAAGAATCTGTAGCTGCCTTCCCCCCTCCCAATTTCTAAATAGGAGCCATATATCCTAAAATTAGACCCTCTGGACACATCTATGTGGAAGCAAATGAGAACAAAAGAGCAACTGCAAAAATACCATGGATGAAGCTTGGTGTTTAAAGGTATAAACTGTGAGCAACTATAGGGAGGAAGACCCAGATTCTCTTAATTAGCTCATCAGCAGTGCAATGACCAAGCTACATTACTGAGCTTGGAACAGCTAAAAGGCAGCAAGCAAAAGAATGACAAAGTAAACCACAAGAGATTATGGCAAGTGCAGTCAACAGTGAGCTCCATGGGTGGAACACAGAACAGAATTTGGCTTCCTAAACTAAGGTTAACAATAATACAATAGTGGATGGAGTGTATTTCGTGAAGATAAGGAAATGCCCAATCTCCTTGTACCATCAGGTCTGTGATACCACCGAGAGCCCTAACAACTTTCAGACCAGCTGATCGGCCTCCAGTCCTTAGCAACTCCAGTGACTGGAAACCCCAGGTTACCTGACATCACTCACTCATCTGCTTGCTCCTGGCTCTCTCCCCAATCACAGCTCACCATTCTCCTAGAGCCCCCACCCTACTTTAAGTAATCTCCCATTGCCATTTAACCTTTTCAAAACTGCCCTCTCCCTTCTAGCGCTGGATGAAACGTCTCTGGAATCCCCCTTGACAAGAAGCCCATTTTTCTTTCATTCACTATCAATCAGTGGAGCGGAAAACAGGCGACCTCCTGGTTTCCACTGCTGTTCCCGGACCATTTACATTCTTTACACAGCATGAGGTAAATGAGCAAGGCGAGTCCAGTGTCACAGTTAAACGCACATGTTCTGAAAATACACTGCCCACATTCAAGTCCCAGCTCCACCGCTAGGGAGAGTATGATCTTGGGCAAACCTACTCCAGCTCTCCGTCTCCTCAATTGCAAACCAAGAATAATACAGCCACATTTTGGTGTCAGTATGACAACTGAGCAACTCAATACATAGAAAGTACTTAAAACCATAGCTGGCATCTACTAATGCCTATTCAATGTTTTTATTATTCTTCTCTATTTCTTTTCCTTTGTGTGTTGCCATACAGGTATACCATCCTCTATTCTTCTTCACACTGTCTCCCACATTACCCAACGTTCACTGAAGGCTCAGAATCTCCCTTTCTAACCCATCTTGGCCTTCACACTAAGTGACCTGACAGTAGATATATCTATAACGCTGCTACAAAGTTCCTTCCTCCGATTCCTATGATCTTTACTTTCATTCCAGGACAACAATCAAGATCACACTACCAAAGACACCACGTCGCTGCTCAGAAGTGCTCTGACATTGACATTTTAATTTTTTTATTTTTTCATTTTTCTGAAGCTGGAAACAGGGAGAGATAGTCAGACAGACTCCCGCATGCACCCGACCGGGATCCACCCAGCACACCCACCAGGGGCGATGCTCTGCCCACCAGGGGGCGATGCTCTGCCCATCCTGGGCGTCGCCATGTTGTGACCAGAGCCACTCTAGCGCCTGAGGCAGAGGCCACAGAGCCATCCCCAGCGCTCGGGCCATCTTTGCTCCAATGGAGCCTTGGCTGCGGGAGGGGAAGAGAGAGACAGAGAGGAAAGCGCGGCGGAGGGGTGGAGAAGCAAATGGGCGCTTCTCCTGTGTGCCCTGGCCGGGAATCGAACCCGGGTCCTCCGCACGCTAGGCCGACATTGACATTTTAAACCTGAATGTTTACATGGCTCCAGTTTCTATCCTTCTGCCCTTATTACTTCTCTCTGTTCAACCTCAAGAAACTCTCCTGTTCCTTGGCCTCCAGTTTCCCAGTTCAATTCTTCCTGGCATTTTCAGAGCTACTTTCTGCTCCCTTCTCCCAAGATCCTTTACTTCAACCACTCTCCCCCCAACTATCAATTCTCTTCCCCTTCCATTACATGTACCTAGTCTTCTCTCCCGTTTAAGAATGATCCTTCCACTAGAGGCCATCCTCTGCACTATCTTCCGAAATCCTGCTCTATTAATTACCCTCTCCCATCATTACAATCTCTCTTCTCTATAGATTTGTTCCCCATGCCTACAAACTATTCAAGTCTATCTTTTAAAATTTTGAAATCTATGTCACCCTCAAATGAATTAATGTTGGCCATTTTCCTAGAGTTATTATATCTTGTTTCTGAACTGACACTAATTCTTGGACTCCTAAAACATTATCACAGTCCACTAGTCAGACTGGAAGTCTCTGGAGGTCAAGTATTAAAGGGGGTCATGGCCCACGTCTATCTCAGAGCAGGACTTATTTCCCCAGTCCTAGAACATTCAGTACACATAGTATTTTAGTAACTGGCAAATCCCCATATTCATTCTCTGACCAGAGTAAAGATTACTATAGGGCTAAAAACAGCACTGAACCCCATTTCACTTCCCTAAGACAGTAAATCAAAGCAACTAGACACGCCTTCAGAACCACAGGGATCGGCGCCACCAGAGACCTCACAGATGCCTCCTACATCTTCATTGAACTCAACCGTTTGGCCAGCGCAGACGTCAAGTAGGGTCTGGAGAAGGACGAAGTATCACAAACTTGCCAATCACAACCATGTTTGCAGATGTAGAATTTTTACTGCAGGAAATGAGCACAGCTCTTGGTAACTAGTGTTACAGCTAATTATCAAGCAAACTCTTTACCTCCACCTAATTCTTACAAGGAAAAAAAAAATCAGAAGCAGGTTGCCTCCAGGAGAGAAGCCCTAATAACTAATGTCAACTCTTCTGCTCAAACATAGTCCAAAAGTCCTTTAACTGCAGGACAGCCCACAGAAAACTACTTACATATCAATGACATTATGCTAATGGGACCTGGTGAGAGGGGATAACAAGTCCTCTAAATGCCTGAATACAGAAATACAGGTAGCAGAGGACGAGTGAAATCACATGGAAGTACAGGGCCTGCAACAGCAATAAAGCTGCCAAGGCTCAGTGCTCGGAGGCGCATAAAAATACTCCTGAAGTGGACGATAAATTGTTTCATTTTACACTACCCACCAAAACAGGAGAAAAAGAGCATGAAACATGGTGGGCTTGAGCTTCTGGAGGCAACATATACATCTGGGCAAGCACACTGCTTACTGGGTAACCACGAAGGGGGCAAAGGCAGGAAAGGTTCTGCAGCAGCCCCTGCCCTGGGTCAGGACTCAACGCACCAACAGTACAAGTGCCCACGCCAGACAGAGGCTCACAGGCCTGCCCTGGGTCAGGACTCAACGCACCAACAGTACTACACGTGCCCACGCCAGACAGAGGCTCACAGACCTGGCTGGGTCAGGACTCAACGCACCAACAGCACTACAAGTGCCCACGTCAGACAGGGGCTCACAGACCTGGCTGGGTCAGGACTCAATGCACCAACAGTACTACACGTGCCCACGCCAGACAGAGGCTCACAGACCTGGCTGGGTCAGGACTCAACGCACCAACAGTACTACACGTGCCCACGTCAGACAGGGGCTCACAGACCTGGCTGGGTCAGGACTCAACGCACCAACAGTACTACACGTGCCCACGCCAGACAGGGGCTCACAGACCTGGCTGGGTCAGGACTCAATGCACCAACAGTACTACAAGTGCCCATGCCAGACAGAGGCTCACAGGCCTGCCCTGGGTCAGGACTCAACGCACCAACAGTACTACACGTGCCCACGCCAGACAGAGGCTCACAGACCTGGCTGGGTCAGGACTCAACGCACCAACAGTACTACACGTGCCCACGCCAGACAGGGGCTCACAGACCTGGCTGGGTCAGGACTCAATGCACCAACAGTACTACACGTGCCCATGCCAGACAGGGGCTCACAGACCTGGCTGGGTCAGGACTCAATGCACCAACAGTACTACAAGTGCCCACGCCAGACAGGGGCTCACAGACCTGGCTGGGTCAGGACTCAATGCACCAACAGTACTACAAGTGCCCATGCCAGACAGAGGCTCACAGGCCTGCCCTGGGTCAGGACTCAACGCACCAACAGTACTACACGTGCCCACGCCAGACAGAGGCTCACAGACCTGGCTGGGTCAGGACTCAACGCACCAACAGTACTACACGTGCCCACGCCAGACAGAGGCTCACAGACCTGGCTGGGTCAGGACTCAACGTACCAACAGTACTGCAAGTGCCCACGCCAGACAGGGGCTCACAGACCTGGCTTCCCCACCAGAATGATGGTGACATTTCTAGGGAGTATGGCCATGACCTCTTCTGCCAACTACTGTCCAGTCGCAAAGCAAGTCCTGGTTTGCTACTAGACCCTGCAGCAGAGACTGGACACATGACCACCAGACTCCCAAAGACAGTGCTAACTGCAATGGCCATCGTGAACTGAGTGTAGTATTAAGCTCTGAAGAGCAACGGTGGGCACATGCAGCGGCTTTCCCCTTTTAAACGGAAACTACCCGTGGACCAGGCCCAGCACGTTCAAGCAGACAGCATGAGCAGGCGACTCAGAAAGCAATGCCCACCGCTCCCCTCAGTCCACGCCTCTGGCCTCACGGAGAGCCCCCTGCACTCCATGAACAGAATGGGACAACACACAGCCTGAACGAGGAGTCATTCTTCACAGAATGCTAGCCCCACTGAAGTGTGACCCTGAAAGACAATGCGAGAAGACCCTGCAGTGGGCAGAGCACTGGAAAAGACATCTGGCTGTACCTTCCTTGTAGCAGAAGGGGTGACCGGAAGTACACGCCTACACTGATCATAGGCAGCTGGATGCTCCGGGGTTGGCTGGCTGGTTAGTGACTTGTAAAGAACAAGATTAAAGCACTGGAAATTAGACAATGGTGGGAGAAATAAGTATAAAAAGAGATTTCTTAAAATAGGGATAACATGAAAATATTCATGTTGTTACCACATAAATGACGGGCAGAGGGAGCCCTCAAACATCACCTGGCAAGATCCCCTATCCAGTAGATGGCACAGAGCTTTCTCTAGCCACCTTGCTCAATACACAAAGCGGTCACGGTGGCAACAATGAGGCTACGCTTGAGCCAGAAACCGGTCCTCCTCCACAAAGGCTAATCTGACTACCACCACTGCTGAGTGCCACCTCCCAACAGCAGAAGACCACAGGAAGCTGCTAACATAGCACCTGCCCAGAAAGAATCAGTTGCTTGGTAGAAAAATAACATTAAAAAGTACACATCACAGAGGGGGACAGTAATCTGCCCTTACAAGAACAGACACATAATCTAGATTTCCTTCCCTGACGACAATATAGAGTTGACCCTTAAACAACTCAGGGGTTAGGGGCACTAATAATCCACAAAACTGAAAATCCATGTCACTTAAGTCAGCCCTCTGCCTCTGAGGATTCCCAGCTGCAGATGGAAAATACCGGACCCCTGAACATGGGTGTGAAATGCGCCAGTCCACTTACTCACAGAAACCCACACAGAAGTGGGCCCGCAGTTTAAACCTGTTGCAACACCCCACACAGGCCTCCAATCAGGTGTACAGGGAAGTGGGACAGTGGGCTCCTAAAACACACACACTTTACTGGTCTTGTGCTGTCCTATCCCCTGAAGCATCGGCATAATAAAGTACTCAAAGTTCAGTTACAGCACCAACTGGATCTCCACCAGGATCCTGTCTTAACGTGGTGGACAACATACAGGGTCACTTCTCCGTGGCCAAAACGGACCTGGGAACCAAGGGGTAGAAGTAGGAATGACTACTTTCACTACTGCACCAAAAAGGCCACTGAAAGAATTTTGGCTTCCTGTCTTTATTACCTTGGGGTCAGTGTGCTGAGAGGTCCTATTGGTCAAGGGAGAAAGGCATCCAACAGGAAACTTGTCACGGTTACATTAAACCGGAAGCTGGGACCACTCTGGCTCCTTACACCACTGAACCAGCAGGCAGAGAAAAAGGTCACTGTACTACGGGAATGACTAATTCCAACTATCAAACAGTAACTGAGGTTCTGGAATGCAACAGAGTAAGAATTACACATGGAATCTAGGAATTCACTGGAATGCATCTTAGATCTCACTTGACCAACAGTCCTAGTTAGTGGGAAACTGCAACAACTCAGACAGAACAAGCAAGGATGCAGATCCTATAGGCATGGAGATCTAGGTCAGATGAAAAGAAATGCTGGCAAAAGGAAAAGGGAGACATGGAATGCGGGGAAGACAGAAAGTTATATACAGTATCAACTTTGGCCTGATACCAGCTAAAGTAAACAGGGGTTGTAGCAATTAAGTTTCATATTCTTTTACTCAGTTTTCTTTCCATTATCTAGTATGAAAGATACTGGTGAGAACAGCACTAAACTAATATTTTGTCACACTGTTACATGAGTCCACGGATCAGCACATTTTTTCTTAAAGGGCCAGATAGTATATAGGGCCACACAAATTGTCATAGCTACTCAAGTCTGCCATCTTAGCTTCAAAGCAACCATTGACATTATATAAATGTGTGTGGCTGTGTTGAAGTAAACTTCAAAAACAGGTAGTTGGCTATTGCCAACCCCTACAATAGCTGATTGGATTTTGTTAAGTTCCCTGTGTTGGGAACACTAGCTTTTCATCTTAACAAAAGGCAAGAGAAGACACTTTGGGGCAAAGAGGGTAAACTGTTCTAGACATTCTGCACTTGCTCCTCCTAATCAACTCTCCACCCAGCTCTGTACCCCAGGAGCTGCATTAACTAGGCATGAGCCCTCTGGCTTGCGGTTGGGTTGATTGAGAGGGAGGCACTGGAGGAAACTGGAAAGGAGAGTATGTTCCATCTACTCCCCAGGTTCCTCTTTGCCAGGGTGAGGGCAGTGGCCGCGCTCTACCACCAAAGGTCATCGCTCCCATAAGATGACTCTTTCCTACAGCTACAGCAGGTTCTAGCAACCCGCTCTTCCTTTGTTCTTTCCGGTTTAGAAGTGGTACCGTTCTCAATGCTAACGGACTGTGCTCCTCCACCTCATTGGCTCTCTTAACCCCGTTTGTTCTTAAATGAGGAGTTCTTTCAGTACTTCCTCTCAATTAGCCTGTAAGAATGTGCCGTTTGTTTCCTTACAGGACCCTAACCCATTCACCATCCCACCAACATTGACAGAAGAAAACCTACCATCATCCACAACTCCTTTCTGGCATTCCTGATAAGAGTCATCTGCAATCTCTTTCTGCCTATCATTTTGCCAGCAGCAGGGTGGAGGGGGGAACAATAGACAGAAAGGACTAGCTGATGACTCTTAGGCCATCCCTAATTAAAAATGGCTTATTACTTGCTAACTTCATGCCCTTAAGAAAACGACTTAGCGTCCATTTTTTCAGCTTCTTTAGTCCTAACAGTTAAATCAGTGTCTACCTCATGGGGTTATTGTGAAGACTGAGACATGTCACACACATAAAGCCTCAGAAGATAGTATTACATGTAATATGTACTTAATAAGTGTTTACAACAAATCAGCCAACCAGGTCAACTCTATTTCTGTGACATTTCACTAATAGCTTCATTCAGGGTTTCATCAACTCTCCCCTAGACTATTACAATGACCATTTAACTAGACTCCCTAATTCTTGTTTCTTTCCTACTCAATTCATACAACACACCTAAAGTATCCTTTTATGAGGTGCAAGGTCAAGAATCATATACAAGAAATATTAAAAGAGAAATTCTTTAAATGAGGAAAAGTGGACTTAACAAATCTTCAAGGGTTCTTATAAATCTAAGAGTTGATGATTCTTACAAAAAGATTACATTTAAAAAATCTATGCAGCTCATCTTAAGTAAATGAGTTGGAAAGTTCATGCCATAACTCAAAGAAAACCAGCTCTCACTAAGATTTTGTACTATTCAATACAGGTTGCCCTTGAGAGAGAAAATTAAGTACCTGGGCTGTCAAAGAATTTCCTACATGGAAACATATCTGCAATCTACACATCTAAGTGACGGTGACGGGGTTATTAGATTTCTCTTGTCTAAAATTTTATTAACCAGCAACATCACATAAACCAGGTCAGACAAGAATCAGAAAACAAAACTGGCCTCTTAGCAGCCAAGTTAAGCCAGTGTGTGCTCCAACCTTTACTCACAGAAGAAATCGTACAATGGGCTTATTCAGCTTTAAAGCATAATTCTAAAATGTTTGGTAATACCAACTTTCATATTCCACAACATATTAAAAGGAGTAAAATTTTAATTAGGAAACGGAGGTGGGGTGTGTGGGGGAAATCGAAGAGGCAGCCAGCATACTGCAAGGTCACAGACCTCGGGAGTCACCAGATTTGAATGCTAATTCTCAATTCTCACCTATTCCTGAAACAATTATCTGAAAGGGACAGTGTCCAAGTACTGTAAGGTGTAGATTCGTTACTTCTTATAATTGTTGACACTATACTTACCACAACAGATTTTCTCTGGAAGTTTATGTTGTTGATGCAGACGACCTGATGAGTTGTACATTAAAAAATACAAAAAAAAAAAAAAAGAGAGAGAGAGAAATGAAAATATTTCTATTATTAAATGAAGCACAATTTTATCCAAATACAAGAAAAGACTATGTTTTAAGCAGCTCAAAAACCATACTTTATCTTTCATTTTAAAGTCCTACAAATTTGGCTTAGTTTTAAACTGAGCAACAACCATGAAAATAAATTTCTTCAGACAGATGAGGTTTAGCACTTTAAGAAAAAGGTTTATCAACCTGCCAGGGTTATTAAATCTGTTGAATTCCACTGTCGTGCAAAGCATTTTCGCCCTGCAAACACCACTTCCGTCCCAGTGAGTAGGTTCTATGTAGTTTGCCACTAAGTTTCCCAGACCCAGCAGGTCAGTGAGTGTCAAGCAAACAAAATAGAATTAATGACAACAAAACCTAGAAGAGCAAAGGGAGATGAAAAAAAAAAAATACTTATAATTTATAGGGCCTTGGACTTTCAAAGCCCTTGTCTCCTTTCTTCCTGTTCATTCTGGCGGGCTCCAGGCCAGTGGGCGTCATGAAGCGGTCCCGCGGAGCTCGGCTTCCCGGCTCCCCGGAGGGCCGCGGGGCTTTACCGGGCTCCGGCAGCGCACATTGCCCGCTCCCCCGCGCGCCCCACAGTCACGCCCCGCGCCTGGGGCTCCCTCGGCGCCCAGGTCCGGCCTCCCCGACCCGCCGCCGCCGCCTCCAACTCAGTCCCCCGATTAGTGTCCCGTTGGCCGCCCTCGCCGAGGTCCGATCACGGAGATGCTCCTGTCTTCCACTGCTAAAAGCCGCCGTCGGCCGACATCTTGCCTGTCACCTATAACCTCTGACGTCGGCGGAAGTGGGACGGCGACGAGAGCCGGAAGTTCTCGTAAGTGGGCGGGGTTCGCGCGGTATTGTCAGGATTCTGCATTTTCCAACAAGCATAAAGGTATGTGTTTGTAGGACGGACGGGGTAGGGGGCAGTTGTTAAGCCTTAATTGACTAGGCATTAGAAATGTGTTGTCTTCACACTTCTAAAGAAGGCTATGAGTAAGTCTTTCACTCTGATAATAGAGATGAGAAAACTGAGGCTCAGGTAGTAAAGGATAGTCACTTCAAAGTATACCCGGTGGGGAAGGGCTGCTGAAATTTAGGAAAGGGAACACAAACATTTATTGGGTGAGTTGAGAAGTGCTGGAAGAAAAGGAGGGAACATTTAAATTTAGAGGTATAAACGTCAATGCAAGGACATTACTAAATATGGGGCAAGGGTTGCGCTGAGCCAGGGATTGGGGGCTAGTAGCTGGGGAGTCTGAGATCAGGAGGTGAGCCTCAGGTTTGCTGTGTTTGGACACCATCAAGTCAGTGGGCCCCTTGAGATTTAAGTTGTAAAATACATAATTAGACTCCAGATGCTCTGACTCAAACTCCCGACTCCTCAGGACACACTGCTGATTCAGTATTTATTTTAAAAAATAAGATAAATGATCCACATCGATACACAAAAATTTATTGAAAGGCAGGAAAGATAATTCAGAAGCCATCATATCTGCATATCATGTGCATTAAAATAAAAACGTTGTAAATTTCAATAACACTTGAATCTTGGTTAATTGTAGATTGCTCATTAACATGATTTTTAACCTTGAACCAGATATAATTTTGGCCTACCTTTTTCAACTGACAAGTTCATTAGCTAAATTAAATTTCAACCTTGTGTAAAAGAAAACTAATATATTAGGAAAGTAAAGCTTTAAAGAAAGTTATCAGGCATTCCAAAACCAACTAGATATTGTAGTTTTTTATTGAGTATTATCTGTGTCAGTTTCTCCATTATAGGAGTCTAAACTGCTCTATTAGTATCCTCAATATAGAATTGAGGATCAAATCCATTTCATCTCATTTTAGTCAGGCAAACTGAAGAGCAATTATCAAGACAATTTCATCAATGAAAACAACTAATGTAGATAACTGACAGTGTGGAAGGTTGAAGGTGGTGGGGAACACACTTGCTTGAGAATTGACATTTAAGTGAATAAATAATTATCTTGGCTAGTTAGTTCTTTAAAAACTGTTAAATTTATTAATAATTAGAATGTCAAATCCTAATTAAAGCAATGCAATGTTAAATATTTAAAAAGCAACAATTTTTTAATAAATAAAGCCAAATAGACTACAGATATACAGTAAACATAAGAAATAACTTTTGTCCTTGTTTACACTGTGTACCTAATACAAACATAACTTGAATGACAGAAATATTGTTACATTTAAGAAAAAAGAATAGCAGTAGTTTCAAAATGCTTAAGATGAGACAGAAAAGTCTCAAAGCACATGGTGTTTAAAAGTCTAGAATACAAACACATAAAAGAATCTTTTTCTTATAAGCAGCAACTTTAGTCTCAAAGAAAAGACTGTGTGCTTTTAAGAAATAGGTCTTCTTGAGTTATAAACCTTGACACCATTTTGCATCGAAGATCGAGAATATTTAGTGAGTAATGCACCTATGGTTTGCTTCTCTCCACACAAATCTCTGTGGGGACAATAAAAATAAATAAATCAAAAGCGTGAATATTTTAGGGAACATAACATCATAGTCAAAGTACTATTTATTTAAATCTCTCCCCTCAATTTCATTTTCCCAACAAGCATAAGGGTATGTGTTTGCAGGATGGACAGGGTAAGGAGCAGTTGCTAAGCCTTAATTGACTAGGCATTAGAAATGTATTGTCTTCACACTTCTAAAGAAGGCTATGAGGCCCTGGCCGGTTGGCTCAGCAGTAGAGCGTCGGCCTAGTGTGCGGAGGACCCGGGTTCGATTCCCGGCCAGGGCACACAGGAGAAGCGCCCATTTGCTTCTCCACCCCTCCGCCGCGCTTTCCTCTCTGTCTCTCTCTTCCCCTCCCGCAGCCAAGGCTCCATTGGAGCAAAGATGGCCCGGGCGCTGGGGATGGCTCTGTGGCCTCTGCCTCAGGCGCTAGAGTGGCTCTGGTCGCAACATGGCGACGCCCAGGATGGGCAGAGCATCGCCCCCTGGTGGGCATAGCGTCGCCCCTGGTGGGCGTGCCGGGTGGATCCTGGTCGGGCGCATGCGGGAGTCTGTCTGACTGTCTCTCCCTGTTTCCAGCTTCAGAAAAATGAAAAAAAAAAAAAAAAAAAAAAAAGAAGGCTATGAGTAAGTCTTTCACTCTGATAATAGAGATGAGAAAACTGAGGCTCAGGTGGTAAAGGATAGTCACTTCAAAGTCCATGTTTTCTTTTGTTTTCCCCCATTTTACCACACAGCGTCCAAACTAGAAATACAAGCAATGTGATACAGTGGGATCTAGACTCAGAACCTGGATACCAGGGTACCTGTGTGAGCATGTCAAGGTTACCTGCCCTCCCTGAACTCTAGCTTCCTCTTCTGTACCCCCCAAAAAAGTAGACCATGACTGGAACATCATGAGGAGAGAAAAGAATGAGAGGACATAAAAGAGGCGAGTAAGGGTTAGGTCACGTTCCTTGAAGAACTTGCAAAGGAGTTGTGATTTAATTCTAAGTACAACAGGAAGCCACTAGGAGAGTTTTCATGAATGGAAAGGTATAATCCATCTAAGTTAAATAAAGGAGGCACTGAGTGACGATTCTGGAAGCTAGGTGGTAAGTTCATGCAGTCTTCATTATACTATACTGTCACTTCTGACTAATTTAAATTTTCCAAAATGAAAAGTTGGAAAAGAGGAAGAGGGTAAGAGGGCAAAAGAGAAGTAGGGAAACCAATTTGGAGTCAGGTACAAGATGATCCAGCAGGATTTGTTTACAGTTTGAACCAAGGAGTGAGAAGAAAAAGACAAAGGTGATTTCTAGACCTTTTGTGTGAGTAACCAGATTAATGGTAGTGCCGTTAACTGAGATGAGGAAGATGGGGTTAGGACCAGAGGTACCAACAGTTCTGTCACAAGCATGTTAGGTGTGACATTCCTATTAGACGACTAAGTGGGAAATATTCATTAGGCAGTTTAACATAGGAATCTGATGTCGTATTTATATCCAAGCCTAGATAAGGACAGCCCCGGTGGGGTAGCTCTGGTGGTTAAAGCGATGTCCCAATACGCCACGGTTGTGGTTTCAAATCCTCAATCAGGGCTCCACCATTTCAACACGTGGAAGAACAGGGAAATATCGGCCAAAGAGAAGAGCAGCTGCCTTGAGGGAGTATGTTTCAAGTAGGAAGCGGCCCAGTGTATCACACAGTGCTAAGAGGCCAAGTAAATAAGGACAGACAACTGGCCACGGAATGTAGAAAGATGGCCGCCACTGGGTTTAAGGAGATCTCATTGGGTTTAGGAAAAGAACGGAGACAAGGAAGTAGAGAGTACGCAGACTTTTTAAAGGAGTTTTCTTGTGAAGGAGAGCAGAGGACATGGGTCCAATAGGCGGCTATTGTTTTTTTTAAGATGAGCAATACTATAGAATATTGTATGGGGATGGGGATAACCCAGCAGATAGGGAGACATTGATAACATGACACAGGAAGGAATAACTAGAGGATTCCAAGTCTTTCACAGGCCGGGAGAGATGGGTCCAGTGCAGAAGGATGGCCTAACAGACGGTTCATGCCATATGCAGAAGGCCCTGCAAAGGAAGCCGGTGCCGACTCGAGGAGACTGGGAGACTGGGAGTGGGAAAGACGACAGTTCTTGTCTTCTGTTTGCTTCTGTCTTCTCAGAAAACAAGGTCATAAGCTGAAGGCAAAGAAGAAAGCGGGGTGTTGAAGGTATGAAAGAGGAAAGGTGGCCAGTGAGCTCCAAGGGTAGAGAAGCTTCGTGAGGATATGATGCCTCCCCAGGGGCCGTGCTAAGAACCACTCCGGTTCCTAAGTGAGCCTGGCATGCCCCACTGTGTTCTTCTCCAGGAAAGTTTAGGTGCCTACATGTAGGCACAGGGCAAGCAGAAAGCTGGGTTTAATGTTTGTAGGTTTTTACCTGGGAGGTATGAGAAGACAGAGAGAGGGGGCCAGAGGAGTAGAGCATCTACAGTAACAGCCGGAGAGACTGACCAGGGGATCCAATCTGGGTGAAAAGAGAGAGGGGACCAGAGTAGTAGAGCATCTACAGTAATAGCCAGAGAGATGACCAAGGGATCCAATCTGGGTGAAAAGAGAGAGGGCCCGCGAGACAGACACGGCGAAGAGGTGGTAGTATTAGTGAAGTCGAGGTCCTACAAGCATGGCTTCTGGATTGACTTGTTCTTCTGAAATCTGGCTTCCATAAGATGTTAAGGAGAGGCGGCAATCAGAGAAGGATGCTTCCCGTATAGCCACACCAGGGTCTACAGTCTGACTGTCTCTCTAAGAGCTGCAGTTTTACAGGAAGGAGGGCAGAGAGATGGCTTTAAAAGAAGTATCAAGGAAGAAAGATAGCACATGCCCCACCTTCAGGACCAGTGGGTGTGGACAGCCGCCACCTGAGACAGTTGCAAAGGAAGCCGTGTCCTTGGGAAATACTCAAAAAACTGTGTCCTAATAATAAATCCAAAACCCTATGCCATTTATAAAAAGAACCCTCAATTACTATTTAATAAATTACTTACTGAATATACGGAGCAATGTCGTCTTCTGTCCACTTCTCCCTCAGCGTGAATAAACTGTTAAAACGTTCCTGGGTATCCTCCGGTAAATCGTCTACTTTTAGCAAAAATATGATTTCTGGTCTTGAGTGTCTATCCACCAAGGCCAAACCCTATTAAGAAATGAGAAGAAAAAGAGCAGTTAAAGTGATGGTCTGATGTTTAAACATGACTTACTCTTCTACCATTAGGTCTAGCTTAGCCTAAGGTTTTTAAAATGTCAGCTACATAAAACATAAACAAATTACCTAGAGACTTACAATAGTCTTTTACATGAAAAGAGCTTCTTTAAACGTGACTTCTCCTTTTTCCTCAGCAATCTGGCTTCTACCACACAATGTATCTAAACAAGTCTAGTTCAAGGTCACCAGTAACCTGTCGTTGCCAGTTCCACTGGGCCCCCTCTTGGATTCATCTCATTTGGATTCACCTGTTTTCTTTGTTAGTGTTGCTTACTCCTTCTTTGAATATCTATCTCTGATACCACCATGTTACTATTTTCCTTCTAACTTGATGCTACAGTTTCTTGGGCCTTCATCCCGACCCTCCATTTGTCCCTCTGTCACAGTGGTGGGTAACCTCGATGAAACCTATGATTTCCCAATCATTTACATGTTAACAGCTGCAATATTTGTATCTGAAACTCAAGTGTTTCTTAGACTGAGCACCCAATCTCTATGTCCAAACCTATATATGAGCTCATAGTATCTGTCGCCCAAACCTGGTCTAGTCCCACTATCTTAAGAAGCCAGGAAACCAAGGCATCATCTTAGATTCCATTATTCAAACCCCACACCTAAATGGCCACTAAGTTCTATAGGTCTTAAGGGTTCAACATTTCTCTATCCATTCTCTATCACCTACTTCTTTGGCCAGTACTGTCTTAGTTAGGAGTATTTAAGCCTTGAGAACCTGGACATCCATCTCTTATCTATCCATCCATCCATCCATCCATCCTCATTGCTGTCTTAGTGTTCTTTCCAAAAGGCAAAACTCATCACATAGCTCTTATAACTAACACACTGAATGGGCCCAAAAAGCTTTCCAGATAGAGCTTAAGATCTTGATGGCACTTTGTATGATGTTTTCTCCTCAGCATTCAAAATGGTACCTACACTTAAAAGGAACTCTCTAAATAGTGAGCAAATCCTTTCTCTTATTTAACAGATACTTAGTGAGCATACACTATGTGCCAAGCAGCATGCTATATGTTGGCAAGCAACAGTAAAGAACATTCTATCAACGTGGGGGTGGGCAACCACATACTGAAACACTTTTCCAAAGCTCAGTGGAAGTGCCATGAAGGGAAAAGCCAGGTGCAGTGGAGGCGTGAAACAGGCATTGTTTTAGAGCAGAGGATGGCCTCCCGGAAGAAGTGACTCACAGATGAGTTGGCGGGGCCTGGTGAAATTAGGGAGACGATCATTCTGGAATAAAAGCCTTGGCTGAAGGCCCTAAGGTAGGAGAGAGCGTGAGGACCCTGAACACTTGAAAGAACACTGGCTATGAGGTGATTAGGCGGGAGAGCAGCCAGATACAGGTACAGGGAGATTAAGAAGGGCCTTCTAGGCCAAGACATGAATTCTGGATCTTATATCTTAAATGCAATAGGCAGCCATTAAAGTGACTTAAGCCAGACTGTCATCTAATCTGACCGTCATTCTTAAAAGATCATTCTAGTACCACGGCAGTGAGTGGATTGGAGGTGGGCAAAACTAAAAGTATGGAAGGCCTGTGTAGGGATTTTAAAGCTATTCATAGCTAGACAAACATGATAGTTTGAGCTGACTGTGCTAGTAGAAACGGAGGAAAACAGATGGAGTGGGAATCGGGTTAAATTAACCAGAAATGGGCCTGAAGGATGTCGTCGAGGTGATCCAGATGTTCTAAAACAAGACTGTGGTGAAGGCTGTGCATCTGCAGAAACGGAGGAAAACAGATGGAGTGGGAATCGGGTTTAATTAACCAGAGATGGGCCTGAAGGATGTCGTCGAGGTGATCCAGATGTTCTAAAACAAGACTGTGGTGAAGGCTGTGCATCTGCAGAAACGGAGGAAAACAGATGGAGTGGGAATCGGGTTTAATTAACCAGAGATGGGCCTGAAGGATGTCGTCGAGGTGATCCAGATATTCTAAAACAAGACTGTGGTGAAGGCTGTGTATCTCACTAAGTTTACTATGAGCCCCCTTTAGAGGGACAACTTATATTTCAACAAAGTGTCTTGTTTTGTAAGGATTTTGTGATGGATTGAGTGTATAGTGCATTCCCAGTAAGTGCCAGGAAAACAAACTGGCTCCAAAGTGTTTGAATGCAAGCATCATTTCGTCCAGTAATAACGATCACCTGCTGAGTCACGGCAGGAATCCCCACCGCCTCTGCCCCCTCACCTGCAGCTGGTCGAGTCTGGTCACCATGCCCTCAGGGTCCCCACCGCCTCCGCCCCCTCACCGTCAGCTGGTCCAGTCTGGTCACCATGCCCTCAGGGTCCCCACCGCCTCCGCCCCCTCACCTGCAGCTGGTCCAGTCTGGTCACCATGTCCTCAGGGTCCCCACCACCTCCGCCCCCTCACCGTCAGCTGGTCGAGTCTGGTCACCATGCCCTCAGGGTCCCTACCGCCTCCACCCCCTCACCTGCAGCTGGTCCAGTCTGGTCACCATGCCCTCAGGGTCCCCACCACCTCCGCCCCCTCACTGTCAGCTGGTCCAGTCTGGTCACCATGCCCTCAGGGTCCCTACCGCCTCCACCCCCTCACCTTCAGCTGGTCCAGTCTGGTCACCATGCCCTCAGGATCCCCACCACCTCTGCTCCCTCACCTTCAGCTGGTCGAGTCTGGTCACCATGCCCTCAGGATCCCCACCACCTCTGCTCCCTCACCTTCAGCTGGTCCAGTCTGGTCACCATGCCCTCAGGGTCCCCACCACCTCCACCCCCTCACCTGCAGCTGGTCAGTCTGGTCACCATGCCCTCAGGGTCCCCACCACCTCCACCCCCTCACCTGCAGCTGGTCCAGTCTGGTCACCATGCCCTCGGGCACACTCTGCTGCCACACCTCCTGAAACTCGGCCAGATTGAACTTCACTGCATGCTGAAGGAGCATCTGCGCTGTTGCTCTGCACACCTTGTCAGCTCTCAGTTCAAAATAAATTTCATCTGGGGGGGGGATAAATAAATAAACCTCTCCTAAGAAAAGGTATCTGGGCCCTGGCTGGTTGGCTCAGCGGGAAAGCCTTTACCCAGCGTGTGGATGTCCCGGGTTTGATTCCTGGCCAGGGCACATAGAAGAAGTGACCACATGCTTCTCCACCCCTCCCCCTCTCCTTTCTCTTTCTCTATCTCTCTCTTCCCCTCCAGCAGCCATGGCTCGGTTGGAGCAAGTTGGCCCTGGGTGTTGAGGATGACTCCATGGCCTCACCTCAGGCGCTAAAATTGCTCAGTTGCCAAGAAATGGAGCAATGACTCCAAATGGGCAGTTGGGCAGTGCCTCACCCCGCAGGGTGCTTGCCAGGTCGATCCGGTCAGGGCATATATGGAAGTCTATCTCTCTGCCTCCCTGCTTCTCACTTACGGGAAAAAAGAAAAAAAGGTATCTGATACTTTTGTGTTGTTTTCCAAATTAAATAAACTCCTAGTGTTTCTTTTTCTTCCATTAAATTCAGAGGGAATTAATTATACACAATTTGCCTTCCACAAACCCATGGGGTCCTTTTTTTTTTTTTTAATATTTATTGATTTCAGCAACAGAAGAAGGGAGAGAGAGAGACAGTAACATTGTGCTGCTCCTGTATGTGCCCTGACCAGGGATCGAACCAGCAACTTCCTGCACTTTGGGATAATGCTCTAACCAATTTTGCTACCTGGCCAGGGCTGGAATCCTCCTTTTAAACAGGAACACAAATCTGAAAGGCATTCCAATGTGAACATACAGGAGTTTATTATACCAATTAAATATCTTCCAAATCTTACCGTCCTCTACGTATTTTCTTCCATAACAGTTAAGACAGTGCTCGATCATTGCCCTGAAAAATTTAAAACACTCATCTGAAAAGGTATCACACTTTTTATACATTGTTTTAAATACCATTGCTAACTAGAAACTAAGATATAAATTTGTGATTTGAAATACTGTAGTGATTTTTAGTTGCCAAGTCAAACTTTACAATAGGAACTAATATATACTGGGAAGTTATTATGGTCCAGACCCCATGTTAAATATTTTTACATGAATGATGTGAACACACGTCTATTATAAAATAGGTAAACATAAGTATTTCTTTATATCTTTATTGCAAAAATAACATAATGCACAGTTGTTTACCCCATGACCAAAATTCCTAAGTCCTTAGTTGTATATTTCTTTAATTTCTATAAGACATCAAAATATAAGTCATCTAGGCCCTGGCCGGTTGGCTCAGTGGTAGAGCGTTGGCCTGGAGTGCAGGAGTCCCGGGTTTGATTCCTGGCCAGGGCACACAGGAGAAGCGCCCATCTGCTTCTCCACCCCTCCCCCTCTCCCTCCTCTCTGTCTCTCTCTTCCCCTCCCGTAGCCAAGGCGCCACTGGAGCAAAGTTGGCCCAGGCACTGGGGATAGCTCTATGGCCTCTGCCTCAGGTGCTAGAATGGCTCTGGTTGCAACAGAGCAATGCCCCAGATGGGCAGAGCATTGCCCCCTGGTAGGCATGCCAGGTGGATCCTGGTCGGGCGCATGCGGGAGTCTGTCTGACTGCCTCCCCGTTTCCAACTTCAGAAAAATACAATTAATAAATATATATATATATCATCTATATCCTGGGTTTAGTTCCATCCTAAAAAAGAACTATCTTTCCCTGAAGAAAACCTAGAGGAACAGTGATTAAAATACTTACTCTGGCTCTAATGGTCCAAGTTCCTGAAGGCATATATTCAAAGGAACTTTAGTGAAAGACCAAGATTCAGAATCCACAAGCTGAGTTACGTGATTCAGAAGTTTCATCTCGTAATCAAATTCAAGAATCCTCCAATAACCTACACGTTCGGAAAGTTATATTGATCAAAGAACATTCTGAACAAAGGAACTGGAAATAAAGCTTTTGCTTTCTTAATAAACAGGCTTCTTCTCATGCCTGTCTCCCAACCATTACAAATTGTGTGCTGAGGGAGACCAGGTGATTTTCAAAAGTGTACTTTATATATGAATAACACTGATTTTTTTTTTTTAAAGTGCTTTAACATTCAACTATCTCACAATAATCTTGTTCTGAATGGACATCGGTAGCTGGTCAAGTCATTTCACTAGAATGTCATACAAATGAGGTGAAGGTCATGGGTTCCATATCCCACACCATAACCTCAGCAGTGGGGCGCTGAACGGTCATCTCTTTCATCTCAGCTATCCTGCAAAGTTCTCGGGCTCAAAAGGAAGTCTAGTTCATTCAAGAGACAGCAGACTCGGAGCCATGATGCAGACCAGCGGCAAAATAAAGGCTGAGCATCAAGATGCCGTCCCTCTTCCCGACAAAGAGGGCATGCCTTGTAAATGAAGGCACGGCCACCACCCCTGGAAAAACAGACAGGTACACAGCCACCACTTCCAAAGAAGAATGTTGCTGGTCTTACCCTGACAAAATAAAGGCAACATGCAAAAACAGAATATATGATAGAACACCGAGAACAAAAGCTAGGAATAATTGGCGGACCTCCCCCACCCAACACACCAGAATTCTATCCGCCCCCATGCCATAAGTGAATAATGCACAGGGATGCATTACAACCCACTGTGTTTGCTTTTAACTTTAACATTCATGCTGCCCATATACCATAGTAATTAGCAGTAGCAATCCATAATTAAAAACTTTAGCTGGACCAGTGGTGGCACGGTAGATACAGTGTCAACCTGACACTGAGGACCCAGGTTCAAAACCCCAAGGTCACTAGCTTGAGTGCAGGCTCATCCAGCTTGAGTGCGGGGTCACTGACTTGAATGTGGGATCATAGATATAATCTTATGGTCACTGGCTGTAGCCCAAAGTCACTGGCTTGAGCAAGGGGTCACTGGGTCACTGGCTCAGCTAGAGCCACCCCCCCACCCCGTCAAAACACATATGAAAAGTAATCATGAACAACTAAAGTGACGCAACTATGAGTTGATGCTTCTCATCTCTCTCCCTTCCTATCTGTCTGGCTGTCTCTTCTCTCTGTCTCTCTTTCACTAATAAATAAAACAAAACAAAACAAAAACCACCTTTATTTCCTATGCTTAGGGCCAAATGAGTCTTAAGGAACCATCACATAGAGTGAAATGCTTCCAGTTAGTTCTAAAGTCATGCACAGTTGCTTTACTCAGCAAAAGATTTGCCACATTCGAGAGTTAAGGTTTCACAAAAGCTAATCTTGGAAAGACTGTGAGCAAGTTGAGTAGTGCATCGATCAAATCATGCCGATTTCCTCCTTCTTCACACTGGGTGCAGACTGAAGCTGCTTCTCTAAGACAAGCTTAAAAGGGATGAAAAATGCACATAACCACATCTACTCCTACCGCAGGCCCAGATGCTGGGATAAAACTCCCACTCCAGACCAGAAACCAGTCAAAACACTAAAAGAAGATATTACTGGGCTTCCTCAACCTCTGAGACCAACACACTACTGTACCTTTTACATAGGTTCACTATATAAACTATTTATATTAAAAAATATGTTAAGTGTTATCACAAGAAGAAATGCAGTCCCATCTTCCAAGCAATTTGGAAAAAAAAAAATACAATGAGGTTATGAAATTAATTCTGAACTAGGAGTTCAAGTTCAAGTTTACCTGGGTGCTATGCTTTATTAGTAGCTCAACATGTAGCCCTGGACAAGTCAGTTTCCCTTTAGAGGCCTTAGTTTCTTCACCTATTACAAACAATGAATGGATTACACTACCTGGTATCTACGACCTTTCACGATCTAACAATGGTTCTTCTCTATTACCACTTAATTCAAAGAAAAAGGATAAAGTCACTGGTCATAGACTGACCTCTTCATGTAAAGATGATAACATACAGTCTCTACGCATACCCCAAAATACAAGTATCATCATTTGTGAGCCCCCCCAAAAGAATAAACATTATGCAATAGGGCGAAGATGTCCAAAAACTTGTCTCTCCCTTACATGATGCTCAATCCCATCATTATTAACAACAATGGTAGGTACACTACCTCCAATCTCACAGGCATTTAGAACTTGTAATTGGGCCATTATTTCTTCCTCACTTGCCTGAATTTGATCAAGCAAATCTTCTGTTGTATACTGAAACAAGAAAAAAATAAACATTTTAAGGCCTTTGTATAATGTTTCTCAAGACTATTGAATTTGGAGGAGTTAAGTACATAAAATTGATGAAGGCAATATTTGTACACTAGCTCGATTTCTTTTGTCAATGTGTAATGATTATTACACGAAATCAGTGGACATCTTAGAAGAAAGCACAGGGGTAAATCTCAGCGATGTTAGATCTAATCATAGTTTCTCAGCTATGACACCAAGACACAAGCAACCAAAGCAAAAACAGATCAATTGGACTTCATCAAAATGAAAAACTTCTGTATTTCAAAGCATTATCAACACAAAAGGACAAATATTGCATGATTCCACTACCATGAGATAGTGAGAGTAGTCAAATACACAGAATCAGAAAGTAGAATAGTGGTGGCCATAGGCTAGGAGGCAGAGGAGACCAGGGATATAGTGTTTAATGGGTACAGTTTCAGCTTGGGGAGATAAATGATTTCTGTAGCTCGCTGATAGTGATGGTTGCAGAGCAACGGAGAATGTGCGTAATAACAGAATTATCCCCATATGGTTAAAACAGTAAATGTCATGTACATTTACAAACAAAATCAAGAAAGTGAAGACAATCCACAGGATGGG
Source organism: Saccopteryx leptura (assembly GCF_036850995.1). NCBI lineage: Eukaryota > Metazoa > Chordata > Mammalia > Chiroptera > Emballonuridae > Saccopteryx > Saccopteryx leptura. The sequence goes on from NC_089505.1 coordinate 355,572,658, forward strand.
AGAAAATATTTGTATGTCACTGTTAGACTGTACAAAGAACTCTCCTACGGCTCAGTAATAAAAAGACATAGAACCCAATTAAAAACTGGGGAGAGGCGTGCCTGAATAGACACTCTCTAAAGATATATAGTCAACAAACACATGAAGAGATGCTCAACATCATTTGTCATTAGGGAAATGCACATCAAAGCCACAGTGATACTACTTCAAACTCACTAGGATGGATATTAAAAAGATAAAAACAAGTGTTGTCAAGGATATAGAGAAATCGGAACCCTGATAAGATCGAAATGTAAAATGGTGCAGCCCCTTTGGAAAACAGTCTGGCAGTCTCTAGAAAGAGTATGAAAAATAAATAAATGACCCATCAATTCCACTTTTAGGTATATACTCAAGAGAAATGAAAACATAGGTGCAGTAGAATGTTCACAGCAGTGTTATTCATAACAGTTAAAAAATAGAAACACTCAGCCTGACCAGGCGGTGGCGCAGTGGATAGAGCGTCGGACTAGGATGTGGAGGACCCAGGTTTGAAACCTCAAGGTTGCCAGCTTGAGCACGGGCTCATCTGGTTTGAACAAGGCCCACCAGCTTGAGCTCAAGGTCACTGGCTTGAGCAAGGGGTTACTCGGTCTGCTGTAGCCCCACCACCACCACCAAAGCACATTAGAGAAAGCAATCAATGAACAACTAAGGTGCCGCAATGAAGAATTGATGCTTCTCATCTCTCTTCTTTCCTGTCTGTCAGTCTCTGTCTCTCTCTGTCTCTGTAACAAAAAAATAAAAATAAAAATGGAAACACTCAAATGCCCATCAACTGATGAATGGGTGAATAAAATGTGGTACATCCATAAAATAGAGCAATATTCAGCAAAAGAAAGGAATAAACTACTGATACATGCTACAACATGGATGGAACTTGAAAACATCATGCGAAGTCAAAGAAACAGGCAGTCAGAGAAGGCCACATATGACAGAATTCTATTTATATGAAATGCCCTGAAGAGGCAAATCAATGGAGATGGAAAGTAGATTAATGGTTGCCTAGGGCCGAGGTGGAAGAGGGCACCTGAGAAAAGTAGGGTTAGAAGCTAAAGGATACAGGGTTTCTTTCTGGGGTGATGAAATGTTCTAAACATCAGGGTGCTGACTGCACACCACTGTAAAAGTACTAAAACCAATGAATTATATATTCAGTGTAAAATGAGTGAATAGTTTGGTATATGAATCAAATCTAATAAAGCTGTAACCTCTCCCCCCAAATAAATCAGCCAATGGAGAAAAAGAGAACTTCTAATATAAATATGGTCTTCAGAATACCAAGAGAATTCTATAATTTTGAATTATTGTACATTAAAAACTTAAAAAATTTTTTTACTTGGTTTATATTTTTTCTGTACGTCCAGGAATTAGTCAATTCTGACATTGTGTGTTTATGTAATGCATAAGTTCCAATACTTATCATAATGTCTTTCCCCAAAGCCCCTAATTATAAGTTTTAGTTAATAAAAACCTGTGAAAGACTATTTTTGCATAATTAGGAACATGAGCTTTCAGCTATGCAAATGTCACCATGGTATGTAAAATTTGCTTTAAAAAACTCCAGAAAAAGGAAGACAGGATTGGAGGAGGAAGGGATAGAAGAAAACAAGATTGACAAAATACCACTAAACGTTCAACCGAGTGATGAATATACGGTGGTCTTTCTGCTTTTGGATACGTCTGCAATTTTCATAATATAAACTTAAAAAGCAAAAACGTCACCATAAGTGCCTCTATTTTTTAAATCCCCAAAAAGTAACGAAAATAAGAGTCTTACTTTTGAGCACTTGGAATTGTTTTCCTTTTGACTGTCGGGTCCTTCGTAGGTATTTTCCATCAAAAGTCTCTTTAGCTTCTTTAATTTAGGTCTACATCTTCTTAGTTCCCAATAGTTGTTAGAAAAACCAAATATCTAGAAGTTATAAATATATTATAACCTGTTAGGATTATAGTAACAAGAAAAACCTCATACAAAATTCCAACCCACCCATTCGCCCTCAACAAGAAGCCAGCAAAGGAAAACCGGTATTCTGCTTTCTGTTGGGAAGGCACCGTCCAGCCACCTCAAAGAGTGGATGAGCATCTTCAGAAATCGTTTCAAACCCCAATCAAGATACTGCCAACCTAGTGAGAACCGATAGTTGAGCTCCATATCTCAAGTGTACTTTGGAAACTAGAGTGTACCCAGATTGAAGGACCAGAATGGTGACAATTTTACAAACCAGATAGAAACAACTGAAAATGAGTATTTTTAGGCTGAACAACAGAAAATAAAGAAGAGGCATCATCACAGTCTTCAAATAATAGAATGTTGAAGGGGGCAGGGGTGTACCCTTGTGCTGTGTGCACATTACGTCAAATGAAGCAGAAGTTAAGGGAGAGAGACTTCTATTCAATGCAAGAATTTTGTACTATTTAGGATTTTGTTAATTCTAAATAGTACAAAAGCGTTTCATTAGACTGGGGAAACAGTAACAGGCCTAGCACTCCAAGAGATCCAGCCGACAGAGGCTAAACGATGGATAAATTGTCTGTTATCCCTCTCTGTGTCCAGAGCTTGCCCAGAGTCTAGCACTTAGTAGGCCCCCAATAAGTGTCTTCCATTAAAAAAAGGTTAAAGACTGAAGTGGGTTATCTCTGGGTGCCTTTCAATTCTAATATGGAAGGTCAGGGATGCTTCTGCCCTCAAACAAAGCATGATTGACAAGACAAAGCCCAGAGCCTAATACTTGCTGCTGAAATTAAGGCCTTCAAAAGAGGAGCTTAAAGACAAACCAGAAAGACTGATGTCATCCATAGCTCACACACTGGCAGCCTGCTGGCTCTATCCAGCGCACAGATGTGAGTGTGTGCTTTTGTATTAGATAAAGGGAGGTTTGGCATACAGTTTAAATTTTAGTGGCCAACATTGAAAAATTAGATTTTTGCCCCTAAAATCTAAATGTCAAGCTTTACAGGAGGGAAAAAAAATCAGGAGATCTGGCAATGCTGGCTCTGCTTTTCTACAAAGTCAAGTAGTTGGCCCCCGAATTGGGATGTTCTCCAATTTGGTCACAGACTCCACCATTCCCTATTACCTGCTCCAGAGACTCAATATCCACTACCATTTATCAGGACCAGTCTGCTTTATTCATGTGCATTTCTTACCTGGCCCTTGAGGCATGTGAATTGCAACCACAGATTAAAACTTAGGTTAGTAGATCTTTGTTAAGTTTTACTCAGGCCTCAATACACAAATTTCTCATAACGAGAGCTCAAAGGTACTCACAGATATTGTTATACCCTCACAAAAAAACCTACATAACAGACATGTGATGAGAAAAATAACTTTTACAAATATTTCTCATTATTTCTCGTTAACAATGAAATAACAATGATGAAAGACATAACCCTACAAAAACCAAAATACAGTATTTTGGAAGTTCTGTTCCAACATCATGAGAATCACTGAGATTTCCCAGTATTTTCCCTTATTTCTATTCCAATTCTATTTTTATGGAAGTAGTTGGCCTAAAGTTATTCTGATAGAATTAAGGGCTGTGCTTTGATTATTATAAGTGCAACAGTCTAGCCAGATGAAGACTTTTGTTTGGTATCTGCCATCAGTAATCTTCAAAATAATTAAGCATTGTCCTCCATGGCTATGAATAGTAATGAATTAAACCAGCATCAAAGATGAGAAACAAGCTTCTCTCAAAAATTCAAATTTCTTCATTGTAAATATTACCTAATGCTCTAGTTACAGTGTGAGGGAGTCTCCTTTCAAAAATCTTTATTATATGCGGCTTAAGTATCTGTTTGTCGCCGATAGCTTATCGGTTGCTTGCGTAACTGTACTAGCCAATGGGGTGAAGTTGCCACGGCATTCAAATAGTCCCGCCTTCTGGCATGCCACCTCACAAATTGAGGTTAAAGATTGGAGCAATTATTATGCTGTTAAGAAATCTTAACACCAGAAGGGGTCTTTGCAATGGTACAAGACTAGAGGTTCTCCAATTGAAAAATAATGTCATAATAGCTAAGTCTTTGACTGGCTCCTCTAAAGGTGAAATATTACATGTCATTCCAAGAATTGATTTGGCTCCATCTCAAACAGGGTTGCCGTTTCAATTGAGACGTAGACAATTTCCTGTAAAACTTGCCTTTGCTATGACCATCAATAAGTCTCAGGGCCAAACGCTTAAGCGTGTTGGCATTTTTTTACCTGAGCCTGCATTTGGACACGGTCAACTTTATGTTGCCTGTTCAAGAGTTCGTGAAAGAATGAACGTAAAATTAAAAATAAATAATTAATGGTCCTCTGCAAGGCAAGCTTAAAAATGATGGAAGTATCTACACAAGAAATGTTGTGTGCAAAGAGATCTTTGACATGTGAATTAACATTAACATTGTTAATGTTAATTGTTATTAACATTAACAAATAATAATTAAATGTTAATAATAATAATTAACATTTTATTATTTAAATCACCTTTATTTATTGAGCTAGCGGTGGCTCTTAAGAAATGTACCACCAGTGGTTTCCTTCATTGCACTCTACTTTAAGCAATTAAGCAAGTAGAAGGGGGAAACCCCGTGGGGCAGTAAGCAAAGGGGCGTCCTCGCCGCCTGCCCTGGGTAATTCAGTTTGAATTAGCAGACACCTTTGCACAAATCATTTTAATTACAATTTATAATATCTAGAACAGCGGTCATTTCGTATGACTGCCGGGCTTTCTAGTATATCCATAACAAAACTCACCCCCAAACAGGTAAAACTCTTAGAATGAATCACCTAAGAGCAAACTTTCTATGCTATGAAAGAATGGTCAACTTTGTCTGGAGCTTAAAATTAAATGGGGAAAACAGAGGCAACCTCACAAGGCTACACACAAAATAATACTGAGAAATTTCAAACTTTCATTAGAGAACTTCTCAGATTTTCTGTGATTATACATTTCACACCTACAGTTTTTCATGAAAGGCAAGATTACAACATGTGTTGTCATTCTCAGACTCCTATAAATCAAGAGACAGAAAACCGTACCTCTGTGTGAATAATGTTACCAGAGGTTTCTTCCATCCTCAGCTGGTCTGGTGTTTTACAACCAGGAATTAAAAGCAACATATTGGAAGTGTCTGCTACCTTCAGGTCATACGTTTTGTCTTTACTGCACAGAACGGCCTGCTCATCTTTATCACCACGGATCACCATACTACAGGAAAAGAAAACACGCGAGGTATTGAAATGCCAATGAACATCTTCAATATGTACAGTTCCCAAATCCTAGGCTGGCAGAATTTAAAATCAAGTCCTGATGGTCTGTCTGGCCTCTGTTGTCATAGCCCCCACACCATCATAGGCTCCAAAGAGCAAGAGCCTCACTGTGGGAAAAAATAATTCAACACGCGCAAGAAAGAATCAAATAGGCCAAATGTCGACAATGCGCATCGTCGCGCAAACTGCTGGACAAGCGCACAAGACAAGGAAAGCACCAGAAGCTTCAGTCAAGATGTCCCAATTTTCTAAACCATGCTAAAGCAGTACGTCTCAAACTTATGCATAGGCATCTTTGGAAATCCTGTTTAAAAGGGCAGGGGGGGATTCGGTAGATCTGGGATGGGACCTAGAACTTGGCATTTCTAACAAGCTCCCAGATGACGTCCATGCTGCTGATTTCTGGATCCCACCCAAGAGTGGTCCTTCTTGTTCTGTTCTGAGAACCCCCACCAATCAAAACTTCACTTGCGTTCTATTTCCTGAGCTGTTTCCGCTGCCACAGGCCTCCAGTATCGGCTGGAGCAGTCCCACCGATCGCACCCGTCCAGCTCACTGGTCGGCCTGGCCGTGGCGTGGAATCCCAGGAACCAGGCAGCAGGCTGGGGATCGGGCCGCCAGCCCGCTGCCAGCGCCCTCCGCCCGTTCACCTGCGTCCGGCCTCCAGCTGCTCGCACAGCGCGGGCTCCAGCTCCAGCAGGTAGAAGTCGCCGGTGGCCGCGGCCCCGGGGCGGAAGCCCAGGCAGTGCGCGGCCGGCAGCAGCTCCGCGGGGTTCAGCTTGGCGATCTGCAGCGTGGCGTCCACCTGGTCGCGGGTCCTCCTCATCGCTGCGACAAAACTCCGGGAGATGCTCCGACTCCGACACTGACCGCCACCTGGAGACTGTTCGTAAAGCGCGCCACGCTGGCTGCAGCGTGTTTCCGGGGCGGGGCGCGCCGCGCGCGTCCCCGGGAAGGTCCGAAAGCGCGCGGCCGGGTCTCCGCAGGGGGAGCTGGGGTTCTTCTAAGAAAACGCGTTTTTCAGGGGGCACTGTTGCTGGAAGCTTACGGAGTACAGCTGCGACCCCGAGGGGTGCCACGCGGACCCGTAGCCACCCCTCCCGCTGTCCCACGGTGTTTCCCGCCAATACTCCCATTTCCTTTCCAGCAAAATGGTCCCATCTTCTGCCGGTGGCGGGCCTCGTGATAGCACTTTGCATGCATAATTGCATGAACCCGTCACCACAACCCTGTAAAGTGGTCACCTGCTTTTGTAAAGGAGACAGCAAGCTCCGTGTTAGGGGCCGAACAGCCACGAGGTGGCAAAGTGTGATTCCTATCCAGTCTGTGTCCTAAAAGCATCCTGCTGGGTTTGGTGCAAACACTGGACAAGGAGCAACGCCCTGCTGGAACTGGTCCCCGGCATCTCACTTATTTGGATCTGGGGATCATCTTATCTAGGAGACAATTTCTTGGGCTAGACCCATCCATTGGTTTAGTACCTACTCTGTGCGGGGTGGCCAGCCAGGCCGGAGTCCAGAGGAATACACCCTTCCTGGGGATGGGAAGGGAAGCTCTGCACTTTCCTAGGGGCCACAGGCAAACTCCACTCTGTAAGGTGTGTAAACTGCCCACCGTATGTTCTCCAAGGCAGCTTCTAGGCCAGATCTTAACAGTTGTTGGTGGCAAAATGCCACCAGAATGTTACCGGCGATTGGACCTCAGTTTGGCAACCTTACTTCAGTTTTGGCTAAGAAAGAATTCAGACTCAAATACAAGCAAAAGTTTATTTAGAAAGTCCCTTGGATCTTAGGAGAAAGAAAGCAAGGATGTGTCTGAGGGGAGGAGAAGGGAAATGGCTGGAGGGTGTTAGAGAGAGAGAGAGAGAGAGAGAGAGAGAGAGAGAGAGAGGGAGAAACCCTTGGCTTCAAAAAATAGTTATGTTAAGTACTTTAAGAATTGGGTTGCCACCTTAGTGTTGGCAAAGGACTGACAAATCCATTCTCCTGTTTTTGGATTTTTTGTTTTCCACCTTGGTAAGTTTTTCTAGTATAAAGGTAATACATAGCTCAGGGTCATCTCTAAGAACCACAAAAATTGTTTTAATGCACGTGTATGGTAGTTATGAGAGTGCCTATGAATGAGATCACCCAGGGAGAGGGTGACTTACAACTAAAAACAGCTAAATATGAAGACTTACCAACATTTGTGGTGGGTGGGGAAATAGAATAAAGTAGAGTTTTAGAAACTACATTACCTTCTATTTACTTAAAAATCACTTCAGATAAGGAAGTTCTAATTTACAAGACTTATTTAATTCTATGGGAAATACACTAGTTTAAATTTTACCTTCACATCCTTTGTTCAATAAACCTTTAAACCTTTGCTTATAAAAACAATTGGGATTTTCCCCACTAGATGGTGGTATTGTTTCATGTTTCACAGAAACATTGCCCCCAAAAAGCAAAGGAATATTAAACATACTGCTCACAAAAATTAGGGGATATTTTAAAATGAATATGAAGCATTTGATTGAATGAAACAAAAAGAAGCATTTGATTTTTTTTATTAAAGAAGAACATTAGAAAAGCAAAAAACAAGTAAAAGAAAGTTGTTCAATTATGCAAATGAGATGCAAAACCAACTTTTATTTCCTTGGTGAAAATGCACCATACAAAAGGCTGAATGAAAGTCCTGGAGTATCTTCACGTTCCCTGATCCCCTAATTTTTGTGAGCAGTGTATTAACTGAGCTGAGTACCCTTATATATGTTATCTCATGCAATCCCTATAGTTAGTCAGATCACGACAATCCCCTATTCAAAATGCCCCAACAGATGCCATTCTTCAGAGTAGAAAGGAAAGTCCTTACTAAGGCCCTTAAGACCTTACACAATTCCTTTAAAATGCCTCCCCCACATTCTCTAAATACACGGGATGCTCGTCCACCTCAAGGCTCCTGTGTTTTAAATCAACCTGATTGAGATATAAATTAAGGTAAATAAACTGCACCATTTTAAGGGTACAATTTAATGATTAGACAAATGCAGAGCATTCTCATTGAGGCCGCACAGTCAGAAGCCAGTAAAATCCCTGGCAAGTGGAATGGGAAATTGGGACAGAGCTGATTCAAACCGGCTTCATGCAGCATCCTGCCTCACCTGCCTGCTTCTCCCTTGCATGGTCCACTCTCTTAAATGTTAAGCCCTCAAGACAGTGAGATCCAGATCAGCATCAAATACTTATAGGAACAAAGCCTATGGGTCTGTTGACCACAGAGATGAGTTTTGGTCAAACTATAGATAACATCTAAGCCTCAGTTCTGTTTCAGGTCGAGGCCCAGAAAAGCAGCAAAACCAAATGAAACAACTACCAGGCCGGCATCAGGACCAGATGCACTGAACAAGGACACCCTACCCTGGCACTGACCAATCAACAGAGACCATGACTGTGAGGGGACATGCTCATTTTGATGTATCAGCATATTAAAGAACGCACCTGGAAAGCTGATGAATACTCCACCAAGACTTTCCGAGACCTCCCCTAAAATACTTGCCTTTATTTATAAAGATTAGGACCCAGTGCAAGGTCTCCCTGGAGCACGCCTGTGCCAGCTTTCCTCGGGTGTGTGTCTTTGCTTTCCTTCTCTTGAGCTCTGTTTCCCATGAGACTTGCACCCAGGGAGCAGCGGGCTGCACCCGCTCAGCCGAAGCTAACTCCCTGA